>NW_012137192.1:1293191-1306143 GCF_000956105.1 Propithecus coquereli
TAGATCACTGTCATTTCTTATGATTGAGTAATATTCCATTGTAAACATATACCAAATTTTGATAATCCACTCATGGATTGACGGGCACTTGGGTTCAATATCCCTGATAAACAGATACAAAAATCCTGAATGAAATACTAAGAAACTAAGTTTAATAACACATTAAAAGAATTATACACCAGGACCAAATGGATTTATTTCTGGGATGCAAGGATGGTTCAACATATGGAAATCAATAAATGATACATCACATTAACAGAATAAAGGATAAAAATTATAAGATTATCTCAATAGACGTCAAAAAAAGCATTTGACAAAATTTGACATCCTTTTTTGATTAAAAAAAGCTCTCAACAAAGTAGGTATAGAAGAAATGTATTTAAACATAATACCATATATGATGAGCCTATAGCTAATATCCTACTCAATGGTGTAGAGCACAAAGTTTTTTCTCTGAGATCAGAAGTAAGACAAGGACACACACTCTCACCACTTCTATTTAATATAGTCTTGGAGGTCCTAGCTAGGGCATTTAGGCAAGGAAAAGAAATAAAAGGCATCCAAATAGGAAAAAAAGCAAAATTATCTTTGCTTGCAGATGACATATTCTTATATATATAAATCCCTAAATATTCTACCAAAATATTGTCAGAACTAATAAATGAATTCAGTAAAGTGGCAGGATATGAAACCAACATATAAAAATGAGTTTCATTTATATACACTAACAATAAACTATGAGAAAAAGAAATTAAGAAGGAAATCTCATTTACAATAGCATAAAAATACTTGGGAATAAATTTAACCAAGGAGGTAAAAGATCGGTACACTGAAAACTATAAGACATTGATGAAAGATATTGAAGAAGACACAAATAAAAGATCCCATGTTCATGGATTGCAAGAATATTGTTCAACTGTTCCTACTACCCAAAGCAGTCTCCAGATTCAATGCAAAATCTATCAAGATTCTAATGGCATTTTCCAAAGAAATAGAAAGACAATCCTAAAATTCTTATGGAACCACAAATGATCCCAAATAGCCAAAGCAATCCTGACCAAGAAGAACAAAGCTAGATATATCACACTATCTGATTTCAAAATATATTACAAAACTATAGTAGTCAAAAGAGTATGCTCCTGGTATAAAAACAGACATACAGATAATGGAATAGAATAGAAAGCCCAGAAACAAATCCATACATTTATGGTCAATTTATCTTTGACAAAGGTGTCAAGGACACACAATGGAGAAAGGATAATGTCTTCAATAAATGATACTGGGAAAACTGAATGTCTTCATGCAGAAGAATGAAATTGGACTCATTATATACAAAAATTAACTTGATATGCATTAAAGACTTAAGTGTAAGACCTGAAACTGTAAAACTACTAGAGGAAAACATACAGAATAAGATTTTTGACATAGTTCTGGGCAATGATTTTTTAAAATATAACCACAAAAGCACATGTGACAATAGCAAAAATAGACAGATAGGACTGCATCAAACTAAAAAGGTTCTGTACAGTGAAGAAAACAATCAACAGAATAAACAGAAAACCTATGGAATTGGAGAAAATATTTGCAAACCATATATCTTAGTCCTTTTTCTGCTGCTTATAACAGAACACCTGAAACTGGGCAATTGCTAAAGAAAAGGAATTTATTTTTCACAGTTGTGAAGGCTGAGAAGTTCAAAGTCAAGGGACTGCATCTGGTGATGACCTTTTTGCTAGTGTGGACTCTCTGTGGAGTCCTGAGGTGGCATAGAGCTTTACATAGTGAGGGGACTGAGTGTGCTAGTTCAGGTCTCTCTTCCTCCTCTTATAAAGCCACTAATCCCACTCCCATGATAAGCATTAATACATTAACCCATTTATTTATTAATCAGTGAATGGATTAATTCAATTCCTAATCATCTCTTAAAGGCCATGCCTCTCAATACTGCCATATTGTGGATTAAGTTTCTACATGAATTTTGGAGAGAACAAACATTCAAACTGTAGCACCATATACCTGATAAGAGCTTAATATTCCAAATATATAAGGCAATCAAGCAAAAAAAAAACCAAAAAAACAAAAGACACATAAAAAATTGGCAAAGGACCAGAATAGAATAGACATTTCTCAAAATAAGACATAAAAATGACTAACAGGTACATGAAAAAATGCTCAACATCACCACATACCTGTTATAATGGCTATCATCAAAAAGACAAAAGACAGTAAGTATTGGGGAGGATGTGGAGAAAAGGGAAGCCTTGCCCACTGCTAGTGAGAATGTTAATTGGTACAGCTATTATGGTGTATAGCTTCCTCAAAAAAATAAAAAACAGAACTACCATGTGACCTAGCAATCCCACTTCTGCACATATATCCAAAGCAAATGAAATCAGTATCTCAAACAGATTTCAACAATCCCATGTTCATTGCAGCATTATTCACAATAGCTATGATGTTGAATCAACCTAAGTGTTCATTCATGGATGAATGGATAAAGAACATGTGATTTTGATGCACGTGTGCACACACACACACACACACACACACACACAGGGATATTATTCATTCTTTAAAAAAGGAAATCTTTCCATTTGCAACATGCATAATTCTGGAGAACATTATGCTAAGTGAAATAAGGCAGGCAAAGAAAGACAAATACTACACAATCTCACTTGTGTATAAAAGCTTAAAGTGTCAGACTCAGAAACAGAGAGTAGAATGGTGGTTGCCAGGGGCTGGTGGAGAGGGAAAAATGGGAACATATTGGTCAAAGTGCAAAAAGTTTCAATTACACAGAATGAATAAGTTCTGGAGATCTAATGTATATCACAGTGACTATAGTCTTTAATACTGTATTGTATACTTGAAATTTGCAGAGATTAGATTTTAAATGTTCTCACCATAAAAAAAGGAAAAAGGTAATTTTGTGAAGTGAAATATGTTAATTATCTTTATTGTGGTAATAATTTCATAATCTATACATATGTCAAAACATTACATTGTATACCTTTAATATATACAATTTTTACTTGTCAATTATACCTCAATAAAGCTGGGAAAATGGAATGAAAAATGAGCAGATAGATGGCGCTATGGTTTGAATGTCTCCTTCAAAACTCATGTCGAAATTTGATTACCAATGTGATGATATTGGGAAGTGGGGCCTTTGAGAGCTGATTAGAGTCCTCATGAATGGGTTAATGCTGTTATCACAGGAGAGGGTTAACTAGCAGGAATAGGTTCCTAATAAAAAGAATGCTTGGCCCTATGTTTTCTATCTCATGAGCTCACTTGCCCTTCTGCCCTTCCACCCTGGGGTGATCCTCACCGGATGCTAGCACCATGCTCTTGAACTTCCCAGCCTCCAGAACTGTGAGCCAGATAAACTTCTGTTCTCTATAAATTGCCCAGTCTGTGATGTTCTGTTATAGCTACAGAAAACAGAGTAAGACAGATGGTGAATCTACTAAAATTTTAATAGATCAATATAAGAGAAATAGTGATCTAGCTGCCACATCAATTCCTCAGGCTGTAAGGATTACAACAGATTGCCTCAAATAATCCCAGGTTTGATGAATTTAAAACACATGATGATTCATAGAAAATATTCAATCCCTTCAGAACCAGTTCCAATTAAAAAGGCATGAGATGAAGGATGGAATTTTGACTCTGAGTGAGGGTATGGCCAGGTTCTCTTGATTCAATGCCAACAAGGGACTCAAAACATTCTGAATTAATACGTAAAATTACCTAAAGGTGGTATAGGGACTTTACTGGAATTTCTAGACACTGGTACAGAACGTACTGTTGATGAAACCTGCTAATAAATAGTTAAAGTGCAACATAATTAAGTTAGGGGGATAGAGTGATGCAATTGTAGAAAGATTAAAAGTAAAAACAAAGCTTAAAATATGAATTTAAAAATGAAAGTTATATGTGTTTTGTTGTATTACCTTTACCAGAAAGTATTTCTGGAATGTATCTTATGTATTAATGGAGGACACTTCCCTTACCCACATCATTAGACCATGCAAATCTTCTCTTCATTCTTTTTTAATAGAGTATGCTACATGGGAGCCTTTAGAATTATCTGTATACACGCAAGTGGTTAATGTAGAATACCCGGGATTCAGCAAGAAACTTTGGCTTTAATTAAGGATGTGTGTAATTAGTACTCACAATTTCCTTGTGTAATCATTCAATATGGCCTATAGCTAATGGATCCTGGAGGTTAACTGTCAACTATTGCGGACTAAATAATAAGCTTACTCCCATAGCCTCAGCCATGCCTAACAATTCAAGATGTGCATCAAGCAAGAAAGATTGTTATTTTGTGATCTATTTCTCTTCTATTTCTATTTCAGAAGAAATCCAAAGTCAGTAAGAATGAATGCCAATGAATAATTACTATGCTCCCTGAGGACATTTAAATTGTTCTGTTTATTGCCACATTCTGGTGAGAAGACTGATTATATTCAATTGGAAATTATTGTTATTATTTTGATGATGTAATGATATCTTAATCTGAATATCAAACTAAGACTGAATTACAAATAATGGTAAATAATATAATCACCAGGGGGTGGTTGATTGAACTTGCTAAAATACAGGACCAAACATAAGCAATTATTTTTTAAGGAATTATTTGGGCTAGAGTCACTAGAAGGCATTCTTCAAACATTCAAAAATAAGTTTTTATTCTGTGAGCTCCAAAATCAAAACAAGAGGCCACAAAATTGATTGGGTTGTTTTATTTATGAAGAAACATATGTTAATACGTGGAAATGTTATTTTTCTCTATTCACAAAGCTGACAGGGGATGGGGGAAAGATAAATTTGAATGGGCCTCTGAAACACAGCAGGTACTGATGGAGCCTCAAAGCCATTACCCTGACTATACCTTTGGAATCTTAAAACCCCAATTCTCAAATACTATTAAAAGTGTCAACATGCAATCACACTGATTGGAGCTTTTGTTACTACTATCCTGGGGCAACCATTGGGATTTGGGCACAGACAATTACTGTAGGAAGCTCCAGCTTTATGCCTTTTAAAAGACAATCATTGGCATGCCCAGCATTAATTTAGGCATCTTTTGTTACGGAAGTATGTAGAATTAATTGGGGAATGGAAATTTGTATTATATCATGGGTTATACAGCAAGAGCATTCCAACAGGGAGAGAAATGTACCCAAGTGTTCCCTATTAAGTGGAAATGGCATGGCATATTCAAGAATATGAGAACAACTGGAGGTATCCATAGCATACGTGGAGCATAAATACTAAAGAAACACAATTTCACATATGTCTATATCATGCAAAATATAGAGCAGCATTTGAAGAACTAAATGTCTGTGGTAAAATTGTTCATGTGCACACAAGTAAATATTCTGAGTGTCCGCTGGGCCTAAAGGCGCATCTTAAGATAATGATATAGAAAAGTAAAAGAGGAACTTTTCTGCCACTGAGTAGTTTGCAGTCCCTTTAGAGAAACTTGATGCATACACATATCACAGACAACAAATAACACATAACAAAGGCCAGCGAAGGAGCCTGGATACGTTGGTGATGACATGGAAGTAAAACCAAAAATGGGAAAATAAGAGCAAAAAGAAGCTCTCTAGTAAGTGTAATATAAAAATCACCGATAGGAGTTAAGAAAGAAAATATCCAGCTACCAAGACTAGAAAGAATGGATTTCGTTCCATTCAGACTTGGCATGACCTGGCAGTTTCTTCGCTTAGCTAAAGATGCGTATGTCAAGCACAAAAGGAGTTGGTTAGCAATGGAAACGGGAGGCAGGGGGAAGCCCACAGTTTTTCTCAATAACATATATTAGTAATTTAAAACTTTTTCTATGTTTTCTAGGATTAATTAAGAAAGTAAATAATTTTTACTAATTGGAATCAGTTTTCTTATTTCTGGAGAGAGAAGTTAAAAATGTAAAAAGAAGGATGAAGTAAAAACTTTTATTTTGGATTGAAATTGGAAATATAAATATAAACTCTCAGGATGAACATGGATATTAAAATAGGTATACAGATATTAAAACAAGTGTATATATATATGTATATGTATATGCATAAATCTATTTCATAGTAGTGAGTGCTGAGAGGGCCTAAAAGGAATGATACCCTGGTAGCAATAAGCATACGTAGTACTCAGGTCTTAGTTTCTAAAAGTGCTCTCCAGTAAAAGAAATCAAGGCCGCTTAGAGAAATGACTGATTCTAGAGCTTGGAATGTGAAAGCACAAGATGACTTTGAAACACTTTGTTCCAGAAAGTAAGGAGGTCTCAAAGAATCAGGAGTACCTGTCAAAAGGAAACAGGATTTAGCATGATAGGGCTAGTTTGAGGCAAATTGAGCACTAAAATTGATAATTGTAATAATATATTAAAATACATTGAACAAAACAAAAACTCTAGACCCAGATGGATTTAAATTTCAAAATGAAAAAACCATAGTAGATTTACTAAGGAGTTTCAGCTCACTGGAGAATAACAAGAACTGATTTTATTTCCTGAATCACTCACTGCTTTTATCACACTTTCTGTTCCCGTGTGAATATCTCAGGCAGATCTGGCCAGGAATACCCGCCTTCCTCCCTCTTCTAGACTAGCTCCTCAGCTAGTCTGTAGGCCTCCTTTCATCAGGTCAGATGCCAGACTCTTCTTCCTTGCAGGCAGCCAAAAACTCGAGAGGCTCTCTCGTAGCACTCCCTCACTTGGCTGATTGGAACAAACAGCTTTCCCACTCTTTCACAGGGACAGCAGTGAAATGCCTCCCACCACTCATTGTGCACTCCTCATAAGGGAAAACATTTCCTTGACTCTTTCATCTTCTGGCCTGATCATTTTTTTCTACAGACATGAGTGTAGTGGGTGTAGGTACAATTGATATCAGCAGATTGACTGTATAGAGGGGAGATATCAGGTTCTAATAATTGATAGGTGAATAACTAGTGTCATTAAGTCTTCAATTTGGAGTCTTACCTATATATCTGCATATATGGATATATAGACATTTGGACATATTGATATTGATATAAGTTAGTTTTTATGTCATCACTGGTACCTACTCTTCAGCCAATTCCAGTGCCATTTAGTAACTATCTAATGACACAACCATGAAGGGACACCCTTATACCTCTACTACTTATAATCCTACTCTTTTGAGTATTTGCAGCGCTTAAGTGCATAAACTCTGGTACTAGACTATCTGAAATGAATCCCAGCTCACACCACTCACAATATCTATACCCTTGGACAATAAAAAACATTTTAATTCCTTAGTTATCGATCTATAAAATGAAGATAATAACAGCACATATCTCATAAGATCATAATGAGGGTTAAATACACGTGAAGTGCATAGAAAAAATGCCCACTCCCTCACTCAGCTGTTGTTACCTATTAATATTTCTCTTTGGCTTTGGATGGCAGCTGCCTGAACAGCATAACTTACTGCATTTGGAGTGAACTAAAAAAGAAATATGTTGGAGGTTAAAATAGAAATTACCAGTTTGGAAAAATGGGTTTGTCAGATGAAGCTTTTTTAGAAAAATTGTGAGAAAAGAGGACTCATTTTTGTGTCTAAGATGAGTTAAAGTGCAAACCTTTGGTATTAAATTCAAAGAAGAATTGTTTTCAATAAGAGGTTATATTCTGTTCCACTTGCTTCAACTCTGACTTTTGTCTAGAGGGGAATAATTTCGGTTTTAAGTTTTTATTGATATGTAATTGCCACCTTATACTGTTTACATTCTTTCTAATCTAACTATCCTGCACTTGCGGAATATGGATGCAGTACTCCAAAATCTCATTGAGGGCTCTTATCGGTGAGAAACGGGGCAGAGCTGGAAATAGGAGCTGGAGTCACAAAGGCTGAATCTGAGGTCTTTTTTACTCTCTCATAAACTGGCTGGACAACCTTCAGCAAAATAATTTGACTTTCGGAGTCTCCAGCTCTACATCTGTATAATGGGAATTATTGTACTAACTCATGGTAGTAGTACCCTGAGAACCCCATTAGATATTTGAAAGCACTATGCAGGTGAGGACAATATGCCATTAATCATGGCAAGTTTTCAAATAATTCCACAAAATAAAAAACAATACTTACTAAAACTTTTTCTGTTTATGTTAGTCTCAAAATCTTGCCATAACCTAAAGGGCAATGCGTTTCTTATTTGAATTGTATTAGAACAAGAATGAACCAATTATATGACATAATTGGGTCTGACAACATTCTCCCTGGAGTTTTAGAAAGTTTTTAATCCTCCATGTTTATGTTCCTACCTTTAATTTGTTGCAAATATTGGACCCCTCCCTGGATCATCCCAAAAAGAATTTAAACCGCCTTGCTGTGTTAATGGCTGGTCCTTCAGAGGATGTTTCTGGTGCTCAAAATGTAGAGAAACACTTAGGTCACCACGAAGATCCCAAGAACCTATGGGTCATCGTATATCTTTTTTTCCAAGATTGAACTAGAAACCCTGCATCTGAGGGTCAGCATATATTAGCCTCATCTATCAGTTTTACCTGCATAATAAACTACACGTAAGTGCAAACTTGAAGAAAATAGCTACGGCCTGCTGCTTCCTGTCTAATTCTCACTTCTATCCCCTCACTTTATCCTGAAAATTATTACATAAGATGGAGAGCATTTCTTGAGGCTGTAAAGTAAAACAGCTGTTAAGGAAGAAGACTGATCTCAAATCAAGGAAAGGAAACCATTCCTCAAGCTCAGAAGTACATAAATGACATCATATTCCATCTTGTTATTTTGTAAGTATTGTTTCTCAAACTGTGGATAAAGTATAAATTTTATATGTTTTAACTGAATGTATCTAATTTTTTTCTCTATCTCATTGTCATCATTTAGTGTCATAGAGATTTGCATTATATTTTAGACCACTGTCTGGATAATATTCACAACAAAACTCTTAGGTAGGAATTGACCTCATTTAAAAAAGAGAAAAAAGGAGGTTCCAAGTCTTTGAGTTTCTAACTTAAGTACTCTTAAATGAGGTTCAGTGTTCTTTTCCAATGTCATCTGCCTCTTCAAAACCATTTATTGTGCCTCTTCTCCACTCCCTGTAGCAGACAGAATGAGAACATTACATTCCCCTGTCTGGTGCTCTAACCTAGAAACATCATTGCAAAACAGGTATGTTATCTCTCATTTTCATCAGTAGCCAAACAATTTGAACACTATTATTGGGCCTACAATCTGCTGAAAAAATTAATTCTCTGTCCCAAATGTGTGGAACTGCAATACTATAATTTGACCATCTTCAGCAGTTGCAATGACCACTATGTTTGAAAAGATTTTAAAAATAGATGAGATATCGTATCACCTGTGTGGTCATATTCAACATAATTGTTGAATTCAAATTATATAAGACAAAAATATGATTCCTGTATCTCAATGTGAATGTAATTCAAATTGCATATAATTCTCTGTAAATATGAATGAATGTAAACTATCTCTTCCATTAACACTTTCTGGAAGCTCCTTGGATAAGAATTATTGTGATCAATGCTTCTTCATCCTTTATTTATTCTTTGCCTAAGAATGTAACTTTGGGTCTCATACTCTTTTAATTAAGTATGACCCAAGGAAGAATAAACCGTGTTTTAAGTTCCAACTCTCTACCGTAAACTTAGCCATGTGATAACAGTTAAACTCCAACCATGCTAATGAGCCTCTGTTAGTCCCAATATATACTTGAGCACACAGGAGCCGAAAGCAGCTAGAAATTTAGCATAAGCCTCAAAGCTCGTAAGAGGTGCAGCCAAGCTTCTTTTTAGCTCATGCACATTTGACTTCTATTGCTTATAATGTTCAATACACCCTGGGACCTCTATAGGAAACCTGAAAACAAAATGAATATGTCTTGCTCCTTCTAGAAAAGAAATTTTCAGGGAGAGGGGAGAGACAAAGGCTTTTCTTTAAAAAAAAAAAAAAAAAAAAAGGCAAAAAGGGTTAGGTTTCTATTATTCCCAATAATAGGCATCAATCCTTTTAACTTATTAACTGGGACTTTTTCTTTTTCTCTGGGTTTTTGGTGAAGTGGCTTTCACATTCCGAAGTGAAAGAAACTGGAAAACCAAAGCAGAATGAGGCAGCTAATATAATGACTTTCATTTAGTTTAACATCTAAAGCAATCACTTAAGACCTTGCTGTCAAGGACCCAACAAAGCTTTGGCCTTTACTTCAAACTTACACACTTTAGTTTCCACTGACTATTACAGAACCAAGCTGACAACTCAGAGGGAATGGGAAGAAAGTCTTTTTGACAAGAAAAACAGAACTTTTTTTTTTATCAGTTTGACCTAAAATGAACTGCTATGTGTCTATTTCCAAAAGAAGAAGAAGTTTGAGTCAGGTTCTCTACAAGCCGAAGAACGAGCCAATGATCACCCTGCCCTGAAAAACAATTACAGACCTATAGAGCAGAGGTCACTGGTGATTACTGGTGAGAAAAGTACATGAACCTAAAGAATGTCCGTACAACAATCTTGTGTGTCCATTTACTATTGTACTGTTTTATACATTTTTTTGTTTGTCTAGAAGGCCACTGATGCATTCTGGCTTCAATCTGTTACCTCAGACTATTCCCCCTTAGCTCATCAAGACCAAATTCAATTAATATGATGAAGTCTTGTACTAACCTCCTCTCAGATGATCTCCCCTTCTCTGAAGTCAGTCTGACTGTACTTACTCTGCGAGTTTGAATAGAGCATGTGTTGTGATTCAGGGGCTTCTTCAGGGAAAGCCGGCTGGTTCCCTCCCAACACACCTCACCATGTAGCAATGCTGTGGTGCTTTTACCAAGGTCCACATTCTGTCCCTTTGTCCCACAGACTCAAAATTGATTTGTTAGGGCAAGAAGAGACTGGATCTCATTCACAAGGGCAGATTCAGACTAGCTCACACTAGAAGGCAGAGTGCCAAGCTTTACAATGAGAAACAGAAAGGCCCATGGGGAGAGGACACTCAGAAATTAAGTCAGGGCACTAGTTCTTTACATGCAAGTTACCCAGGCTCTGGCTTATCATCAGAGGGGGAACGCCAGGCCGAATCAAGAGAGTTACTTACATGAATGACATACTTAGTGGAATCAGGCTAGTACAAATGCCAGATTCATCTATCTCCCCACGAAGAATAGCCTCTCCAGTGGGACCACAAGACTTAAATCTCTTGCATAAACACTGCCTCCCACTGACCCTGGGAACTTCCTTTCGTTCTCCTCCATTTTTGACCAGCCGCTCATTGACTTTTTTTTCCCTTTAGCCAGATTAAAAACTTTATTCTTAAAATATTTGGTCTAACTAAGCTTTAACATATGTTTCTCTTCTGTTAAGTGCCTCAATCTTTTTTTCTCCAATTCATTCTGTGTTATTTTATAGTGTCAGAAGTCAATTTTTCTTTATTTATATACTTACATTAGTCCCTTCTATTAAAACTACATTTCTTGTCAAAGCTCCTTCATTGGCATATGCCCTATAATGTTCTCTTCGATTTTTGCAAGTGTTTTTGTCTGTTTCTTTTTAAACTTAGGCTTTAGGTAACCATTCTCTTCTGCATTTTATTTTCTACTTCTCTGCACATTATTTTCCTCAGTCTTTGTGAAGCCTCCTGTTTTCTCCCATAATCACTGATTCCTCTACTATTCTATTCTCTTTCCCAACCCACAATTATGTCTTTAAAAATGTATGTGTCCAGGAAAAATATGTACTTTTAATTTGTATAAATTTTATTGTCCTATAAATTACAATATTGCTTACCTTTTCAGTATTTTTCCAGGAATTTACTTATGTTGTTCTGTAGACATCTAGTTCTCTTGTTTCTAACTACGGCAAACGGCTCCCTTGTGCACACACGCTCACATGTGGCAGAACTCTCACTCTAGTGATGGATGCCATGTTGCCTCCAACCTCCTTTTGCCACAAACAAGGCAATGATGAGCATCTTCATGCTTGTCACCTTATAGTCCTGGGAAATAACTTATCTAGGACACATTTCCAGGATGGGAATCAGGAGGCCCTGCCCAATATTCATAAAGCCAAAGAGCTTTCCCTTATACCAGTGTATAGTCCCACCAGAATTCTACCTGCCTCCCATGCTTGCCAACATTTGGTATCATTCACTTTTCTAATGAAGATGAATGGTATCTCATTGTTGTCTAAATGAGCACTTTTGAACACTAATGAGTATTTTTCAGATTTTCTACTATAAGATTTTAATAAAATGTTGATTTCAAACATTTAATAAAGCATTTTTCAGATTTTCTAAGTTTGAGCATCTCTTGATATACTTGTCAGTCATTTAGGAAACTTCTTCCGTAAATCATTGATTCACATCCTTTAACTAACTTTCTGCTGGCTTAAAGCTTTATTTTTTGATTAGCAAGAGGTTTTTATTTTTATATGTTTTAGATATTAGTCCCTTGTCAGTTTTAGATACTCTGTCTCCTACAGTCTATTAACCTTATCCCTGATGTCCTCCTCTAAAAAGAAACCCATTATTTTGATGTAATAAAAACCACCAAGTTTTGCTGCATAGTTTACATCATTTGTGTTTTGTTTTTAAAGTATTTTCCTACACTATTAGTTCACAAAGATATCCTATATTGTCTTTTATTGATTTAACAATTTAATTTGTTTACATTTAAATCTTTAATCCACCTCCTTTCCACTTTTATGTGTGGTAATCCAAGGATCTAATTTTATCTTTTTTCTATGGTTATTAGATATAACTTAATCTACTAAATTGTCACTTCACCACTGCTTTGCATTGACTGTTTTATTACATACCAAGTTCCCACATATACATGTGTCTATATTCAAGGTCTCTTTTCTTTTCCACTGGACTATTTAAATGTCCCGGCATCATTATCATACTATTTTTATTACTGTGGTTTTGTAGTATATTTTAAATA
>NW_012137192.1:1306823-1307511 GCF_000956105.1 Propithecus coquereli
AAATGATTAAAAATGCAGACTATTAGTATTACTTCTTATGTATTACATTAGTGATTTTCAAACAACAATCCTTGGAATCCACTTAAACTTAATTGAGGGAGGAAGAGTAAATAAGAATAAAAAACAGTGCTTTCTTCTGCCCTGCTAACAGTGTAACTTTAGCTGGAGAAACTCTTTTTGTTTTATATGTTACAATTCTGTATAAATTTTATTTGCCAAAAAATAATGTTTGTATATCACTGGTCTAGTTAATTGTATATATTTTGGATAGAAGCACTGTTAGTGCAGTTGATCCTTAAGTGGTAATTCTAGCATGAGGTGAAAATATTAATAAACAAATTAGGTGAAGCCTACAATACACGGTTCATCTTTTTATCAAAGTCAATGATAAAACTGTGTTTGTAAATACCTTCAATTCTTTCCCATTTCTTAAAAAATATTTATTTGAACACATACTTCCTTATCATGTTGAGGAAGATACTGGAGCAATAGAAAGATACGTTCCTTTTCTCAATGAGGTTGCTCTCCTCAAAGAGGTGATATGCAGACATATAACCACTCCTGTACCACCAGCAGACCAGACCGAGCTTTAAAAAGATGCTCAGCCACCCAGGGCTACATCATGACTTTGATGGGCTCTAGGCACACTTTGTCTTCATGGGCCCTTTTTTCCATAAAAAAATTAAAA
>NW_012137192.1:1307561-1311031 GCF_000956105.1 Propithecus coquereli
CTTGGAATCCACTTAAACTTAATTGAGGGAGAAAGAGTAAATAAGAATAAAAAACAGTGCTTTCTTCTGCCCTGCTAACGGTGTAACTTTAGCTGGAGAAACTCTTTTTGTTTTATATGTTACAATTCTGTATAAACTTTATTTGCCAAAAAATAATGTTTGTATATCACTGGTCTAGTTAAGTGTATGTATTTTGGATAGAAGCACTGTTAGTGCATGAGGTGAAGCCTACAATACACGTTTCATCTTTTTATCAAAGTCAATGATAAAACTGTGTTTGTAAATACCTTCAATTCATTTCCATTTTTTAAAAAATATTTATTTGAACACATACTTCCTTATCATGTCGAGGAAGATACTGGAGCAATAGAAAGATATGTTCCTTTTCTCAATGAGGTTGCTCTCTTCAAAGAGGTGATATGCAGATATATAACCACTACTGTACCACCAGCAGGCCAGACTGAGCTTTAAAAAGATGCTCAGCCACCCAGGGCTACATCATGACTTTGATGGGCTCTAGGCACACTTTGCCTTCATGGGCCCTTTTCCCATAAAAAAATTAAAAGTTATATTTTACTTTTACATTCATATAAAGACAAATGTATTATGTATTAAAACTTAGAAGCTCGATTTTCTTCAGATTTTAAAAGAAACCAAAACATTTTCCTAGGTTCCTCACTATATGGCAGCCTACGGTGCCTAATGGATAAGTCAGCCCAACAACCATGGATCAAGGTTTCAAATACAGATGGTCCCCAGGCTACGAACAAGATATGTTCCTAAGAATGTCTTTAGGTCAGATTTGTATGTAACTTGGATTCCTGATAAAAAGTGCATATACAGTGATAATAATAATAATAATGGCAATACTATAATGGCTCACATGTGGTAATAATAATACAGTATAATACTGTAATAATAAGTTACAGCAACTATTGTGTTATTTTAATTTAAACAAAAAGAACATAAAAAGAAACTCATAGAAAAAGTTTAGATAGGATATAGAATACATTTCATAAAAGAATAGTAAGTGTTAACACTCATCTAATGCTGCATAAATGCTAGGCTAATAGGAATGTTACACTTATTTTATTGATCTTCTTACCAAATCAATAATAACTTTTCCATTTCACTAATTAATCCACTATACTGCTTAGTAATAATTGATGCTTTCACTGGAGAACTGCCTTTCACATGTTCCATTATTCTTGCTTATTCTGTGTAATTATTCTGATAGTGGAGCAATTACAGCCTAATACTTTCCCAATGAATGATGGCGTCTGGCCTTTCTCCAAACACTTAATTATCTCTACTTTTATTTCCACTGTAATCACCTTTCTCTGCGCTGCAGGTTCACCCAGACTTGCAGTGGCCTTTTGCTTTGGAGGAATGGTCATAATGGTAAACACAGACTCACACAATCAAATTAAAAAGTTAAGATGTAGGTGATGCTGTGTGTAAGCAACCGTAGAAACAATGAGACTAACTGCTAGCATAAAGATGCCGTGACAATGGACCTCTTACATGCATGGAAGAAACTAGTTACTGAAATATTAATTTAATTATTTAATTATAAATTATCCTTATCAGGAGGCTTGGGAGCCCATTCATAAGTATGGAACTCCATAAGTCAGGTCATCTGTAACCCAGGGACTGCCTGTACGTATAAAATCCTGTCAGGTAATATAAACGATTGAGACCAACTGAGAATAACCTGTTAGTTGGCAACTTACATTCACCTCCAGTAACAAGAGATGAGAGTGAGAAGAATACTCTGGTAGAATGAAGAGACATGCTTCAAATCCAATGAGTCACTTATAACTGAGCTCCATGCTGGAAACAGGTCCAATGTTCTCAAATATTCTAATTTATTTGAAGACAAGCTAAGAGCACAGACTGCTATCCCATATCTCCTGATTAGAATGTTGGTCTCTAATTCAAATTTAAACACAGTGCAGACAATCACTGCCAAACAAAGCACATCTGCTAAATCCAGGCTGTAGGCTACTGAGTTGCAACCAATAGGTGAAGAGGCAGAATTTTGCAATAAAATGGCAATAAAATGCTTTGAGATCTAAGGGTCCTATAATCAAATGTATTTTCTCTTAACCTTGAGAAAGTCAGGTTAGGATTCCTGCTCTAGTGGCCTGTATTTACAGTAAGAATTTTCCCCAGAGTTATATTGTTGTGTCTAAATACAGAACTGCAGTAACAGAGAATATGATTCTTGAAAGAAGTAGCTCTTGCAGACAGTGTATTAACAGATTTCTGTTCTATCACGCATAGATTTCTGTGGAAGAAAGGGTATATGTAATATGGAAAAGACCAATGATTCCATGTTGACAGAATTTGTACTGGTGGGGCTTTCTGGCCACCCAAAGCTCCAGATGGCTTTCTTTGCGCTAGTTTTGTGGATGTACCTGATGATTCTGCTTGGAAATGGAGTCCTTATCTCAGTTATCATCTATGACTCTCACCTGCACACCCCCATGTATTTCTTCCTCTGTAATCTTTCTTTCTTGGACATTTGCTACACAAGTTCCTCTGTCCCACTAATTCTTGACAGCTTTCTGACAGTAAGGAAAAGGGTTTCCTTCTCTGGATGTATGATGCAAATGTTTCTCTCCTTTGCCATGGGGGCCACAGAATGCGTGCTCCTGGGCATGATGGCACTTGACCGCTATGTGGCCATCTGCTACCCACTGAGATACCCTGTCATCATGAGCAAGGCTACCTATGTGCCCATGGCAGCCGGATCCTGGGTCACTGGGCTTGTTGACTCAGTGGTACAGACATCTCTTGCAATGCAGTTACCATTCTGTGCTAACAATGTCATTAGCCATTTTGTCTGTGAAATTCTGGCTATCCTGAAACTAGCTTGTGCTGATATTTCAATCAACGTGATCAGCATGGCAGGGTCAAATCTGGTTGTCCTGGTTATTCCATTCCTAGTTATTTCCATCTCTTACATTTTTATTATTGCCACCATTCTGAGGATCCCTTCCACTGAAGGAAAACGTAAGGCCTTCTCCACCTGCTCAGCCCACCTGACAGTGGTGATTATATTCTACGGAACCATCTTCTTCATGTATGCGAAACCCAAGTCTAAAACTTCGGTTGATCAAGAAAACCAAGACATCATTGAGGCTCTCATCTCCCTCTTTTATGGAGTGATGACCCCCATGCTTAATCCTCTCATTTATAGTCTGCGAAACAAGGATGTAAAGGCTGCTGTTAAGAGCATGCTATATAGGAAAAGCTTTTCCGATGAAGTATGAATACTGATTTATACTATGTGACTCAAACTTCAAAGCTGCTGCAGGCACAAAATTCAGAAGAGTAAATTACCAGGTGAAAACAAATGCCCTATGCGGTATTCAAAATCATATGACAGAAATATTTTGTTTGCAATTGTTACTATTAGTTTCTTGTTCTAACTGTAGAAATAAAACATGCTCCCAGTTTTAAAA
>NW_012137192.1:1312066-1314151 GCF_000956105.1 Propithecus coquereli
AAAACACAAATCTAAAGTAAAAGACTATAGCCACTTCTAAGTTGTAAGAGTAAGCCCATAACACTTTCCTGTCTTGTTAATAGGTAATTATTGTAATTTCATAATATTAAATAAGTTAACTCAGGCATTGTATTTAATAATGCCTGGAACATCCTAAATGTCCATTTGGCTATTCTATTATTTGTAGCATTGGTGTACTTTAAATAAATCTTTCAGTTGGCATTAGATTTTCATCCTCATTGTTTAGGGAATAATGGATGCTATTAAACTATTATCTGTCAGCTTCAAAACTACCTTTCTGTGTTCTACTTTGTCGGTCAGGATTGGGACACTGAAAATCACATTTCTCCTTTGTTATCTAGCTTTTGTTAGATTCTGCCAAAAGAATTGTTAGAGGGAGAATGGTAGGTTGGATGAAAATAAGGGACTTGCCCCTTCCTATTTGCTTCCTATTCCTACCACCAGCATCACCCCGGCTATGGTTCTTCACCAGGACAATTAGCTGCTTCCAATATTGGTTTTAGTTTTATCTATTTTTCTCCAAACTCAGAATAAGTAGTCTATCAACAACATATCCTCAGAGGTTTGAGTCTGTCACTTGGCTTTTTCTTCTGCTAAATTAAAAGCACTGTCAAGTTTTAGTTTCTCTTGAGGTATCTTTATAAAAGATATATTGAGATATATTTCCAATGGTATATGAAGTTCTCTGCTTGAGAAATGTAGCAGATCATATGGAGCATAAGCAATAGATTGTGTCTTCTATTTCCATACACAATTAAATAATAGAAGGTACTAGGCATTTCTGCTGCAGTTGCTTTCTTGTTTCTAAAATATAGACTATGAAAGTCTCTTTAGTATACTCTAAGATGGCACAATCATAATAATCATATAATCA
Organism: Propithecus coquereli; assembly: GCF_000956105.1. Lineage (NCBI taxonomy): Eukaryota > Metazoa > Chordata > Mammalia > Primates > Indriidae > Propithecus > Propithecus coquereli. Next base: position 1,312,962 of record NW_012137192.1, read on the forward strand.
TTATATAATAATCGGAACCTCAGAGAAGTGTGAGACACTATAGTGTACCAATGTACACATAATCAAAGTAGCAGTAAAGAGGACAGAGGCCAGGTGTGGTGGCTCATGCCCATAATCCCAGCACTCTGGGAAGCCAAGGCAGGAGGGTCACTTGAAACCAGGAGTTTGAGACCAGCCTGGGCAACATAGCAAGACCTTATCCCTATAAAAAATAGGGTCCCTTTTGCTGCAATACTATTGCACACCAAATAAAACTTACCTATAGATATGCATTTGGCATTACAAAAAATGAATGCTTTCTTTAAGAAATCCCCTATTTAATGTCCTGTGGTAGTGATTAGTGCTCATCACTGAACATTCTGGTTCTCCTTCCAGGAACACAGAAAGATTACCATTGCCCTTGAACTGAGCCAAATTTGCTTTGCTTTGACCAGTGACATTCCAGTGGAAGTGATATTTATCATTTCCAGATAGATGAATATTTGCCCGTGAGAGATCCTGCCACTCTCTCTTCCCCTTGCCAGGTGGAAAAGTACATTTCAAGGTGGAGCCTCCACTATCCTAAGCTCCTAACTGACTTGGTCAGAGCTTCCCTGCCACTCACGACACATTATACACATAGTAGGATCAATAAGTAAGCCTTTATTGTGCTACACCGTAGAGGTCTAGAGGCTGTTTGTTACGGCATCATAACCATCCTAACCAAGCCCATCATGACACACAAATACATACGTCTCAAATAAGGGAAGAAGCTATGAGATGAAACAAAGCTGAAAGACTGGTAAGAAAGCAGTAGTAATAAGATTAGCCTGGTGGGAAATACAGTATCAGCTGTGCAAATGGGTCTTAAGCCTTATACAAATTTGAAGATTTGAACCTGGGACTCCTTTAGACCCGAACCCTCTAATGGGGAAAAGAGGGTTTTCAGGATCACTGTGGATGGTTTTACAAAATGTACTTTATGCAATTGCACCACATTTAGGAATATGCTATTCACAACCTAGAAGGCATAGACTTGAATATTTATCGTAACAATTTTCAGGGAAATAGCAGAAGTGTCTTGTTCTAATAATATCAATAGTAATTTCTCAAAAGCTGGAGATCAAGTGTCTTAAGATGAGGCACGTTTTCCAATATTCATACATCCAACATATGGACTAGCAGCAGCCCTTATGGTTTCATGTCAGTCC
>NW_012137192.1:1315141-1327939 GCF_000956105.1 Propithecus coquereli
GCCATAAACAATCAATGTGACCACAGTAATTAATGTGTGCCAGCTAAATATCATCCCTTGCATAAAGGTCAGAGAAAATATTAAAACCAAAAAAAATAAAATAAAATTACAACCAAAAAGTTATAAAACTGGGCCTGAGAGTGTAGCCACTGGTATAGCTGTATTGGTTGTTCATAATTAGTGTCCATTCTAATTGGTTGCATCATCCCCCTGAAAAATTCATGGATACCCCTGTATTCACGGGTAGTGGATAGTAAGCACTAGGACCAAGGGCTTTAACCAACCAGAAAATTGCTGAATAAACCTAAAGTCACAGGTTTTCAGCATGGTGATGCACTTTAGGGAAGATGAGAGGGTTCATGAATTTTTAGTTCATTAAAGGAGGCAGAAAAGTTTAGTGGTTAGGAGGCTGAATATGCAGTCAAACTGTTTAGATTGGAATCTCCCTTCCACAAGTACCTTACTAATCTACAGCCTATGCAAGAGATTCAACCTCTCTAAACCTCATTTTTTTTTTATTTATAGTAAGGATTAAATGTACTAGCTCACTCATCCACATTTACAACACTCCTCTCACTCTAGAGAAAAGATGCTTATTTCAACAAACCAAAGAGCTAAAGGAATAGGGGGAGTTTAATTATAAACAGGTTTACCTGGGGTGATAGTGAATCACCAGGTGGATGGAATCCTGCCAATATATGGAGATGCAAATTGAAAGACTAATGATTGACATTCAATTTGATGCCAGAGATGGTGTGATTCTTGATGCAAATATTATAGGCAATGTCTTTGCAGTATATGAGAAAAGCAGAACAACCGTTATTAACCTCACTCCACTTTTTAGGGAAGAAAGAAGTACAGCCACTGAAAAGAGAGGCAAGTAGTCGGCTGTCCAAGGAGTAGAGAGAGAGGCATGGCTTCGTAGAGTCACAGAGATCACAAAAGCTTTTGGAAAGCCTCAAAATGGCTAAAATGGAATATACTAACTCTAAGAAATGAAACTGGAGATAGTGACAGCAAAGACACCAGAGATACTACTATGGATAAAAGAGATTCCCACCCAATGAGTTCAAGAATGGCTCCTCTAGGGCAGACTGGAGAGTCACCAGTGGTAAGTCCAATGTTGTCATAGGATCAGTAGGACTCTAAACAAAGAAAAAAGAGGAATTATTTTCCTGAGCCCCGATAGGAAATTTTTTTGACTAACTCTGAACAACATCCATGAGGTTTCCAGAGAAGTTGGAAAAGAAAGGAAGAAATCTTTTCCCTGTGGCAAATTAATTAAAATTGAAGCAACCACTTCAGTGACTAATGTTTTCTGTAGCTCAGGGAAGAAAACACATTAAATACACTTATGTCACAGATACATTTAATCCTAATAAAAACCTAACAATATACATGATTTTATACAATAAGAAATGTGGAGTCTAAAAAGTTATGTGAATTGCCCTAGTTCACACAGCTATGAGGTGGCATGGCGGGGATTGGAGCACAACTAAACAGACTCAAAAATTCACACACTTCCCGTTATCCCGCCATACAGCTCCATTGTTTGGACTGCTAAAAGACCTGTCAAGATTTTCCTATCCATCTCTTTAGCAAATAGATAAAGACAATTTTCAGTTCTATATGACCTTTAACTGTGTAAAACATGGTGCTTCCAAAGAGGCCAACCAACATAGGAAGACATCATTTCTTTTCTACTTGTTATCTCCTACCTCGGTAATCTCCTCCCATAGGAATATAAAACACAGTCTAATATTTACACCTGAGCAGGTAACTACATCTCAGAGGACATCATTAAAAGTTGACTGACCTACTTCTCTTGTAGACCAAGGTACAAATAGGTTACTTAGGGATGGGATCCCACATGCCTAACAGTCTAAAGTGAAGCTTGTTAAAGTAAACTTGTAACTTTTTAACAACACTCTTCCCTCCACAAGTTTTCTGGAGGGAATCTGAGACTGTTCCTAGGAGATTGATTTCTCCTCCCAAGTTATAACTGAACAGGAAAAAAAAAAGTATGAGATCATCATGTGGAAAATTCTACAAGTATAATCCCTTTATGCTGGGAAAAGAAAGCAGTCCTCTATGTATTGCCATCAGCAAGTCATTCAGAAAGTGTAATTGGACAGGGCAAAGAAGACATACTCCAATAAAAACAGAGTCATAGTGATAAACTGATAAGAAAGGGAATATGAGAGCTCATGCATTTTGTTTAGCCACATGGAATCAAAGAGATTTGCCACAGTCCTCTCCTTCCGTGTTGCTTTATATCCAGTCTGTTTTACTAAAATAACATTAATTACATAGCAGTGAAGATATTTGAGTTTGTGACCCCCAGGATACATTAAATTATGCAAGTAGTTCATTTTCAATGTGGGAAATTAATTCTGGGCCACATAATTAATGCTGTGATTTAAAAAAAAAAAAAAGAATGAAAGTAGTTTGGAAATAGAATGGATCCAGCTTTTGGAGTGGAGATTTATTTCTCCTGCAATGTTCACATAAATCCAGGACAATCACAGGGCAGGATGCTATAGGACAACCCCACAGCACCTAGGATAGGATTAAGTAATAATATTTTTTCTATATTTCTGATTAACATGATCTATAATGACATTTAAAGATGACACAAAGTAGGAGTTCAGGGCCAGTAAGATAATGAATGGCAAATAAACAAAGAATGGTAAATAAGTGATCATACTAACAGTGCACCTTGGTAATATGACTATCCATCATATTAATTCAGAATCACTGTGGAATAATCATGACCACCCTGAAACAACAAACTGTTTGCTGATGTGAACCTAGTTATATGAGCATCTATTACAGAAATTTTAAGATGGGATGTCCAAGCTTTCTAATGGCAGTGGTATGATTAGCCACCCATGAGATGATCCATTGAGGATATATTTATATTGAATATAGCACAAATGGGAACAAGGGGTCCAGGGTTGATCAAGTTGCTTCCACCTTTTGTAGGGGATTTTTCATGAATGCTCAAATTTGTGATGTCATTCGAGAACTCAAATAAATATATCATTTTCAATATTATCCAGCACTAATCACAACTAAAATATTATCCATCTCTGTCCCTTTTACATTTGGTAGCACTGGACATAGGCATCTGCAGTGAGAAGAGAATTGGGCTGTGCTGATGTACCAACTCCAGTGTTTCTGCCATACCATGCTCCTCACTCACCCCACTCCGCACAGAGCTCTAGGAGAAGCAGGATGCTCTAGCTCAGCCCTGGCTACAGAGGAAACGCCCAAAGATGAGCATGGGAGTGGTTTGAAAGAGCTCATGTCTTAGGGAGCTGAGGCTCAAGGACATACTAGTGAATGCTGCTGGAATGACAGCCCTAACCCTTGAAAGTATGAGCCTTGTTTCTCCTAAATATTTTCTACTTTGTGTTATGGCAACCTGTGCTGCACATGAAAATCCTGAACATGTAGTCATATTGCAGTATTTTCTGTCATTTTGAGACAAATTTCACTGTCTAGAAGAGAGTCTTCACAAGATATCAAGTTGTGGTCATTTCCCAGTTTAGTATGAACATGAAACTAGGGCCTGGCAAGGGCTGATATTTAAAAAAAAAATTAACTAGTAAGACATAGATGACAACCAGAGCAGAAACCCAGCTGGTATAACATACCAGTAAGCAGAGGAGTGGTTTGATATGTATCGCATTTTAAGAAGATATGCCGTGCTACTGTCAGGAGAATATACTGAAAAAAGGCAATAGTAGTGGATGCTGAAAGACCAGTTAGAAAGCTGTCGCAAAAATGTCATTTTATTTCATTTTGGCTTTTATTTTTAAATATTTGTCAAATAAAGATTAAATATATTCAAGGTATACAATGTGATGACTTGATATATGTAGGCATTGTATCATTATGATTAGCACAATCAAATTAATTAATACATCTATCACTACCCATACTGTACAACAGATATCCAGAACTTGTTCATCTTATAACTGAAGTTCGTACCCTTTAACCAGTCTCTTCTCATTTTTCCTACCCACCAGCCCCTAGCAAACACCATTCTACCTTCTACTTCTATGAGTTTGACAATAGTGCCATATTAAGTAGGAACTCAAGACTTGTCAGAGCTGTGCATTACTCATCTTTGTGTTTGCTAATGAGCCTGCTGAACTAAACTGACTTGAACACACTTATCAAAAAAATGAGCCTCTTCTAATTTAGATGGAATTATCTTAAACGACTTGCTAAGACTTTGCGCAATCAAGTCAATAAAGTTTATAATTTTGTCTCATACAAGCAATCCATGCTTTCCCCAACTCATCACGGAATAGATTCCATTCTGTGGTGACAGTGATTCATTTTAATACTCTTTCTATTGATTTATATGGCTTCATATTGAAGCAAAATGATTTCACACCTGTTTCATTTACCAAAACCAATTGAAAGTGATTAGAATGGCATCAGCATTAGGCAAACTATACTCAGATTCACTGATTTATAGTCAAATATAATAATGTTAGCTGTCTTTTATGGAATTTCAATTAAATACCAAAAATCACATTAATGACTCTCTAAACTTTATCACGTAACAGTACTGCAAGACAGTTACACTACTCATTTTATAGCTTAAATAGCTTACTAGAGTCACTAAGCCACAGTCAGGAAACTGGAGTCCTAACCCATGTTTCCAACTACAAAACCATTCCATCGCTGTAAAAGCCAGAGGCAGCCCTTCAAATCAAAATGGCCGACTACACACAGGTAGTATGTGTCTCCTCCATGGAGAGGAACCAGAAGAGTAAGCAACTTCTCACATTTTGAACAGATTGTCTAGGAGAGAACACTAGGATTTACCAGAGAAGTGACAGGAAGTACCAAAAGTGGGTATGGAGAGGATTTAGGGCAATTTGTCTGGCCAGGTACTGGCCAAGAACTGGGAGAAGCTCTTGGACATGGGGACACAGTAAGAGAGAAGCCCCCAGAGCTCTAAACTCTGAGATGAGCTTTTAGGATCTTAGTTATAAGAGAACCCCCTGACCCATATGGATCTCAGGCCTAACATAAGGAGTTGCCTAGTGATTGCACAGAGATGTTGCTCCATAAAAGGAACCCACACAGAATCTCACAGGCATCTGAGCCTAGAGCAGTTTGAGCCAGGTGCCATTCTAGAAGCCTAGCTAATGTGCCTACAACATCTGTGCAGCTCTGAGAAGGGATAGAGGAGCCCAAGAGCTCCCATCCGTCCCTGGAAAGGTCCCCCCAGCTACAAGCTGCTGTTAGGACTGAGACATGAGTGCATATCATTTTCCATTTTCTTGCCAACACTGCTTACCTGGGTGGGGCCCCAGCCTCCCTGGTTGCAGGCCCAAAGGCATCATTTTGAGAGTTTAACACTGGGCTGCACCATGCCCTCAGATGATGTTTTGGCTGACTAGGCTGCAGCTGCTGCCCACATGGGGAGGGACAGGGAAACATGGTTTTCCAATATATGTAGGACAATACCCACCACCCTGCAACACACTTCTGTGAGATCAAGTCTTGCGAGAACTGCACTCCCCACAGTCTCCTTCAACACAGCCTGCCTGGGAAGGGCCCTACCCTCTATGGTCACAGGTCCAAGGTGCCATTTTGGGAGCTTAAACTTGGTCTGTGCCCTTCCCTTAAGCTGAGTTTGGGCTGAGGCAGCTGCAGCTGCTGCCCAGCTGAAGAGGAACAGGGGAGCTGAGCTCTTCTACACACACATAGGACAATTCTCACTGCCCTGCTATAGGCTCCTGTGAGACTGAGATGTGAGCAAACCATGCTGCCCACCATTCCTTGCCCAGGCTGCTTGACTGAAAGGGCCCTGTCCTCCTTGATTGCAAGCCCACAACCAGTGTTATTTTGAGAGTTTAACACTGACGTATGCCCCAGACTTGGGCCAATTTCAAGGTGATGTGGCTGTAGCTGCCACACTGCCAGGAAGGGACAGGGGAAAACAAGCTCTCCTAAGTGCACTTAGGACAATATCCACCACTCTGTTATGGGCAGCTGTGGGACTGGGGACTAGCCTGCCCAATCCATTGCAGCTACTAGCAACACCAACCCAGACCACTTGGGCTCTAGTGGGTGGCTCCACCACCACTACTGCCACCTCCCACATCACAACAGCTGCACAGGGACCTGAGAATCCTCCCACACTCCCAGCCTTCTGCTCCAGGCCCTCTGCTCTACTAGTTTCTGAGCAAGCAACCTGAAGGCCCAAGTTTGGCCCCCCAAGATACACTAACACCAGTGCCAGTGGTAAGCTGCTCCAGGGCCTAAAATTAGGTATATTCAGCCCACTGCTTCTACCACTGGGGCCTGAAGACTGGCTCAGCTGGCATTCAAACCCTCAGGAAAACGTCACCACAGCCTCAACTAATAACTGTTCCCTAAGCCACCAAGGAAAGCACAGATACCACTGACCCTATGTACTGCCTAAGAAATCATATAAAGATCACACCTCTACAGGCACCCAAAATCAAAGCGAAAGTGTCCTACTCAACCAACAACACATACACATCTTGAGGGAAGAATTCTCCGCTTTAAAAGCAATTTCAAAAAATGAGAACAAGTGGCTGCTACATCATATGTGCAGATACCAATGGAAGGACACTAGAAACATGAAAAAAGCAAGAAAATATGACATCACCAAAGGAACATAAACAAAGGACTCAGAAATAAACATCAGAGTACCCAGAATTATAAAACAAATTTTACTAGATCTAAAGAAAGAGATAGACAGCAACACAATAATAGTGGGGGACTTTAACACCCCACTCACAGGATCATCAAGACAGAAAATCAGCTAAAAAAACACTGGACTTAAATTGGACTTTAGACCAAACGGACTTAACAGACATTTACAGAACATTCTACCCAACAGCTACAGAATATACATTCTTTTCATCAGCACATGGAACATTCTCCAGGATAGACCATATTTTAGGCCACAAAATAAGTCTTAACAAATTTTTAAAAGTTGAAATCATATCAAGTATTTTCTTAGACTACAGTGGAATAAAGCTAGAAATCAATACAAAGAGGGACTTCAGAAACTATACAAATACATGGAAATTAAACATGCTCCTGAACTATCTCTGTGTCAACAAAGCAATAAATACAGAAATTAAAAATTTTTTGAAATGAATGAAAATGAAAACACAACATACTAAAACCTGTGAGATACCACAAAAACAATGCAGAGGGAAGTTCACAACATTAAATGCCTACATCAAAAGAGTAGAAAAATCAAAAACAATGTCTTTTGCAGCAACTTGAATGGAACTGGAGGCCATTATCCTAAGTGAAGTATCTCGGGAACAAAAAATAAAGGCAGCATGTCCTCACTTATAAGTGGGAACTAAACTATGGCTATACAAGCACACACAGAGTGGTATAATGGACACTGTAGACTCAAAAGCAGGGAAGGTGGAGGAGGTGAGGGATGAAAAATTACCTATGGGGTATAATGTACCATATTCAGGTGATGGGTACACTAAAAGTCCAGACTTCACCACTATACAATATATACATGTAACAGAATTCAACTTGTACCACCTAAATCTATTACAATTTTTAAAAAAAAATTTTAAATTTCAAAAAAGGTACATATTTACAATCATCAATACGATTAGAAAAATAACAAGCACTTTCACTGGCACCTACTATGCCTCCATAACTATGTTAAATTCTTCATATGCACTGCCTCATAAATTTTCAGAAAAATATCAGACATGAATGTTTAAGTTCCTCACTTTACAATATGAAAATTAAGGCTTAGAGAGGTACAGTGATCACCCTGAATTCATAGAGGTAGCACTTGACAATGCTGGGCTGTCTAACTGTAGAATCCATGCTCTTAACCATTTCATTCTCTGCCTCTTAAACGACAGGGAAGGCTTTGCCCCTATGGAGTCTCACAAAACCAGTAATCAGAAGCAAGTGCTTAGGAGGGGGTCCTTATTTATCACAGAGAACCTCACATTCCTAAGATATTCTCTTCAGCAATACATGTTCTTAATTATTTTAACAAAACACAGGGAGATTGGCTGAGAGAACATAGAACCATAGTCTAGAACAAGAAAGACTTGGAAACAGCAATCCGTAAATACTTGAAAAGTTGTCATGAGAAACAAATGTATATTTATTGTTTGTTCTTGTTCCACAGGGAAGGATGAGAGTTGCATACAGACAGTTGTATATATAGTTAACAGTAAAGAACTTTCTAAGAATTGTACAAAAATAACTTGTGTGACCTCATAAAGTATCCTAATTATCACTGGGTTTGGGGGCAGAAGTAAGGTGATCATCAACCATACTGAAGATGTATTTCTATCATCCCATAAGGATTAGGACTAGATTTATTTTTTAAGATAACTTCTACCTCTAAGATCCAATCATGTAGAATTTGACTATTTTACTGGTATGATTGTATACGAGTATTCATTTAATTATCTTTACTTCTATTTTCATAATTTGTTATTGATTTAAGATTATTCTAAAGACAATAGAAGCATTCACCTTAAAGAATAAATTACATTTTTGCAGCATTATATATAAAATATTACACATTATATAATATGTAATATGTAAAAAATGAAAGTGCCCATTATTTTAAAATAGGTTAAATAAATCTTAAAACATAATTATAATAGAATATTATGTGGCCATTATAAATCATGTGTTTTCTGTGTATTTGATGATAAATAAAAAACTACTTATAATATTGAGCATAAAAGGAGGTAAATTACAGATAAACATCGAAATGTCATGACCTGTGTTTCTTAAGTTTATCTTTAAAATTTATGAACCTTTATTTTCCTACCAACTATGTCCAAGTTTGTCTCAAGACTGATCACAATGCCTAGCCCATATGAAATATTCAATAAATATTTGGTGATTGAATAAAGAGTAAATGGTGTGACATATCTTTAATAAAGAATTTTGGAAAAATTAATATTTTTAAAATATCAATCTGTTCCATGCCTTAGATACAAACCAACATAGTCATCATTAAAAAATTATTGTAGAAGAAAATGCTTTTTTTTTTTTTTTTTTAAGACAGAGTCTCACTCTGTTGCCCAAGCTAGAGTGCTATGCCATTAGCCCAGCTCACAGCAATGTCAAATTCCTGGGCTGAAGCAATCCTTCTGCCTCAGCCTCCCATGTAGCTGAGACTACAGGTGTACACCACCATGCCCAGCTAATTCTTTCTATATATTTTTAGTTGTCCAGCTAATTTCTTTGTATTTTTAGTAGAGACAGGGTCTCACTCTTGCTCAGGCTGGTCTTGAACTCCTGAGCTCAGACGATCCTCCCAGCTCAGCCTCCCAGAGTGCTAGGATTACAGGTATGAGCCACAGCACCCGACCCATAGAAGAAAATCTTATTCAGGCATTTTCAAAGATTATATTGAAATTTTACCTCAGTTTTTAAAAATCATATTAAAAGTAGAAAGGAAAGAGACAAGTTGGAAAATATTTGCAGAAAATTTAAAGAGCTAAGTGTTAATCATACAGTCTACTAAGAGTACATACAAATTAAGAACAAATAAAATTTCAAAATACAGTTAAGCAGGAGGTATGGACAAACAAGAGAAAAACATAATAAATAAACATAGAGGAAGCGTTCAATCTAACCAGCAACCAGAAATGAAAAGCAAAACAAATTAATGTTTTATACCAATAGAAAATAATAAACATCTTTTCTGATTCTAGAAAATATACAAAAAATGGTCTGTGCAAATATTACAGGGGCAATATAAAGTGTTAAGTCTGGGGAAAATAATTTTGCAAGTACACTAAGAATTCTCTCATAATTCATATCTTTTCCTTCAATAATCTTATCTCTAGAAATTTATCTTAAGTTACTTCTAGAAAAAGGAAAAGTAGATTACATAGATGTCAAGGGTCATTATATAAAAATCTCAGAAAATTAAAAGTAAATTAAAATGTCCAATACAAAAATTATAGGCCATATTAAAGTAATTTCACTTGATTGAAATATTCTCTAAATATTAAAAAAGAATGTTACAAGGACTATTAAAAATCACAGAAAATTATTGATATAAAGTGGTAAATGCTGATGAAAATTCATCTTTGCTGCAGTTATATTAGTATAAAGAAAAATGTATGTGGTCTAGAGTTAACAAAAAGAGGAAAAACAGAGTCTAAAGAGGTGAAATTTAGGATTCTATGGTGTTAACTTAGTATTATTTATGCAGTAAAGAGAAAGAAATCCTTAAGAAAAGTTTAACTTTTCTGAGAACTTTTGGACCTTCTGACTCGAGCCCCAATTTATGATAAGGCCATCAAATACAGACATATTCAGTGAATACTCCAAGAAATGTATGGCTGGGGAAGGGAGGTTTTCCTTAGGTCAGGATAATTGGGTCTCTGGAATACACAGAAGCCAGGGACTTTATCCCTAAGGAATCCTAAGTTTTTGACTTACAACTGTAGGGACTGAAGAAGTTTGTAAAAATAAGTGCTGAATTTACCACCTTTAAAAGAAGTTGAGTCTCTCTTGAGTAAGTGTTGACTTAAGGACAAATTATGGAAAAACCAGAGTTGCATCATTAACCATTACACTTACTATGTTTTATTTGACATGCTCTTACGAAGATACAGGTACAGACAAATTGCCTTATTGTGGCTATCCTTTCTCACATTTTTTTCATTTTTTTTAAGGAAAGAGGAGCCACTGTCTTTCAAATTGAGAATCTTCTGATCTCATCTGAAAAATGTAAATGAAATTCAAATTCCGGAAATATTTCCTTTTACTTAATAGCATGGAATAGTGTGGATGAGTTTAAAATCCAGTAAGGAGGTAAGATAATGAGAGACTTTATTGTAATTATTTCAGAATGAAAACATCCAAACAATATATATATTTTTGAGTTAATGTAGTCATTGCCTATACTTTTAAAAAATATGAATACATATGTAAATGAAAAAAATACAAAAATCCAGGCACCACCTGCTAAACCAGGATATTTAATTTTTTACTTTTTAATTCCAATACAGCCTGAATGATCTGCAATCTCTTTTGAGATATGATTAATTCATATGAGGAAAAGAAAGTTGCTTGCAATGTAACAAACCTTATAAATAATAGGCTAATGACTATTATATTTAAGTATGTGGTTCACTAGCGTCTCAACTACCAGTCATCTGGCGAAAGAGTACATGGTGATTTACATACTATTCATATATTAAATGTGTCCAATAAGGGTTTGAGAAAACATATAACTAAAAGTGTTTATGGTAAAAGTAGGATTAGAAACAAATAACACAAAAGAGAAGGGAGAAGTAATTATAAGTGTTAGTTTGAACCCCAGGCAGCCAAGGCAAAAGAAAAAGTATTAAGATTTTTTTTAGTTTTCATTAATATAATAAATCAAATTCCACTATACTAGACCTTAATTCCCCAAATATTCCAGAAAGAAATTTGGGGTAGGTTTCCTTTGAATTCATTATTGTGTATAATATCTTTATAAGTGGTTTTCAAAAGAAGCAAATATATCCTTTATGTGCATAATTATCACATGGACCCTGGTTGAAAGTTCAATGCGTTTAATTAAATTACAGTGTTATAAAATTTTTATTCTGTATAAATAAGTAAACATTGTGGTATAGAGGTAAAAATGATGGGGATTTGGGAATCATAAAGATAAGAGTTTAAATCATAGTTCTAGCACTTACTACTATGAGATATTGAAATTTTTCCTTAACCTTTAAATCTCAAATTCATTTTCTCATCTGTAAACAAGTCATAGTAGTATTTGGGTTACTCTGAAAATTAAATGATAAAAATTATATGAAGTGCCAAATACATACTAAGAGCTCACATGTTGTCAATTACCCTTCCCTTTGTGAGCTAAAATAATATGTCTTTCTGCTTGGTATATTAATTAAGGATTAGAATTTACAAAATCTATAAACTGAGAGTTGGCATGCCCGCTAAACTTTGGGCAACATCAATGGTCTTAACTGATCTCTTTAGAAGAGCTAGAGAAGTTTACAGGATTGTTTCTCCTAGTGAGCATTTAGGGTACAGACGTTACATGTTTTTCAGTGAAAAAATTTAGTACTTTAAATACTGTACTTTCAAGTAGCTAAGTTAATAAAGCCAGGCAAAAAAAAACAACTTATAGAAAGTTAGAAATTTTTAGAAAGTTAGAGAGCTTGACTTCTGGCTTGAATTAAAAAGCCACAAATTTTGCTTAGTTCTATCACAACACTAAAGCAGTGCCCAGATGAAGCCCCAGAGCATTGAATCAGAGAGTGGCTGTTTCTTACAAAAGCCAGGGGTTGGGAGAGAAGGATTAGAAGATGGCTAGGATTCAGGCTGGCTTAGAGCCTCTTACAAATATGCATTTCATCTTTTACCAACAATTCTGTTCTAGGCATCTATAGTCTGCCATCTCTTTTGAGATTATATGATTAAGTCAGGAATTCAAGTTCTTTATTTTGATGTACTTTCTGAAAACAATAAAGACTTACCTGGAAGGTTTTGAGTGGGGATATCTTTGTATTACACTTGCAATGCTAGTGTAACTTTTCAGAAGCAAAGGTTTTGAATGCAAGGATTATTAATGTTCTAGGTCCAATACAAAGAAATAGTGGGTTCCCGTAGATAACTAGAAAGGACAACTCATCTACAATGTGTGATCTCTAGACTCCTAAGACAATCCCTGTACTATTTAAACTGTTTTAACATTTTATACTCTGAGTTCATCTTTCTAACATAATTATAAACATCTGCTTCAGAGTTTTTTGATTT
>NW_012137192.1:1328060-1330005 GCF_000956105.1 Propithecus coquereli
TCCAGCCTTTCTATGCTATCTAGACTATCTTGGTTTAGATTTTGGTTTTGCAAACAATGCTAGACACTGTTGTTTTGTTTCTGTTTTCACTTAATCATTTTAAACATAAATTAAATATCACTTTTGTGTTCATACAAATTCCCCATAAATATTATATTAATAGGAGCAATAATGGCCCATTGGGTGCATGTACTATGCTTATTTAACAATTCCCCTTGCATTAGACAAGAATAAAAAGCTATTTTCAAAGATAGTATACAATAACAACAAAGATCTGGTAAATATGGAATTATTTGGTACTACAAGTCCCATAGAAAGTGATATATTTGAAACTATCCAGAGTCTTAGCAATCTTTATTACCTGTTCCCAAATAGATTCTGGGAATCCATGTCAGAGATGTAAACCTAAATGCAGAAAAATTTTCAGGCACAATGCGATTCAACAGTATTTGTTAATTGCTTCTTAAAAGTTACACTAGCTTTGCAAGAGTAATGCAAATAATTTACTCTATATTGTTATTTCTTTTCATTTGAAAGTATGAATGCGAGTTGGTGATCTCTCTTATAAATATTTATAAGTGAAATTTTTATGGCAGCAACTATCTCAGGGCCATTAGGATACTAAATGTATGCCATAATTATTTTCCGAAATTAATTGCCAAATAGGAATTGACTTTTAGCAGGTGTTCCCAGAAAAGCAAAGAGAGAGCATTCTACCCACGTCTTATCTTCCCTGAAAAATCTTCAACACAGACTTTCAGAGAATTTCAGAATTTCCCTGGCAGATTCATAGTGGGTTGATACATGCAGTTATAGGCAAATTCCAATCTTAATACCAAAAAAGAGTGTATGCTGGCCTACCCATCACACGCTACCCTCTTTGTAAGGTATGCCTACAAAGTAGGGTGCAGCTCGAGTTGGATGAGAGTGCTTGCTTCCATAGCCAATAGAATTATAAATATCCCTTTAATAATGATTAAATTGCCTATCATAAATTCGAATTTTCATAGAAAGTAGCATAACTTGTTGTCAAATGACTATCACAGAGAGAAATGGCAAATCCTATACCAGAAACACAGCTATTTTTTGAAAACACTAAGCAGAAATTTACTCATTGGATTTTTTTTCCTTTAGGAGTTATTTTATTTTATTTTTAATGCAAAGTATAACCAGGTACAAATAATTCTGACTACATGAATCACTTTTATAATACTTGAGTCATGGTTATAAGAGTGCCCATCACACAGATATTGTTTGTTGTACCCTTTAAGTAGGTTTTCACCTGTTCCCTTCTCCCGTCTCCCCCCATTCAGTTTTACTTCCATGTACATGTGTGCTTATTGGTTAGTTCCAATTTAGTAGTGAGTACATGTGGTATTTGTTTTTCCATTCTTTAGATACTTCACTAAGGATAATAGTCTCTAGTTCCATCCAAATTCCTGCAAAAGGCATTAAATCATCCTTTTTATGGCTGAGCAGTACTCCATGGTATACATATAGCACATTTTGTTAATCCACTCATGAATTGATGGGCACATGGATTGATTCCACATCTTTGCAATTGTGAATTATGCTGCAACAAACATTCTAGTGCAGGTGTCTTTTTGATGAAATGATTTCTTTTCCTTTGGGTAAATACCCAGTAGTGGGATTGCTAAATCAAATGGTAGGTTGACTTTTAGTTCTCTGAGGAATTTCCATACTGTTTTCCATGAATGTTGTACTAATTTGCAGTCCCACCAACAGTGTATAAGCATTCCTTTCTCTCTGCATCCATGTCAGCATCTATTGTTTTTACAACTTTTTAATAAAGGCCATTCTGACTGGAGTAAAGTGGTATCTTATTGTGGTTTTAATTTGCATTGTTTTAATTTGCATTTCCCTGATGATTAGAGACATTGAGGATTTTTTCATGTGTTTATTGGCCATTTGTCTATCTTCTTTT
>NW_012137192.1:1330145-1337239 GCF_000956105.1 Propithecus coquereli
GAAATATTTTCTCCCATTCTATAGGCTGTCAATTTGCTATGTTGTTTATTTCCTTGGCTGTGTAGAAGCTTTTTAATTTAATCAAATCCCATTTATTTATTTTTGTTGTTGCTGTGATTGCCTTTGGGGTCTTCTTCTTCACCTAGGCCAGTATCTAGAAGAGTTCTTCCCACATTTCTTCTACAATTTTTATGGTTTCATGTGTTATGTTTAAGTCATTCATCTATCTAGAATTAATTGTTTGTAAGAGGTGAGAGGTACGGATCCTGTTTCAGTCTTCTACATGTGGCTATCCAATTTTCCCAGCACCATTTATTGAATAGGGATTCTTTTCCCCAGCGTATACTGTTGTCTGCTTTGTCAAAGATCAATTGGCTATATATGGATTATTTTTATCTGGGTTCTCTAATATGTTCCCTAGGTCTATGTGTCTATTTCTGTAACAACACCATGCTGATTTAGTTACCATAGCCTTGTGGTATGGTTTCAAGTCTGATAATGTAATGTCTCCCTGTTTGTTCCTTTTGCTTAAAATTGCTTTGGTCATTCGGGCTTTTTTCTGCTTCCACACAAAGCGTAGAATTATTTTTTTTCTAGATCTGTGAAATACAATGTTGGTATTTTGATGGGAATTGCATTGAATCTGTAATTCATTTTGGGTAGTATGGACATTTTAACAATGTTAATTCTACCGATTCATGAGCATGATATGTTTTTCCACTTATTCGTGTCATCTGCGATTTCTTTCCTCAGTGTTTCATAGTTCTCTTTCTAGAGATCTTTCACCCCTTGATTAAGTATATTCCTAGATATTTTGTTTTCTTTGTAGCAATTGTGAATGGTAGTGACTCTTCGATTTGACTCTCAACTTGACTATATTGATATATAGGAATGCTACTGATTGGTGTATATTGATTTTGTAACCTGAAACTTTGCTAAATCTATTTATCAATTCCAGGAGTCTCTTGGTGGAATCTTAGTAGTATATTTTAAAGGTAGGTAGACTACTATGAGGATGAAGAGCCGTCTTCAAAATGATATTCTGTGATTTATTTACTATAAAGAAGATCACCTGCTAATATCTATACTTTAAATTTTCTCACGTTAAAGTCATTTAATTCATGTTCTTTGTTGCACAACCCAGGGGATTGAACTGAAGCAAAATTCCTTTTTTAGGGAAATATTGGCTCTAGGTGCAAATTCAACAAATACAAAAGGAATGAATTTCATATAGACAGAAATAAAAGGTAGATTCTTTGCAATTTAGTCACTTACATATCTAAAATCTAAAGAACATGAAACTGATTTCAATAAACTACATAAAGTCTTACTTCCAAGTTTCACCACTGTTCAGTTTAACATTGTCTACTCTCCAATTGCTATTTGAAGCATCGATACTTTCCAAGAGTATTAGAGACAGATGGTCTGAAAGGCCTTGCTACTTAAGCGTGTTCTGCAGACAAGCAGTATTGGCATTACCTGGGAAAATATTAATAAATGTGGATTTCAGAACCCACCTCAGATCTACTGAATCAGAATCTCTAACAAAATTCCCCAGGTGATTTGTATGCATACTAAAATTTGGAAGCACTCCACAATATGAATGAGTCTCTTCCTCAGTTGCACATTAAAAATCACCTGGAGAGTATTATAAAAAAAAAAAGAGAGAGAGAGAGATGCCTGATTCCCACACCTTAGACAACCTGCATAATTGCGGGAGGGCTATAAAGTGTATTTTTTAATAGTGAGATTTAAAGTCAGAGAATGAAGATTTGCATAGCAGCAAATCTATAATTTTCTCTCTAGCCTTAATTTTTCCTCAGAGAATAATATTGATGATAAAATAATATGTGTGAACATATTTTTAAACTATAAAACCCTAAATCAATGGTATTGTTAATGATTGGCATGGTATGAAATAAAATACACAAATCTTTGTTGAACAGATTAATGCATGCTTTCTCCAAAATATTGATTTTTCAAAGTGGGTCTGTGGATCAACAGTATTAGAAATAACAGATGCTTGTTAAAAACGTAAATGTTCTTCTTTGTCTCAGACTTTGCGCATCACAATCTCAGAAAATGAAATACAGAAGCCTGCATTTTTAATAAGCTACCAGTGTAATTACTATGTGCCTTCAATCACTGCCTTATGAGCTAGGAGATGAGTCCCAAAACCTAAACTCACCTCTGTTACCACCACTCCACCTAGTTCTGACACACTTGTCCCTCCCATCCCAATTATCTCTCACTTCATATGATAATACTGTGCAGACTCATTGAACTCCAGGTATAAATGGAAAGGACCAATTGGACAGAAATTGAGTTCATACTGCAGGGACTTTCTGAGTACCCAAGAGCTGAAAAACTTCTTTTTGTGGTGTGCTTGGTGATGTACCTGGTAATCCTCCTGGGGAACAGCACTCTGATCATCCTGACTCTCCTGGATGCCTGCCTCCATACTCCCATGTACTTCTTCCTTGGCAATCTTTCCTTTCTAGACATTTGGTACACATCCTCCTTTATCCCCTCAATGCTGATACACTTCCTATCAGAGAAAAAAACCATCTCCTTCACTAGATGTGTTGTTCAAATGTCCGTCTCTTACACTATGGGATCCACAGAGTGTGTGCTCCTAGCAGTGATGGCATATGACCGTTATGCGGCAATCTGCAACCCTCTGAGATACCCCATCATCGTAAACAAGGCCCTTTGTGTTCAGATGGCGGCTCTCTCCTGGGGATTAGGCTTTCTCAACTCATTGACAGAGACTGTTCTTGCAGTACGGTTGCCCTTCTGTGGAAAAAATGTCATTAATCACTTTGTTTGTGAAATACTGGCCTTTGTCAAGCTGGCTTGCACAGATATTTCCTTGAATGAAATTACTATAATGTTGGGCAATGTCATATTTTTGTTTTCTCCATTACTGCTGATTTGTATCTCCTATGTTTTCATCCTTTCTACTGTACTAAGAATCAATTCAGCTGAAGGAAGGAAAAAGGCTTTTTCCACCTGCTCAGCCCACTTGACAGTGGTGACTGTGTTTTATGGGACAATCCTCTTCATGTACATGAAGCCAAAGTCCAAAGATTCTACTTTTAATAAGCTGATTGCCCTGTTCTATGGCGTGGTCACCCCAATGCTCAATCCTGTCATCTACAGCCTGAGGAATGCAGAGGTGAATGGAGCTATGAGAAAATTGATAAGGGGACACTGGTTCTGGAGGAAACGATGACACACTGACACTTGAGTTTCTGCACAATATAAGCTCACAAATTTGAGGCAAGAATTTTAAAGATAAACAGAACAAAAGAATTGAAGGTCCAGATACATGGTGTCAGAGAATTTCACAGTTAGAAATCTGAATATTAACAATTTAGATCACTGTATGAGAATGACTGTGATCTCATAAAAATATAGGGACAAGTGGTCTAAAAAGTGAGGGTAAACTTTTATAAAGGAGAAAAATATTTTAATCGAGACTTTCTAAGAAAATTCAGCCCATATGTCTGCTTAACAAACCACATTTTTTCAGCCCTCTCTTTTGGAAAACTATTTCACAGTTTTTATCATTGTTGTTTTATTCTTGCTTTTTCTTTTATCCGGGGATTTGATCTGGCCCCAACCTCCATACGCAACTATGTATTTCACCTTCTTTCCCTGACCATCCTCCAATCCCTTTGCTCATGCTATGTTCCAATTACTGTGTCATTACCTAATTATATCATCTTCTTTCACACTTAATGACAATAGTATATGCTATTTCATCTGCATTTTCACATTTTTCCTTTTCTGTTGAAATCGTAACAATTTCATAGAAGACAGGTCAAGTGTTCTATCCTCTGCAACACCATCCAGAATTTTCCCCGAGTTAGTTATTCCCTCCTCTGTGCTGCCCTGACCTTTATCTCCACTACAGCAATTTTCCTTTTATATTATAATCATTTGTTAGCTTCTGAAATCTTCCCAGTGGTTCACTGTTCTCTGTATAAAGTCTAATGTCAAGCTAATTAAAAACAGTTGGCAATAATTTACTGTTTAATTAATTGATTAAAAATTTAAAAGGATAGTAAAATATGGTCCAAGTATCTCATTTAATATAGGGAGATGAGAGAACTGGAATTTATGTATTTTTTCCTTTACCAAATGACAATTCTAAAATACTTTGGTAAAATAACAGCTAATTTTTAAAATTAGGAAAAAATAAGAAAAGATAAAGATTGAATAATCTGAAGAGTTCACTTGAGCTGAGTTAGACAAAACCATAGTGTATATCATTAGCTAATAAGCAATTGCTGAAAAAAATATATCAATTGTACAAATTCTTAAAGGACACTCATAAATTGACTCTTTCAGAGACAATAGATAATCTTATTTTAAATATTTTCCTTTCATTAAAAAAAACCCTAGAAATGGCAAGTCAGTTATAATATGTAATTGTATTTTTTATAAAATATCATATATCTGTATAATACATGGTTGAGCTGCCTGGCACAGTGTCTTAGCCTGAGCTGGGTGAGGAGGACATCTATGCTCACCATCCACTGGCAAACATTCTGGTAATCCAACAGTGTTGAGGACAGCGTCTTTGCTTAACTCTGTCTGCACAGCATGATATTTTGGAGCCTGGACAGAGTAAGGGAGATACCAACATGGAAGAGTGGCTCAGTTCAGGCTGTCAGAGTCCAAGCAGAATAAAAGGCACATACACACAAGACATGGATGTGGATCCCAGCTCCTGGTTGAGGATCTCCCCAAAAAAGACTACAAAGAAAGACTGCAAAGAAAGGCTGACTGGAAGAAGATAATAGAACACAAGTGGGGTAAGGAAAATGTCTGCTCACCAGGGGGGGAGTGGGGCAAATGGTTCGAAGTGAGCTGTCAGAGCCCTAATGGGGTGAGGAAAGCATCCACAAGTGGAAAGATTCAGAATATGAGTGCCCAAGTCTGAGAGTGGTGAACAGGAAATCCCTGAAGAACCTAAATGGAATGACAAGAGCACAACTGAGGAGGGGAGACAAGTCAAGGTGTGTCAGAATCAGATCAAGGTGAAGGGGACAGCCTTGCCTGAAGTGTCAGAACCCAAGCAAGTTGAGAAGGATGTCTGTGGGGACAGTGGGGTGAGGAGGACATGCTCATGGCGGAGTTTGAAGCAAAAGAAATGGAAATTGGTTACACACAGGGGATCCAGCAAGTAACAAGTAAACATATTAGATATAAAACCACCATGTGTCTCCCTGTCAAAGAGAAAGTTACAAATACTAGGAAGGAAGAAAACTAGAATAAACCCTGTGTTGTTGAATTAGAATTGGAGGTATCAGTGTGAACGCAAGGTTTTAAGGTTTTAATAGATGTAAAAAAAGAGTGATATACATATAGGAAGATAAATAGGGAAATGATAGCAAGATATAATTATAGAAATTAATACAAATATAAATGT
Organism: Propithecus coquereli; assembly: GCF_000956105.1. Taxonomy (NCBI): domain Eukaryota; kingdom Metazoa; phylum Chordata; class Mammalia; order Primates; family Indriidae; genus Propithecus; species Propithecus coquereli. Next base: position 1,335,586 of record NW_012137192.1, read on the forward strand.
ACGTAAATTTATTTCCTAGATTCACTGATAGGGCCTGGGAGCAGTGACATGCCAATAACCATTGTACACCTAGTACCAGATCTTGCTTTCTAAATACAGATCTCCACTAAAAGGAACTAGGGCTAGTTCTAGAAATTGTGCAGGGAAAGATCAAGATGGGCCTGGAATATCTTGCTGTAACTTTCTTTTGCCAGCATAAAAGTGCTCAAAAATTGTGGGATGTATGTCAAAAGTATGTATAAGCCAATTTTGAAGTGTTCCCACTGGCAAAATCAGGGACAATATGAGCATTAGAGTCAATAGTGATATTAAATTATTGAACTCACTTAAGACACTATGATTCCATAGTGACATAAATCAATGAATAAATTGAAAGTTTGATGAAGAAAGAGGTAATAACACTTATTAAGTGCAAAGGGAAAAAAAGTAATTTTGTGGTAGCAGGTACCGTCTTCATTAAATGTCCAAAGTTAACTTTGGTAGAAATAGGGCAAATTGTATCATGGGCTCCTAGATAGGATGCAAAGAGAAGAATACAACAATACTTTTGTGATACTCCTGTCAAATACACATAACCTGAATGCAATCATGAGGAAACATTAGAGTAACACAGATTAAAGGACATTCTACAATACATATGGATTGTAATCTTCAAAAATGTCAAGGACGTAACAGTGAAGGAAAGATGAAACTATTACAGATTGAAGGAAACTAGAGACATAACCACACAATGCAACATAAGATTTGAACTAGATTATTTTGCTTTGAAAGATATCATTAAAACAATTGGCTAAAATTGATTGAGGTCTAGAGATTACATGTGAGTAATGTATCAAAACTAATTTCCCAATTCTAATGATTGTATTATGGTCATGTAAGAGGATGCCCTTGTTTGTAAAAATAACACACTAAATCAATCAAGACTGATGGGGCATTGTACTGGCAATGCATCTGAAGTAACTGAAGAAAAGATTTTTTATCGTAAGTTTTCTGTAAATTTTAGATTATTTCTAACAATAGTATCAAGTCTATAAGAATAAGAATTCAATAAAAATTAGCTATTATTTTTAATTATCATCTTATCACAAGTTAACTCTATCCTACTGTAATATTATGGATTGCCACCAGAAACAGAGTCTTCATTTAATAATTTCCTTAATAAAGGGCTCCCTCTACCAGAGTATTACCTTGTAACAGATATTTTTGTGGGGGGAGCATTACAAAAATCAAGGTCTGACATAATGATGAGAAAGAAGCAAATTATGACTTCTTTGTTATTGTGAACTGTATGATACTCTTTGGTGGTTAATTTTATGTGTCAACTTGACTGGGCCATGGGATGCCCAGATAGCTGGTTAAACATTACTTCTGGGTGTAACAATGAGGATATTTCCAGAAGAGATTAACATATGAATTGGTGAACTAAGTAAAGCAGATGCACTTCCCCATTGTGGGTGGGCATCATTCAATCCATTGAGAGTCTGAATAGAACAAAAAGGCAAAGGAAAATTGCATTAACTCTGCCTGACTGCTTGTGCTGAGACATCAATCTTTTCCCACCTTCAGCACTCCTGGCTCTTAGGCCTTCAGACCTGGATTGGAATCTGCACCATTGACTCTGCCTCTCAGGCCTTTGAACTATACCAAGAGCTTT
>NW_012137192.1:1337912-1344875 GCF_000956105.1 Propithecus coquereli
GTGTTGCAAGAGAGTAATATGAGCTGGCTTACTCAGACCACTAAAAATATGACTGTTATCCTTTACTTGGGCTTCTACTGCTTCTCTGAGAACCTCGTGCATATTGCTTGCTGAATCTTTATCCATTCTGGTCAGTAGATAGTCCATAGCCTTTCCACATATGCTGGGTTCCCATGCCATGCTTAGTCCTTTTCTGATCATGGTCTCTCAATAGAAGACCTTATATCGTGCCTCAGTGAAAAAATCAAACCATCTGGAAAGAGCTACTACTCTTTTCTCTATATTTCTGTAGAGACTCAGAAACAGAAAACTCTTATTCTTAGGGTTAAAAAGGTCAATTAACATCTTCTAGAAACTCTGCCTCAAATTTTTCATGCATGTGCACATTCAGAGTGTGCAGAATGCACACCCCCTCCTGCCATAAGGCTGTTTCCACACTTCCTTTGGTGATTGTACTTTTCACTTTCACCCTAAAACATGGTGGACCTGAAGGCTACTTACTAAGTTCACTGCTGTCCACAGCTAATGCCATTCTCTGACCCTGTATCTAGTCATGAGTAACTCCCACCAACCCAGCCAAAATTATCTGCTTTATTTCTCTGACTCAATTCTTGCATGTTCAAATACCTATCTGGGAACCCTCCTAAGTGATACATACTCAACTGAGACACAATATGTTTAAACTGAAACCCTTCTGTCTCTCAATCTCTTTATATTCTACTACCCCAACTGGTAAGCAGTTCAAGATCAATCAAGCTGACAGGAACCATTCTTCCTTATAATATCCTCTGCATTGTGCTAAATGACATCAAGAAATGCGGGGATACTGGGGATGGGGATCTTACTTCAGACAAGATATAGAACACCAGAATAGACAGTAGTTCCTGTAACAAGGAAAAAATGAATAAACAAAAAATATATGCTTAAGATATAAAAAAGCACTGGGTACAAAGATTCTAGAAGCTCTAAATTCTAGAGGATGCAAATCTTCCTAGCTACTTGACAGGTGGTCTTTGGGAATTAGCCAACAAAAACTTTAAAATAATTACGATGAATATGTTATGTAAATTAGGGGAAATGGAAAAAATGGGTAAAAAGCTGGAAAAATTGATATAAAAATGTAATCTCTTAAAAAATCTTTAAAAGGACCCAATGAACAGTTTAAAACTTAAAAATACAATATCTGAAACTAAGGATTTATTGGATGGGGTACATTGCAGACTGGGAATGGTACTAGGAAGAATAGGTAAATAAGAAATCAATATGAATTATCTAACTAAAAGATAAAGAAAGAATTAAAGGTAACCATAGAACATGGCAGACATATGGAAAATATCAAAGTGTCTTTCATGACTATAATTAGAGTCCCATATAGGGAGGAAAGAGAGTATGGGGCAGAAAATATATATAAACAGATAATAAAAAGCAGAGAGGAAAAATAACGTTCAGAGGGGACATATGAATTACAGATGATTTTGTATCAGGAACAATGGAAGCCAGAATAAACCAATATACTGGTACATTTAAAGTGTTAATAAAAAATATATCTTGTCAAGTTAGTATTCTATATCCAATGATAATATCCATCAAAATTGAAAACAAAATATATATAATCAAAATCTAAAAATTTATTAACAGCAGACCCATAGTACAAGAAATATTAATGGAATTTCTTCAGGCTGGAAGCACATAAAGCTAAATGAAACACTGAATGGTAAGAAAAATAAAGAGCATTAGAAAGGATGAGTAAAAACTACTGTTCTTTAAACTTTGATTTAATAAAACTACAAATATAACAATATATTGTTGAGCTAAAAGTTATATGGAAATAAAATATATAACAATAATCACACAAAATGTGAGAAGACAGTGAATGGAATTATATTGTTCAAGAAGTGATAAAATTATTTCAAACTGCATTGTGAAAGGTTTAGAATTAACACTGACTATAATTTCTAAAACAATCAATTAAATAATAAAAACTAACAACTCAGCAGAGGGACCTCTGTTTCCAGTTAAGATGGTATAACGTCATTCTTCCCTAGTCCTTTACAAACAAAAAATCCTGGATGTAACAACAGCAGCAATGAAAACTAGCATAGGAAGATGGGAAGCAGGAGGAGGACTAACAGAAACCACAGTATGTGAGGAAGAAAATGTCTCGAGTTCCCTGGGTTTTCCGTTTGCTTCCCATATATCCTGGGCTGGGCACTGAAGAAGCCTGAAATGCAGAACTGTCAACAGGCACAGGTAAAATAGGCCCCAAGGAGAGTCTGTTTTCTCTAACAAAAGTGCCAGGGAATGGGTTACCTAGTGAAACAGAGAACCTTTTTGACAATACTCACTCTACTTCAGCCAAATGCCAAGAGACAAACTGGTGTGGTCAGTGGAGCCAAGCAGAGAGCTAAACTTCTGCTCCCTGCCCAACACTAACAGGTGACTGATTCTCCCACCGAGGTGGTGTTGATGGGCTGAGCAGGAAGTTCAGCTTTCACTTCCACCTGGCTAATGTTAGTGGGGTGCCCCACTCAGCAGAAGGCAGAATGAAGCTTTGCAGAAAGAAGCTAGTCAGTCCTCTTCCTTATCACACACAAACACCCTAGGTGTCAGTGGGAACCAAATTTCCACCCCCAGCTACGTTGGAGTGGCGCATCCTGAGAAGAAGGTGGTGTTTTCCCCCTGAAACAAAGTTTGCCAGCATTGGAGGGAGAGCAGAAGAGGTGTACCAGATGTCCAGAAAGGAGAGGTTGCTGAGGAAGAAGTATGTGGGTGTGTGCAGGTGGGAATTGAAGATGCTGACAGAGACCAGAATAATATTGCCCAGCAAGGTGACCAGGTACATTAGCAGACACAGCATAAATGTGATGATCTCAACTTTGGGGTAGTGAGTCAGTCCCAGAAAAATAAAATTTGGAATGACTTTCCAGTTTGGCTTGACCATTTTATTCCTTCTTGTCCATCTGTCATAGTGAATAGAATTTCATTATGTGTATTTAAAAATTTAAATTCTACCAACTTTCAGGGAGTTTTTGTTAGGGGTACTTTATGAGAGTCATTGTTCTGTCAATGTTATTGGCAATGTCACATTAATTATTCATTCATTCATCCAATATTTATTGAATACACTATAGGGCACTGATGATCTAGAGCTTAATTACACAAAATCTGCTGCTCTCGGGCAACTCACCACTAAATATAGGGCACAGTCAAGTAAATAAACAATTCCAATACCATGATATAATTGTGCCTCCGAGCACTAGGCAAACACTACCTCACTATGTTTGGGGCAGCTGTTCAGTGAGACCTTCTAAGGCTTAGTTTAATCCAAAGAAGCTTTGGACCTAATCAGGTTAAGGACCAAGGGAGGTTAAGTAGGAAAAGAGCTGTTTTTTGGCAAAAGTTGTAAGGAGAAGTTATTTGTTTGCACTTCATAAAGCTCTAAATTATTTAATATGACAGATGGATAGGCTGCATACTAAGGAATATTAAAAAAATGAGGATAGGAAATAGGCAAGAGCCCAATCCCTATAACACTACCTGATTTCTATTCCCAACAAGGCACTTTTGAATATGGAAATGACCTTGAACCCAGCTTTTCTTAAAAAGAAAATCATTTTTAAAGTTTAGTATTTTATTATTTGAATCAAATTACTTATGACATATCTTACAACTGATCGCACATGGAGATGTGTTTAAAAACCACTGTCCTACAGGACAGAATTCAAATGAAGCATCACATACACGGACCTCACATTCTCATTGCTGCCTGTTTCTCCAACCTCATCTCCAAACACTCCACCTCCCACCTCCACACACACTCTCTACTCTGAAATAGCAATCAACTTATGGTTCCTCATACTTTGCCATCTTATATTTTTATGTCTTTAATATATAGTTTGTCTACCTGAAATACCCTTCCTGCTCACCTATAATCTTTATTGTATATTTTTATCAAATTTTCAGAACCCTGCGCAAGATGTAGTATGGAGAGAGAAGAGGAATCTCAGTAATTCCTCGGTTCCTAGGAGTGAAACGTGTTGAATTTAAGGTACCTGAGAGATATCATGAGGGAGATGATGAATGACCAGTTAGATTGTACAGATCTAGATCACAGGAGATTTAGGAAGCAGAAGACATAGCTCTTATTTGCCTGCATATAAGTGATACTTGAAACTGTGTTTACATACATGTGATTACCCAGGAATATCATGCAGAGAAAAGAGGTCAAGAGAGGCTAGATTCCTGGGAAATTCCAAAATAATATGGTAGGGCAGAGAAAGAACATCCTCTGTTCCTTCAACATAGAGGTATAGAATAACCCGAATATGATGTGATTACAGAAACCAAATGGGGAGCTCCAAAAAGAGAATAACAACAATTGCTAATACTAAAGACAAGTCAAATGAAATAAGATTAGAAAACAACTGATATCAAACTTCCTTCTGACTCCTAGATTTCTTCAGGAGTTCCTCTTCACAAATTGGACAGACTTAGATTCTCAGTGGATTACTGGAAAATGAAATACATACTTACAGGTGATGCTTATCCTATGCCTAAAATTCACAAAATCATATATAACCAGTTCTGCTATAATCATTTTGATTATTGATTTATATGGTTACATCATACAACACATACATATTTCTTTTAGAAGTTATGTATAATTTCTTTTACTAGGATTCATCTTTGATCCTTTACAGCACCCACTAAAATAAGATTTATTAAATATTTATTGGCTTTATTTAATTAAATCTCAGGTATAACTTGAAGCACCTAATATATACTCAATAAATGTTTATTGAGTGAAAAGAAAAATTGTGTGCAAATTTCTTAAGTAGGGCTTCATTCTTTGTATACACTTATTTTATTCAAGTATATCACACTGAACTATACCCATATGAACACCCCCATCCCTTTCATCACTGGACTGTGAGTTTCTCAAGAACCTGTTCCACACAGCGCTAGCAAAGTAAAAACTTGCATTTAAGATTTTTCATAACACGTGGCTGCATTGTACATGGTAAGTTTTTGATATATGTTAAAAGGAGTAAATGTTCAATATAGTTCTCTGTGCCAACGTAAAAACCTAAAGACTTCTCAACTTGCCATTTACAAATGCAATCTTATTTGTGGAATCAAAGAAACTAGTTGAATTAAGAATCAAAGACAATGAGCTCCTAGCCCTAAGTATTTGATGTAGAGTCAAATACTTAGAGAGGAAGAGGACAACAATCACCTGTACTCCTCTTTATTAGAGATAGAAACGTTTCCCAAACAATATAAAGCAAATTACAAATTTCAAGGTAAATTGTGGGAAACATCACTATAATACAGTCTCTAGGTAGACCTGATACGGCCAATAAAACTGCAATGTGAGCAGATTCTAAGATAGAATTACTTGTGCCAAGGTGATGGAGGCCCAGAAGTCAGTAGAAAGCTTAATACATTTTAGCATACACCCAGGTCAATGGTCCTGAAGATGGTATGTTTCAAGTTACTTTCTGCCTGGAGCCCAGTAATGGAAACTCATACCATAGAGCTTATTTGAAAACTTAAGGTGAAAAAAATATACTTAAAGATAAAACTGTTTTTATTTTCAGAGAAGATGAGAAACTGCTCTTATCTATATTCATTGAATCAATGTTATTAACAATAAGCCTATATCCCTTTTAACTGGACCCAAACATTAAAAAATGAGCATACCTGTGCTCTTCAATAAATACAGGTCTATTAATTTTTATTTTTTTATTTCAGCATATTATAGGGGTACAAATGTTTAGGTTACATAAATGGCCTTTGCCCCACCCAAGTCAGAGCTCTAGGCGTGTCTATTATTAAACATTCTACCAAAATTTAATAGCAGTTAAATGCTTGACAAATTGTATATTTCAGGCCTGTACTTTTCTTGGGGACCAGGCAGACTACAGACACAAATCATTATCTGTCTAAAGTAATGCTTTTATGACTCATGGGGATTTCAGCAAAAAATATTACAGTCATGCATCGCCTACAGACAGGTATACATCCTACCATTTCCCTGGAATCCGATGCTGCTGCTGCCCTACTCTTTAGGGTGACCACATATTAGATCATCCAAACTGGGTCAATTTTGATAGTGAAAGAGATAAATTAATAATTACACCAGGGCAATTGGTGTTAACTAGAATAGCTATGAGCAAAAAAAGACATATGGTTACTATTCCATGGTTGATTCCTTTAGTGCCATCAGGTTCCAAATCCACAAGGCATTTCTCAAAAAAGTAGGCTTTATACTTTGTCATCAGCACCCCAAACAGTACTGCCTGGGCCTGACTCACAGCAACTGTTTAAACTTTGGCCTGCACCTGATCACTTCCAAAGACTTAGACTTAAGTTCACAGGTCCAGGCTAGGGAAACAATCTCTGGGAAAGATATCACACTGTCCTTGGACTCAAAGTGCGAAGTTTAGGAGTATGCAGCTACGTGTACAGAAAACAATCAACATTACTTATTTTAACAGACTTCTAGGAAGTTATTTTAGTAATGATAGTATTGGAACTCTATAATTTTACCTAAGTTATAAAAAATCTACACCTAGATTTCATTCTGTCTTGCAGAGAAAGTAAAGAGGTGTGAAATTGGTTTTTGAAAATAATTTTATCAAAAATCAAGGGAAAAAAAGGCTTTTCTCTTGTCTGGAAATCTCCCTCTCTTACACCATCACTCTACTTGCCCTCGGAGTCAAGCTCTTCATAAAAAAAAAAACAACAACAACAAGAAAAAGCAAACAACAAAAAAATCATAATCACTGACTCCCAAAATACTGAAATTTATTTATTTACTTATTTTTCTTAGGTAGTGCATCAGAATATGTTAGAGCTTTAGGGCTTTGAGAGATGAATTTGAAACAGCAGCAGGAACCTGTTTGTTTTAGTTTCTCTAACTGATTTCCACATTATGATTATAAAATTACTTGGCCCTTT
>NW_012137192.1:1345056-1361563 GCF_000956105.1 Propithecus coquereli
TCTGAATTAAGTGTCTCTTTAGACTTGGGCTTCATGTACATGAAGAGGATTGTCCCATAGAATATTATCACCACAGTCAGATGGGCTGAGCAGGTAGAGAAGGCTTTGCTTCTCCCCTCAGAAGAGCGGATTTTGAGGATGCTGGCAATGATTAATGTGTAAGAGATGATGATTAATAGCAGTGGTGTCAATGTGAACAATGTCGTGGCCACGAGCATGATGAACTCATTGCCGGAGATGTCAGCACAGGCCAATTTCATAACAGCCAGAATTTCACAGGAGAAATGATTGATGACGTTATTCCTGCAGAAAGGCAATTGTACTACAAATGCTGTTTGTACGGCAGAGTTGATGACTCCTGTGATCCAGGACCCAGCTGCCATGGGCACATAGGCATCCTTGCTCATGATCACGGGATATCTCAGAGGGTTGCAAATGGCCACATAGCGGTCAAAGGCCATCATGCCCAGGAGCACACACTCTGTCGTTCCCATGGCCAAGCCAAGGAACATCTGCACTGCACAGCCAGAGAAGGAAATGGCCTTTCTCTCTGAGAGGAAGCTCACCAGTGTAGAGGGAATGGAGGTGGTGGTGTAGCAGATGTCCAAGAAGGAGAGGTTGCCCAGGAAGAAGTACATAGGGGTGTGAAGGTGAGAGTCCAAGATGCTGATTAAAATGAGAGTACCATTGCCCAGAAGGATGACCACATCCATTGCTAGGATTAGCACAAAAAAGAGTAACTCAAGCCTTGGGTAACCAGAAAGGCCCTTCAGAAAAAATTCCACCAGAATGGTTTGGTTTTCCCATTCCATTTTACTGTTCTATTTTTCACCTGTAAGACAAAGCATGTTAAGACCAATACGTATTTTACTATGATTACTTTCAAACGTGTACCAATGCACAAGTACTATACTTTCAGAGAAACAATAAAAAAAAGGAAAAGATCAAAGAAAGAAGGGAGGCAGTAAAGAAAAGTAGAGAGAAAAGAGGGAGCGTATCAAAGGAGAGAGGGAAGGGAAGAAGAAACTAACATGTTTCATGCTATACCCAATATATCCTTTAATTCATTTAATCTTATCACAGTTCTAGGAGAGCGCTATCATCATCCACATTTTACAGACAAATAAATCAAAGCAGAAATCTTAAGTAAATCTGAGCAGAGGTAAATAGTATATGTGTGTTTGTGTGTGTATACAGTATATAGCAAAGATGCAAACTTAAATCTTCCTTGCTGAAAACCTGAGCTTTTTGTCATATTTGTCATCACATATATGAACTGGAGATTATAATGAAAATGAGCATTGTATTATGTGTAACTGAACAATAAACCATTTTTATTGGCTATACATCACCACACAATAGATCAGTGCTCTTATCACTCCTTGAAATCTTACTGTTATGTTTATTGTCTGTCTGGTCCAATAGAATGGAAACTTCATAAGGGCAGGTACTTACTCTTATTTATTTTCACAGTGCCAGGAGTTAGAGCAGACACGGAGGCAAATGTGCCATAACATTTGTTGGATAAATGAGCAAAATTAAAAGACTAAATAATGACTAACAGTTCTTATTCTGTGCCAATCCTCTACTCGTTGTTTTCTTTGCACTTTACCTAATTTAGACTGAAAAGCAACCATATGAGGTAATTACTGTCATTATTAGCATCACAATCCCTGTTATATAAAGGGGGAAAATAATGCACAGAAAAGTCAAGTAATTTGCTTAAGGTCAATTTTATATAGCTAAATAAATGATAGAGCCAGGACTTAAATCCAAACAGTATAAGTGCAGAATTTGAGTACTTAACATTCATTTTGCAAACAGAATTTGGCTACAGGCTAGAATGCCTTGTAATCTGATTGACAGAACATTTAAAAAAAAAAATCAGACAAAAAAATGTGATTAATCAGAAAGAAGCAAGATTTCAATATGGTGATTCGAGAGCAGTTGATTTTGATACTTTATATTTTGCTAGGAAATTATTAATTTCTATAACAACAAATGTTTTGTTACAGAGTTGCATTTAATCCTTATAATTCTTGTGTTTTCCCTTATATGGGGAGTTCTTTCATTTTTTATTACTTTTCCTATCTAATTTTTTTTTCATTATTTGATGCACAAGTCAAAAATTATAGGTCTTACTTATATATGGGTCTTTTTAAAAAAACAAAAAAAAAGCTTTAGGATAGATTTATCCTCTTCACATTTTTGTCTATGTCATTAACTTAAGTTTCTGTCTTCATAAATTTCTTTAAGCATATTTGGATTTTTCTAATTTCATGAATGAAAAAGAAAATTTTTTTAATTTCTTAATATTTCATTTTTCTCCTCTATCTCTAGCTCTCATTAAGGCACTTAAAGAATGTTTTATTATAGATTTAGATTTTGATGGGAAAGGATCTTTTCATTGATTTCTAGATAATTTTTTATTTTTCTTCTAATTTCCTCTTTCATCCAAGAGTTATCTAGGTGTGTATTTCTTCCTGATTTAGTGATTAGGTATTTTTGTTCCATTTTCATTATTTCCAATTTTATTTTATTATGATAAGATAACATGACCTATCATTCTCTAGCTATGGACTTTGGGGGAGCCATTACATGATGTATGTTGTAAATGTTAACAAAAAATGATTTCTCCTTGGGAAAGATAAATGGTTTCATATACATACACAAAACATGTATGAATGTATATACATAATCAAGTTTATTAAATATATTATTAAAATCTTCCAAATAATTACTTATTTTCTGCCACCTCAATTAGATCAATTCCATATAAATATTTGTAATCAAATTCTTTTTGCATATCTAGTATCATTTTGTTTTATATGTTTAGCTTCTGGGTTATTTAGTTTATACAGGTTTTTGGTTAATATATCTTCTTCATAAATTTTAACTGATATACCTTTATCCCATTTGGCACTTTAAAGTTTAATTCCACTTTTATGATATTGATATTATACTCCTGCCTTCTTTTAGTTTGCTTTTGTCTGCTATCTCTTTGTACATCTTTTTATTTTTAACTTCTCGTTTTCACTTTGTTTTAAAGTGTACTACTCATAAATAACATATTATAAGGATATAGTAACCAAAACATCATGTCACTGGCATAAAAGTAGATACATAGATCAATAGAACAGAATAGAGAACCCAGAAATAAAAGCATAGCCCACAACCAGCTGATCTTCAACAAAGCAGACAAAAACATACAGTGGGGAAAGGACACCCTATTCAATAAATGGTGCTGGGAAAATTGGATAGCCATATGCAGAATGATACTGGATCCATACCTCTCACTATATACAAAATTTAACTCAAGATGGATTAAAGACTTATATGTAAGATCTGGACCATAAACATTTTAGAGGAAAACCAAGGAAAAACTCTTCTGGACATTGGCCTACCCAAAGAATTTATGACAAAGACCCCAAAAGCAAATGCAACAAAAACAAAAACGAACGAATGGGACTTAAATAAACTAAAAAGATTCTGCACAGCAAAAGTAGTAATCGAAAGAGTATACAGACAACATACAAAATGGGAGAAAATATTCACTCCAATCTTTTGGATGCCAGTGAATTAGGTGGCAGAAGGGAAAAATCATCCAAAAGATATGCCTTTTATAAATTTCAATTCACTCCATAAAAACGAAGATTGCAATAGGTTGCCAGTGTTTCCAGATTTAAAACACCTGACTGACATTTTTTAAGATTTTTATCATCTTTAGCAAGCCTCTTAACATAAAAAAGAAAATTACCCACTATTACAATTATGACCTAATGATAGAAAAGAAAATATTCAAAATAGTCACCAATTTTATATGCAAACAGACAAGGATAAGGTCCAAGCCGGTCTTTTTCTGACTGCGCATTCTTACAGCAAATTATCTTTTCCAGATCCCAGGAAATTACTATATTTAGTTTTTAAAATTTTCCAAATTGGTCATAGTGTTCTCCTCACATGTTGTCTCTGTATAGAGTCCCTAGCACCGTCCCTAGCAAACAGTTCAACTGGTTCACAGTTGACTGAACCAAAGGACCCGAGTTATTGCTAGGGAACCACAGTTAAAGATTTGTTTATTATGAATTCTGTTCTAAATAACACATAGTCTGCTATCTACTGTGAAGTGAGCTTTAATTAGCTACAGCAGATGACGTAGTGTCCAAATATTTTGTAATGCACTAAAAACGTACACACTGACAAAAAGTAACTTATACATGCTGGGCAAATTCCTTTCAGTTTATTGAACAATTGTCTTTGCATGCAGAACTGCTGTTTTGATCTCATAGTTTTTTGTTTTTTTTTTTTCCTACTACATCCCAGTGAACAGACTCTTAAATTCCATTTCCAATACTCAAAGTCTCTCCCTAGTGAGAAAAAAATATCATTTTCAAACTGATTTATTCCATCAGTCCAAGTCCTGCTTATGGTTGATAAATTTGTTTCTTGTTTTTTTTCAGTAACTTACCTCCAAACAGAGGTTCCTTCTCTTTCTAGGCTGAAACAGCAACAGACATCTTTGCCTTACTTTTCTACCTGCAGCCAATCTTCACAGCTCCTGATTAGTAACCGAATCTCCAAAGAGGCATGCACCAGCCGTGTGTAGTCATTTTGTCATAGAAATTCACTGACTAGCTGACATTTATAGAAACGTGGTGTTATGGATGTGATTACCAGGGTGAGATACCATCAAATTCTTCTACTTCAGAGAAAGTATCATTAAATTCCTCTAGTTTAAAAATAGGAAGAAAATTAATACTTAGCAATGAATTTTAGGAATAGGGCAAATTAGATTTCCCCTGAAGACCAGGTTGAAATATTGCCCCATTGTAGAGACCCACCAAGTTCCTAAGGAATCTGCTTCAGGCTTTAGGAAACAATTTAAATATTCTGCTCTTAAGGATTCCTACAAACCTCTGTGCACAACTTTAAATTGCCTCAGAGATGAAATATGTATAAAACTTATCAAACTTCAGAAATAAAGCCCTGAAGACCTAATTACAGAAGGCCTATTACTCTACTTCATAAACAAAATCAGAAGGGAGCTCCTATATTGGCATCAAAATTTCCCCAGCTGAATTTTCTGTCTCTCTCTGTCTCTCCCTCTCTCTCACACACACACACTCCATTTTGAAAGTATAATTATTTACTGTACACATTTTCCATTCACTTTATAGATTTAGTTTATAGCGAAAGTTGACTCTTTGAATAAACACGTATTTACAGACAGTCCTTAACAACGGTGTAAAAGCGATCCACATTCAGTAGAAGCCATACTTTGAGTACCCATGCAACCATTCTGTTTTTTCACTTTTAGTACAATATTCAATGAATTACATGGGATATTCAGCACTTTATTATAAAATAAGCTCTGGGTTAGATGATTTTGCCCAACTGTAGGCTAATGTAAGTCTTCTGAACACATTTAAGGTAGGCTAGGCTAAGCTATGATGTTGAGTAAGTTAGGTATATCAAATGCATTTTCAACTTAGGGTATTTTCAACTAACAATGAGTTTATTAGGACATAATCCCATCATTAGTCAAGGAGCATCTATATTGTCATTGATTCTAACAATAATACATACTGTAAAAAAAAAGAAAGAAGAATCAAAAGATGGAAGGAAAGGAGGGAGGGAAAGAGAGAAGTAGGGAGGAAAAGAAGGAAAAAAGACAAGGTAAGAAAAATAATCTCAAGCAATATATTAATACAAAGGTATAAAAAAACAAGCCAAAAATAAATTATAATTGAATAACCTAGTGATAACCAAAGTTCAGAAAGGAGCCTACCTTAGTTACAAAACAATATAATAACTTAAGCTAAGATCATTTGCCCCTCTCTCCCCTGTATAAAGTGAGGCACCTTAAGGCTAGACATTTCTGAATGATTTTTTTTCCTTCCTTTATTTTTTGAAATTTATTTTTAACAAAATAATTTCAAATAGAATTCTAGAAGTGAAATGAGTAGGTCAAAATGAATGAAGATTTTTATGATTCTAAAGGATAATACTAATTTATGCTCCCACCAGTGTTATGGTGTTGCTGATTTTATCTTGCTCCTATCAACAATGGTTGTTGTCAATAGTTTAGATTTTTCCTCCAATATAAAGAGCTTAAAATGGTATCTCATTATTACTTTAAATAGAATTTTTAATTTCAGAGATATTTAACTTTTTGTGTGTCATAAAGAGCTATATTTTCTTTTATGTGAGTTATGTACTTATGTCCTTATTTCTCTACTTGGTTTTTTTATATTTTTAAATCACTTCTGTTTACATAAAATTTACAGTACACCTACTCTGTGAAATTTATAGCAAGAATCTATGTGAATATAAATATGCCTAAGACACAGTCCCTACCTCCAAAAATTTCATAGGTAGTGAGAAAAAAAAATCCATGTAATCAGATGATTTCAGTAAAAAGTGGTAAACGCTGTGATAAAAATGATGGCTTAGTGTGCTATATGTGCCAAATAACTTAGAATCAACAAATAATTTCCGGGAAAGGTGGTAGCTGAACTGATTCTTAAATTGTGAATGAGAATTTGAGAGGCAAATAAGATAGGGAAGGACATTCCAGGAAAAGGAAACAGTAACACAAGTGGTGTAAGACAAGAAATGAAATGATGAGGACGGAAAACTGAAATAATTCAGCATCACAGGAACACAAATGAAAAGGCAGCAGGGGTTGGTGGAAGATGAAACTAAACAGGAACCAAAGAAAGGAGGCTCTCATATGCCATGCGTGTCAGTCAGGGCTCCTAGCTCCAGACAGCGGCATATCTTCCGCATGATTTAGACAGAAAGGAAATTCATTAAACGACAGTATGAGAATGTTCCCATGCAGGAATTCCTTACCAGCATTCTCAAGAAGTTTGTTTTCCAAATCACAAATCTCCAGAAAAACTGAGAAATTGAAAAAATCAAAAAGGTTAATAATTCTCTGTTGAGAATGAAAGCATGACAGCAGTGGTTTGAAAGAACCCACTGGCATGAAGTTAAAAGCAAGAGGAGGAAACTAACACAAGGGGTAGTTGTTGCCATGTTTAAGTTTGTTGCCATGTTCGTGGCCCTAGCTGCTACTAACAGTAAGCTATTCTTGCATGCAAACTTAGTAAGTTTATATTTATAGTATACTTTGTGCAAATCCTAATAACAAACTTTTAATAAATAAGTTAGAGAGCAAAATAAATCTAAATCAGCAATTTTGACACATACTTTGTATAGTATGCTAACCTACTAAATCAAAATGTTAATATTATTTGAGCATTTTCCAGTGTTTGAATATTCAATGCAGGCTATAGTTCTTTGTAAATACTACTAAAATTGATACTTTAATGATTAAACCACTTTTAATGATTTCTCCACTTACTAGATATTCAGCATTATCTAGAAGCTGATAATGCTGAATATGTAAAAAGTGGAGAATGTTAGTTTTCTATAGTCATATAATAAACTATAATAACTTAGTGACATAAAATAATACAAATACATTATCGGACAACTTCCATGAGTCAGAAATCCAGGTACAAAGTAGATGGGTTCCCTGGCCAGGCTCTTACAAAGGTGAAATCAAGGTGTTGGTAATACTATGTTCTCACCTGGAGCATGGGGCCCTCTTCCAAATTCATTTAAATTATTGGAAGAATTCAGTTCCTTGCAGTTGTATTATAGAACTAACACCCCCATTTTCTTGCTGGCTGTCAGCCAAGGCTTATGCTCAGCTTCTAGGAGCCCACCTCAAGTTCCAACCTAATGGTCTTCTTACAATCTAGCAGCTAAATTCTTCAAAGGCACAAAAGACTCTCAGTTATAATCTCTCTGGCTTTTTTTTTTTTTTTTTTTAAGAGTTCACTTGGTTGGGCCAGGTCCGTCTAGGATAATCTCCTTTTTGATTAACTCAAAGCCAACTGGTTAAGGACCTTAATTATATCTGAAAAATCTTTTCTGCCATATAATGTAACATAATCATGGGGAGTGATATCTGTCTACCACAATGAGTAAAATACGGAAAGAATGTTGTAAGTTTTGTTGTTGCTATTGTTGTTTTCGGAAGCATTTTAAGAATTACTTATGATTGAGGGAATTTCCAAGAATTCATTGGAATTCCAATTTATTATTCCCAAATCTCAAAGATTAATATCTGTTGGGAATTTGAAAATAACAGTGGGTACCAAAGAGACAGGCTAATATTTAGGAACAAGGCCCAAAACTTTACTATAGAACTTGAGCTGATGATGAAACCACCACTGCTGCTGCCATGGAGAATTAAATGCCAACATCTCAAATACCTTTCAAACACTATCGCCTCCAGCACAAGTTCATCAGGTTTAGTGTCAGGAACTTGACTTTGCAACCATTACCACCATAAAAACTCCAGCCAAATGGGTCTTCTGCACAGAGCCTATGTCCTCAAATTACTCACTCTGGATTAGAAATCTCTTGTGAATAAGCATGACCGATGGAGCACAGGTCACATGTGTCTGTACTAGCTGCAAAGGATGTGAGTTCTGCCTTCTACTTTTAGGAGATAGGAATTTACCCTTACATAAAAGGGATACACAGAGGATGGGAGGCACAAATATGATTACTACTACTCCTTAGGGGTGGACTCCAGCAGAATCAAAGTCAGTTTTCCCATCATAGTCAGATTTTTTCTGGGAAGAAGACCCTGAGATACATGCAGGATGTTTTTATCAATGAGTGCCCTAGGATCAACATCTGTAGAAGGGAAGAGAAGAAAATTGGATTGAGCAGAAGGAAGGTTGACCTGAGATGAAGGCCCAACAACTGCTTCAGCCGATCCTAAAATGATCAAGGAAATCATTAAGTGCACCTCAACTTTCATCCTAAGTGTATTGAATATATTGAAGACCACTTCTGAAAGGCATATATCACTTAATTCCTTCACAAAGATCTTTAGAAACCATATGTTCTGTGTCCATAAAAGATTTTTGATCACAATTGATAAGAATCAAACCAAGTCTTAGGGGAAGCACTGAAGTTAATCAGGTTGTTAAAAGAGGAGAAACATTGACAGTAGCACCAACCTTCCAGAAAAACTCCAAGAGTGTGACTTTGGAAGGAACAATGAACAGGTTGTCCCTATGCCACTTGTTGTGTGCCCTTAGCACTACCTGCAGCCGGAGCAATATATTCTTTATTTAAGGGATATCTGGGAGGCATATCAAAGTATCCTCCATATTCCGTCTGTTGTTTCTGATACTAAATTTGGTTATATACTTTTCCCTCAATTTTCCAGTCATAACTGAGACAGGTCATACTATTTAAGAAGACTGTCCAAAAGTCTCACGTTCACATTCCTTCCTCTAGCAAGAGTCTTTCAGCCATTTTAAGAATCTTCTTCTGACTTCCAGTGAGCAACTTCTTAATAGATCTCTCTCTCTCTCTCTCTCTCTCTCTCACACACACACACACACACACACACACACACACACACACACACTCATATTTCTTCTAAAGCCAGTCATAACATACAAATATGGAACAATCTAAATCCACAAGAAATGAGTATCTCTTTATTACAAATAAAAGCTATAAAAATGCCCTACCAAAATGCCCCATTTATTAATATATATTTTATGTTATTTTTACATTTAATAACAGAATCCAAGTTATTTTTAAAGTAAATATAATTAGGATTACTTCACGGCATTCAATTTTTTCTAAAACAACGAGCACTTGCTTATTTTATAAATACAAAACAAAAAGGTTCATTCACTTTTGCTTTTCTCTTATCACAAGAACGAAGGGACAGCATACCCCAAAGTTTTCGTATTTTACTAAACCTAAATGTCAGCTTTTATTATAT
This sequence comes from Propithecus coquereli, assembly GCF_000956105.1. Lineage (NCBI taxonomy): Eukaryota > Metazoa > Chordata > Mammalia > Primates > Indriidae > Propithecus > Propithecus coquereli. The sequence continues at coordinate 1,354,886 of NW_012137192.1, forward strand.
TGATTTACTGAGGATTCAAAATATATATTAGGATTCAGTGTTACCCAGAATTATCTCCCTATGAGCATAAGTAGTGTGTAAATTAGACTTAGAAAATCATACAGAATACATTACATTATAAAAGATCAAAGAGATTAAAGTGACTATAAGAAACATTGATATGAAGAATAACGGCTATCCAACATAGCCACTATAGTTCTAAAAAACCAAACAAAATATATTGGAAAATATTCAAGGAATTTGTACAAAAAAATATTGCAGAATGACAGATCTGACTGTACCTGATCTGGCTCCCATACACACTCCGCCCAGTCCCGTCACCTCTCTGATTTCAGCTATGCCCCTTGTTCTCTCAGCTTCAGCCATTTCGACCTTTTTGGAAGTCCTCAAATACATCAGCGGCAGTCCTTTTATAGAGCTTTGTCACAGCTTTCTTTCTGCCTGGAACACTTTCTCCTCACAAATCCCTATACCTCAACTCTCATTTTATTATATGCTTTGCTCAAATGTCACCTTCAAAATGAAGTCTATGCTGACTATATTTTTAATACAGCAACTTTATCACTCCAACCTCCTGCAATTTCAACTTCCTTTATCCTGCTCCATGGTTTCTTTTTTCATCGATCCTAGTGCTTTCTAACATACCAAACATTTACTTAGTTATTTACTCATTGTGTTATTATTGGCCATCTCCCTTACAAGACTGTATACTCCACAGAGGCAAGGATCTGTATTTCATTCATTGATGTATGTAACCTAAGCAGCTAGAGGGTATTGAATAAATATTTGTTGAATTTAATTCAATTGAATTAAAAAAATAGTTCAACATGTTACAAGAAAAAAATTAATAGAGTACAAAAAAGATACATCTTGATAAATTAAGTATCAGGGGATAAAAAAGGAAAACCTTCAAATATCTAAGCAGAAGAACCCAAATAAAAAGAAGAAATTATTTACAAAAGAATAAAAAACATCAAGATGACATTAGACCCAATTTCAGTAATATTGGATGCCTTACAGTGAAGGAATTAAGTACCAAGGCAGGGACCAGAAAAAGTTATAACTCAAGAATTCTATGTCAGTCCAGTATTTTTCAATGTAAAAGCAAGAAAACTTTCTCAAGTATATACTCAATTCCGATACAGTAAAAAAAATACAGATTAGAAAGTGGCCACCTCCTAGTATTAGAGTAATAGGTAACCTCTCTTTCTGCCTCATCTTAATGTCCTGTATCTAGCAAATTCTCTATAGTGAACATGCAGTAATTCTGAGATGCTATATCTCATTATAAAAATTTTAACAATATATGAAGCTGTTGAAAAAACAGGAAAAGTAACCAAAATTCTAATATAAGTCTCAACTTTCAACAATGTCCAATGTGTTTATAATACAATACATTTTCCACTCACTTGCTAAAGAAACTTCTGTTCAGTAGGTGTTTTACTGCCTCTTTCACATCCTTGTTCCTAAGACTATAGATTAAAGGATTCATCATGGGAGTCATCACCCCATAGAACAGGGATATAAGTTTGTCGGTAGCATTCAAGTCATCTGAATTAAGTGTCTCTTTAGACTTGGGCTTCATGTACATGAAGAGGATTGTCCCATAGAATATTATCACCACAGTCAGATGGGCTGAGCAGGTAGAGAAGGCTTTGCTTCTCCCCTCAGAAGAGCGGATTTTGAGGATGCTGGCAATGATTAATGTGTAAGAGATGATGATTAATAGCAGTGGTGTCAATGTGAACAATGTCGTGGCCACGAGCATGATGAACTCATTGCCGGAGATGTCAGCACAGGCCATTTTCATAACAGCCAGAATTTCACAGGAGAAATGATTAATGACACTATTCCTACAGAAAGGCAATTGCACCACAAATGCAGTTTGTACGGCAGAGTTGACAACCCCTGCAAACCAGGACCCAGCTGCCATGGGCACATAGGCATCCTTGCTCATGATCACGGGATATCTCAGAGGGTTGCAAATGGCCACAAAGCGGTCAAAGGCCATCATGCCCAGGAGCACACACTCTGTCGTTCCCATGGCCAAGCCAAGGAACATCTGCACTGCACAGCCAGAGAAGGAAATGGTCTTTCTCTCTGAGAGGAAGCTCACCAGTGTAGAGGGAATGGAGGTGGTGGTGTAGCAGATGTCCAAGAAGGAGAGGTTGCCCAGGAAGAAGTACATAGGGGTGTGAAGGTGAGAGTCCAAGATGCTGATCATAATGAGAGTACCATTGCCCAGAAGGATGACCACATACATTGCTAGGGTTAGCACAAAAAAGAGTAACTCAAGCCTTGGGTAACCAGAAAGCCCCTTCAGAAAAAATTCCACCAGAATGGTTTGGTTTTCCCATTCCATTTTACTGTTCTATTTTGCCTGTGAGAAGTCGAAGAATTTTAAAAAACACGTAATCTCTGTACTATGCTAAGTCCAAGTTTACCAATGCATCAATATAAAAATTTGCCATGAACCCAATATGATTATGGAAGGAAAAATATAGGGAAAGTGAGGAAGAGAGAAAAGGGAAGGGAATAAAAGAAATAAACAATATAGGAAGAGAAGTATGAGGGAAAAGCTATTGTATTGATCAATCATTCTGGAACAGGAACTTTGTGATTTTTTTCTTCCATACATTATCTCATTTAAACAGCACAATATTATCATTTTAAAGATAAGGAAACCTAAAGTGAGAGAGTTGAGCCTAAAGTCATAACTATCATGTAGCACAGCTTAGGCTCAAACTCAAGCCTGCATGCTTGTGGCCTATAGTTGTCTGAGGTTTCTCCATGAATTATAAAAGCAATACAAAATGTATTATATAAGAGATTTGGTAGGTTACTTTGAAAAGGTAGCCTGGCTCCCAGGTCAGGAGAACTCAGCAGTAACCCACATGCATTCAAACACTTAAAGAAGTGTGTCGATCTGAAGTAAGAATAATCAGAAATAAACCCAACCAGCATTTATTGACACCTGATTATCCAAAAAACATGTCCAATTCATATAAAGCTCTGTAATCCGAAATCTTGTTAAAGTACAAGCACCTTTCTATTGGTGGGGGCCAGAATATTTTTTTTAATTTTGCTTTTTAAAATTACCATACAATTAAATGTCATACCATAAACTGATTTTTATCTTTTAGTGTATAGTTCTGTGAATTTTAAAACATGTACAGATTCATGTAACTACCATCTTAACCAGAACGCCAGACTCTTCTATCACCCTGAAACACTCCTTCATGCTATGTGTTTTTTAGTAATCTCTTCCACCTATCCATAAATCCTGGCAATCACTAATATGTGTCTTGTCCCCATAGTTTACCTTTACCAGAATGTCGTATAAATGGAATCATATGAGCCACCAGAGTTGGGCTTCTTTCACTTAGCACAAAGCCTCTGAGATCCCCTCAGGTTGTTATTATGGAATAATATTCCATGGATGGATGTACTTCACTTTGCCTTACCCATCTACCTTTTGAAGGGCACCTGGGCTGTTTCTAGTTTTTGACAATTGTGATTAGAGCTACTATAAATTTTAATTAGTTGGGAGGCTGAGGTGGGAGGATCACTGTGACCAGAAGTTCAAGACAGTCTGAGCAACATGGTTAGACCCCATCTCTACAAAAAACAAATAGAAAAATTATCCTGGCATGGTGGCATATACTACTCAGGAGGCTGAGGCAGGACAGTTGAGCCCAGGAGTTTGAGTTTGCAGTGAGCTATGATGATACCACTGCACTCTAGCCTGGGCAAACAAAGTGAGACCATGTCCTGGAAGAAAAAAAAAATTTAATTGGGTTGTTTGTTTTCTTGTTGATATTTGAGCATTCTTTATATATTCTGGATATGAGTCTTTTATTATATGTTATTTACTGGGATACATTGTCTCCTACTCAGTGGCTTTTCTTTTCCTTCTCTAATAGAAATGCTTTTCAATTGCCATTTTAATTAATTGCTAAGTCCAATTGAACAGGGCACAAAAGAAAGCCTATGACTAAAGAGTCATCTTCTAATGGGAAATTTTCTGACATTTCTCACTTGGGGTGATTCCACAGGGAAATATCCTCTGCTATCATCCAGGAATCGGGAATGGTGAATTTTGCCTCCAAAGACCTTTCCTCAGAAAGTCTCAAGCCATCTCTTTTAATTTTTGCTTAGGAATAGCACTCCCCCCACACACACACCAATTTCCAGTAATATCCTTGTCCATGGACACAGAATCCATTGAAAGAGTTCCAAAAAGTAATTATGTAATTTCTGCAAAAAAACAGGCACTTAACACATAGACTATTTCTCCTTGAAAAAACCTGGCACAAGTTTAAGGTAAAAATTGAGTCCTTTGAACTTATTTCAACATGTTTCTAATTAGCCAGACCTGCCTTCGGCTGTTAGTAGTAGGTACTCCTCTCATCCTATTTCAGCCTTATTTCCAGCAACTCCAACCTTTATACTTTGGTATTCTTTTATGCCCTAAAGAAGCATGCTTCTTTTTTTAGCCAAGTGCCAGATTGACCTTTTTAATGTTTTATAAATAATCCACCCAAATCCCAATTCCCTGGTAAAAGATGACTGAGAAGCAGACTGTGAGAATCATTCCAATGCCACCATATAGTTATTATCATGCCCAATCCATTTTGTCTAATCCAAAGAACATTTAAATCCTATCTTGGCCAGTTACTAGCTATATGACCTTGGACAATTACTTAACTCTTCTGAGTCTCAATATCCTCACCTATAATAAGGGGATTTGAATAGCTTCAGTATGGGATTCTTGGGAGAATAAATAAGGAACTGCATACAAAGAACATTACATGTAGTTAGCACTATTTTTGTTTCTTTCCATCCTCTATGACTTGTTCTTCTCTCAAATTCTTTTACACTTCTGTCCCCAATGTCTCCTTCCTACAAGAATATCTTTAAAAATTTCATCAGTCAGAACATCTCAGGTATCTGGTCTCTTTTTATGCAACTCAACCTACTCTTTTTTATCACATCCTTGATATGAGATGGATGTACATTATACCAAAGTCTACTCACTTTGCAGTGAATAGTGTTATATCATGAGATCAAAAATCCACTGTAATTTAAAACAAGGAACTCAGAGGTTAACATTTCAAAATGAGGGCTATTTCAGTTCATTCATGTAAAATATAAATGCATATGTGTGTGTGTATCTCCCAAATATCACGTCTGAATACAAATGCATTACCAACAACAAAAAATTTAAATATTCAAAACAATCTCCAAAATACTCATGTAAACATAAGTCAAAATTCTTCCAATTAGCTAAAGACTCATTGCTCTTCTTCATTTCCATTTTTCACAAATTCAAAGATGTATTCAAGATCAAGTAATGACGCATTCTAAATTCAAATTACTTGAACCCCTAGTTAGAGGCTTCAAGACAGGGACCATGCTAAAACATTGCCTACTCATGATTAGCACTGGACAAACATTTGCTAAACTGAACCAAATAAAAACTGAATTGGTGACTGAGGTAAATTGCCACAGAATCAGAACTTTGGTGACACCAGCCTGCTTTACATTCTGGATCAAGAAGACAGATCTGCTGCCTGTTGTGCAGCAACCTCTTAGGACCAAAGAGAAATGATACTGTTAAATGTATTATAGTTACTCGTAATGAAGGAAACTATATTTTGACCAAATGAATCTTTATCCCTGGTTAGAAATTATAGACCTAAACATCCTCTGCTTTGGATGTTCAAATTACTTTTGAACTTGCAACTACTCTTTTGGTCATACTTTTTTTATTTGTTCTTAATTTTCTAACTATATCCAAAATAATCCTCATGAAATTTTTATTCCTGTTCCCTATACACTCTAATAAGAAATTTCACCTCTCCCAAACATGGCTTATTTTAACTCAGTTCATTACTCTGACTCCCCCTTGGATTTGTGTTATTAGCATGTTTTCAGCAATTAACTGTAAATGGAAGTTTGACTCACCTCCTAGGTTGCAACACACGGAAGATTGTTTTGCCTTGATCTTCTATTTTAGGATATTCAACAAAAATTTCCATGAGGCTGATGCATTTCTGAAGAAGGAGTTACCACTGGGAAGCCATAATGCCACAGGATGTATTATCTGCAAAACACAGATGACAAAAGGTACCATTTCTAAGTTGTTTCAAAACTTTCCATATATTATAATGCAATACATTTACAACAGGATTGTATTTTGGGTCTGTTAGTTCAAAATTAAGAAAACGAAAAATATTGGGCAGGTCAGTTTGAGAATATGGCACATTTCATTTGCCCCTGAAGCCATGGTGGAAATACTGTTCCATTGTGAAGGCCCGGGAAATTCTTTAGACTCAGGGAAGCAATTTAAATATTTCTTGCTCTCAGAGACTTCTGCAAGTTTCTATGCTATAACTTGAAATTGCTTCAGGGAAAAGGCATTCAAAACTTTTGGAAACTTCAAGAATAATGCCCTATAGACTTAATTATATTACACCCATTATTGTAATTTGAACAAACAATCAGAAGTCTTGAAGATATATCTCATCTCATTCTCAATCTATTATTTATATACTGCCAAGATCCTCCCTTTAAATATATTATAATGACTTGGTCCAGACCTTTGTTCACTCTATCATATCTTGTTGTAATATAATAAAAAGAACTCAGGCTATATTAATTTTTGGTTATTAACAA
>NW_012137192.1:1362984-1385859 GCF_000956105.1 Propithecus coquereli
AATATAATTTCATAATTCTCTTCCTCAAAATAGACAAGCATAAAAAATTTTTTTCAAAAGGTAACATGCAATGATAGCAAACTTATCCAATACTCCAAATCCCATGGAAAATAATTCATTAGGTACTACTCAAAGTCTTATTTTTTTTATTATCTTTATCCAGATTATGAGACTTCACCTTATAAAAGTGAACATAAATGCAGGAGAAGTTCCCAGAAGAAAAGTGTTAAACACAGTGCTCTTTGAAGGATCAAACATTTGGAATCTATCAATTGCTTTTTTAAGGAGTTACTCTAGCATTATAAGAATAATACAAATAATGGGCTTTGTGCTATTATCTCTTTTTTTAAGCATCAAAAGACATGGTGGGTCCCATAGGAATGTTTACAAGTAAAATCTTTTGGCAGCAACCATCTTGAGGATGTTAGACTACCAAACATACTACCTTATTCACAGCATAAAATAACTATTTTCTCAAAATAGTTTCCAAATAGGAATATTTTAAAGATGTTAAAAGAGAAGAAATGGCATTTCACTTGATTTATACCTTCCTGAAACAGGTTTAGTACAAAACCCAGACTATGAATGTTCAAAGTCTCTATCTGGTTGCTCAGCTGGGACACTATTCCTCGTGTGCAGTGCTCACCTGGACCTCCTTGCATTTCCCAAAGGGATATGGAGTGATCAAAGGAACTAATGTGAAAATGAAGCTCTTGCTCCTAGTTATGCAATAAATAATAAGGCCTTTTATGTCATAAAAATGTTTCTATCAGAATTTTACTGGCCAACTAAAAGTAGGTTGATTGTGCTCCTATAGTCGATCAAATTCCAATCATAAACAGTAACAAATAGGAGTATATCTTGGCCTATCCACCCATTCCTGCTCTATTTGTAGGCATGCATAGTTTAGAAAAGCTTGAATTAGATGAGAGTCCTCCTTTCCAAAGCCAATAGGATTAGAAACTATCCTCCATGTTGACCATTGTTTAATTAGGGAGCAGCATAATCTGGTGGCAAATCCTATATCATAACCAAAACTGTTACTTAAAAATACTAATTATTAATAGTAACTTATCCATTGGGCTGATTTATTTATTTACTTAGGGATATATTTTGAAGCTGAAATAGAAGATCATGAAGATTCAGAGGTGTTTTAAAAATGATATTCCCTAATTCATTTACTACAAACAAGAAAGTCGCCTGCTAATATTTACTTGTTAAACGTTTTTAAACATTAAGGGCATTTGTTCCCTGCTTTTTAGTGCACAACTCAGATGCTTGAACAGATCCAAAATTCCTTCTTTAGGAAAATATTGGCCCTAACCAGAAATTCAACAAGTGGAAGACAATGACTTTTATATGGTCACGAATAAAAGGCAGGCTCTCCTCTGTGCAATTTAGTTGCTTATGTATCTGAAATCTAAGGAACACGAAACTGTAAAAAAAAAAAAACACAAAAGTCTTACCTCCTAGTCTCACCAGCATGTTTCTTCACATCGGCTACTCTCTGCTTACTACCCTACACACCACTGGTGCACCAATGGTGCTCTCTAAGGTATTAGAGAGAGTCGGAGATCCTTGCTACTCAGGTGCATTCCATAGACCAGTAGTATTAGCATCACCTGGGAACACGTTACCAAATGCGGATCTCAAAACCCACTTGGAAATAGTTTTTAAACTATTGAATCAGAATCTTTTACAAGGATTCCCCAGGTGAATCCTGGGAATACTAAAGTTTGAGCAGCACATTACTAAACCAGAGGCTGTCTTCCTTGGTTACACATTAGAATCACCTGGATAGCATTATAAAAAAGAGGCCTGATTCCCACCCCTTAGCCAACTTATATAATTTTTGGATGATGATGAAGTATAGTAAAAAACAAAAAAATACATAAGATTTAAAACCGGAAAAACCAGATTCAAATAGCAGCTCACTCACACTTACTATAATTTTATATAGATTTCTTCTTTCTAGGTTTCATTTTCCTCAATTAATTATAGTGATGATAAAATGAATAATGTGTGTGAAGATATTTGCAAACTGTAAAATCCTAAACCAATGGTATTGTTAATGATTGGCATGTTATAAAATCAAATAAATAAACCTTTGTTTATCAGATGAAAGCATGTTTTCTCCAAAATATTGATTGTTCAAAGTGGAGTTTCTGGATCAACTGTATCTGAAACAACAGATGCTTATTAAAGATGCAAAGTGTTTTTCCCTTCCTCAGACCTCAGCATCAATCTCAGGAACAAGAATATAGAAGTTTATATATTTAATGAGCCACCGGTGTAGCTCAATTGCTTTATGAGCTTAAAGAGGAATCCCATAAACTAATCTCACTGCTGTTACCACTGTTCCACCTGATGTTGCCGTAGTGATTGGACCCCCAACTTCAATTACCTCTTACTTCACTTAACATGGGGCCGTTCATTTAACTCACATGCTGTTTCCTTTTCTGGATTATTCCAGGTATGAAAAGGTAAATGGAAAGGACCAATGAACAAGTGAGATTGAGTTCATTCTGAGAGGTCTTTCTGAGAACCATAAGTTGACAAAAACTCCTTTTTGTTCTGTGTTTAGTGAAATATCTGGTGGTCCTCCTTGGAAATGGAATCTAGATCATCCTAATTGTGCTGGTTTCCTGCCTCCACATGCCCATGTGTTTTATTCCTTAGTAACCCCTCCTTCCTGGATATCTGCCTTACATCCTCTTTTGCCCCCTCAGTACTGATAAACTTCCTATCAGAGAAAAAAATGCTCTCTCAGGTTGTACTATACAAATGTCTGTCTTCTATTCCATGGGGTCCACAGAGTTCGTGCTCCTGGCAGTGATGGCATGATTTATGTGTCATCAGCAAGTACCTGAGATACCCCATCCTTAGAGACATGGTGATTTGTGTTTAGACGGCAGCTGTCTCTATGGATTAGGCTCTCTCAACAGACTGGCACAACATGTATTTATGTTATGAACGCTGTTTTCTAGAAGACATGTCATTAATAATGTTTTGTGAAATATTATCTTTAATGAAGCTGGCCTACATAGATATTTCCTTGAATGAGGGTATAATGATGTTGCGCAATGTAACGTTTTCATTTATTATATTACTGCTACTTTGTTTCCTCTATTTTCATCAACTATGCTATACTGAAATCAATTCCTCAGAAGGAAGGAAAAAGGGCTTTTCTACCTGTTCAGCTCACAAGAGTGGTGATTGTGTTTTATGGGACAATCCTCTTCAAGGTCATGAAGCCAACATCTAAAGACACTACAGATGAACTGATTGAGCTGTTTTACGGAGTAGTCACTCCCATATTCAATCTCATCATCTATACTAGCCTGAGGAATATGGAGGTGCTTGGGGCTATGAAAAAAATTGATGAGTAGGCACTAGTGCTGGAAGAAATAATGAGAAACTGACATCTTTGAGTTAGTGCACAAAATAAGCTTACATATTTTAAGGCGAGAGTTTTAAATAAAAATAGAACAAAAGAAATGAAGATTATGTGTAAAACAAAATTTCAGAGTTGGAAAGAAACTCTAAGATTAATAATTTAACTATATCTCTTCATGAAAATGATGGTGATCTCATAAAAAGTAGGGACAAGTAGTCCAAGGAATACAAGTAAATGTATGGGAGCAAGACAAAAAAATACGTGAAATTAAGCCTTCCCAAGGAAATCCGACATGTATAACTACTTAACAAATAAAACATATTTTAGCCCCCTTTGGAACACCTTTGATACATTCATTTGTTTATGCTTATTTTTTTATTTTACCCCAGGACCGTATCTGGCTGCAGCCTACATTTACAGCTATATATATTTCGCCTTCTTCTTTCCATACCCAGGTTGCACATACTGTGTTCTATTCACTATGTATTTACCCAATTATTTCATATTCTTTTACACCTGAGGACAAAGCACATGCTATTTCCTCTGTATTGTCACATTCCTCCTTCTCTGATGAAATCTTAGCAATATCAGAATAGATGGGTTAGGTGTCACATCTTCTGCAAAGGCTTCCAATACTTGTCTTGAGTTCTGCCTCCTCTGAGCTGCCCTGACCTTTACCTCTACCAAAGTGGTTTTCTTTTTATGCTATTTTAAATCAAATGGCCATTTCATTTGTTAGATTCTGAAATCTGATGGAAGAACTATGACTCCCTGTTCTCTGTATGTAGTCCACTGTCATGTTAAATCAAAATAGTAGTCAGTAATTAACTGTTGAATAATTAATTAAAATTGAAAAAGAACAGTAAAGATACAAGTCCAAGTATTTGAAATAAAAGAAATGGGCTTTATATAATATATCATTTCATCCCTCAAACCATAATTCTAAACCCTTTTGGTAAAATATCAGATAATCTTTTAATGTAGGGGAAACCAGGGAAGATAAAAGATTGAATAAAATATACTGGAGAGGCAATTTGGGCTGGATAAAAGAAAAAGCCTATCAGTGTACATTATTCTCTGATAATTAATTGACAAGAGAATATAGTAGATAACTAAACTTCCCTGAAAGAGCATGGATTATTTCTATGCTTCAGAAATAATATATAACTTTATTCTAAATATTTTCCTTTCATAAAAATGTCACCCTGTGTGGATAATGAGTTATAGTTATGTAGTAATGTTGCCTAAGGTTTCATCACTCCTCTTGTTCTATATGGTTGCCCAATTCTGTTTTACAAACTCACATTCGGTGTTTAAGAACAAATTTTAAAGTAACTCCAAATACTGGATGATAGTTTTTGGAGGAAATTGGTAAAGTACTTTGAAGTATTTTTTTTTTTTATTTCAGAGGAAATTTAGTCTGCAGCACACATGGAAAAATCCAGATTCAATAACAAAATTCAGAATCAAAATACTAATTCTCCTTTAGAGAAATTTCAGCATGTGTAGCAGGCTAAACGACTGTTCTTAAACTTTATAACAATTTCTCTCCTGCCTTCTTGTCCTCCGGAAATCTCTCTTGAAAGAAGTAATACTATTCCTTAAATTTACACTAAATTTAATATAAACAGAAAGGATTTTAAATCCCGCAGCCCCTTATTACCTGTATTACCTTAGCAAAGTCACTTCTCTGAGCCTAAAACTCCTCATTTGTCAAATGGCAATAATAATACCTGTTACAGAGCTCTCTCTGTAACAGGGAGGGACCACGTCATATCCAGCACTTAATTTCCAGTGCTAACATAAGACCAGGCACAAACCCAATGCTGAATGAGTAAGATAAATATTTAATCAACAAAAACAAATACAATTATATATACCACTGTCCACCATCATTAATTAATAAAAAAAAGATTTTTAAAAATAACATATATAAGATACATATCACATTTATGATATGTATTCCTTTAAATGATATGAAAAAGAAATGCCTGATCCCAATTTCCTAGTAGTCAAATAAGAATCTCTGGAGATTAGACTTCAGAATCAGTACATTTTTTTTTAGAGTTTGCTAGATGATTCTAATTAGAAGCCAGGTTGACAATCACTAATCAAGCTGTCTGTTATTTAATGTTCTTCCACACCTTGGAACCATGGCATATGTTACACTCTCTGAGTTGTCACATTTCCTCTTCTCTGATGCAATGTCTTACTGTCTAGGGAGTTTTCCAAAACTGCCCCAGAGTAAGCGATGCTTTCCTCTATGCTGTCCTTGACATTTTTCCCTGCTGTAGCACTTTTCCTAATGCATTACAATTATTGAGACTTTCTGAAAGCTTCCCAGTGGCAGGAAACATGGCTCTATGTTTGATGGATGGATAGATAGATAGAGTTAGATAGAAACAGATAGATAGAGACACATACCCAATTCCAAATAAAATAAAAATACTAGGAAGTTAATAAATGAACATATGGAAGGAAAAATAAAAAGAGTAATGAAAACACAGTCCAAGAAACACATTTAACCAAAGTAATAAAAGAGAATGGAGGCGTGACGTCAACAAGATGGCCAACTAGAGATGTCTAGTGCTAATCCCCACACAAAAGAAGCACCAAAACAATGAATAAACAACTAGATTTCAACAAGAGTGACTAAAACAGACTGCTGAATTATATCAAGGAAGTGGCAGGAAACCTGTGGAGTGCAGAAACTCAGGATGGCACATAGAGAAGGGAATGAAATGCCCTGCCTCTGCCAACCCATCTCCTCAGACAAGATCAGCTTGGAACTAGGAAGGACTTCTTGTGGGGACAAGGTAAACAGGTACCCCCAGCAACCCGCATTACCACCACTTCAGTCTTTGCTACTGCAGAATACTACAGTCCTCCCAGGCCTTGAGCCCAGTTTAGGGAGCTATGTGGAGTTCATATGGCCGCATTACTGCAGAGAAGGAGCCCATGTTGTGCCCCATCCTGCCCCACCCCTGTGACCCAAGCTGCTACTGCACTTGCTATCTTGATATGGAAGCCACTGCTAGAGAGCATCCTGCTCTGGGGGCCAGTAACCACTGCACCTCTCCGTCTCTAAAGCTCTGCTGTCATTGCACCATGCTCACACATAGTAGGATACCATTCCCCAGCCAAGCAGCTGCAGCTCACTATGCGTGGGAACAAGCTGCCTAGGATATACTTCATCTTCCCCATCCCACTAACCACTACACCCCACCCTTGGCTACTCAGAGCCTAGGCTCTGTGCCCCATCCCCAAGAAAAGAAGTACCCAAGCCAACAGAGTAGCCATATCCCCTCAGCACAAAAACCAGCCCAGCATCCCACCTCCAGGGAAACCACACCATGCCGTGGAGCACCTGTTTAGCCTTGGTGCCCAAACCAGGCAGATGCCTCAGCCCCAGGAAAATGGAGCTTTGGTCCAGGGAAACAGCTGCTACCCTGGCTTCTCCCTCAGGGAAACATAGCCTTGGCTGATCTGTAGCATCCTGCCTCAGGGCCAAAACAGCCACAGTGCCCTGCCTCACTGGATCTGAGCCAGCTCTCCAGATTCTGAGCTGTGGAGATGCACCACCTCCTTGAAAAATAAAGCCAAAGTTGCACTGTTTCCCATACTTATGGAATACCATTAAGCAAACAAATATTTGCCTTATGGGAATTCCAGAGGAGACAGTATGAAGAAAGGTACAGAAAGCTTATTTAACAAAATACTTGATGAAAATTTCCAAGTGTTGGGAGAAATAAAGACATTCAGATCCATAAATCCCAAAAGTCTCCAAGTAGATTTTACCCAAAGAGGTCCCTCTTCAAGACACATTATGATCAGACTTTCAAAAGTCCAAGACAGAGAAAGAATTGTAAAAGCAGCAGGAGAAAGGCTTCAAGTCACACGTAAGGGAAGCCAGTAGACTACTAGTTGATTTCTCAGTAGAAACCTTGCAGGCCACAAGATAATGGTATGATATATTTAAAATGCTTAAAGAAGATAACTGTTAGCCAAGAATACTATACACAGCAAAGCTATCTTTCAGAAATACATGAGAGGAATTGGAGGTAGAGCAAGATGTCTGAGTAGAATCCCCCACCAATTGTCCCTGCTGAAGGAACACCAAATTGAACAACTAACCACATAAGAAACACCTTTATAAGAACCAAAAAAAAAAATCAGTTGGACAATCATACCACCTTGCTTTAGAATAATAAGAAGGAAAGATACATTAAATAGGGTATGGAGGACAGCCTCACATTGCTGGCACTACCACTCCCCTCAACCTAGGCAGCATGGGCCAGACAGAGAATTTGTGGGCTTGGGGAAGAGAGAGCAAAGTAATTATGAGAAATTGTATTGGAATTCAGGGCTGCCCTGTCCCAGTGGAATATAACACCAGGCAGAATTCTGCCATTGTTCACAGCCCAGAGCCAGAGGGGAATCCACCACACCAGCAGGAGAAACCCTACTCCTAGCCTGCTAAACCACCAGCTGAATAAAGTGGCCTGAGACTTCAAATAAATTTGAGTGGCAGCCAGGCCATAGCAACTGAAGTCCTCAGGTGAGTCTCAGTGCTGTGCTAGAATCAGAGGCTGTCAGCTTGGAGTGCATTCCATGTAATGCCAGCTATGGTGGCCATAGAAGAGCCTGCATCACCTCTCCCCTGACTCTGGGCAATGGAGCAGAGAGATTCCTTCCACTTGGGAGAACGAAAGGGAAGAGGACTAGGAACTTTGTCTTTTAACCAAGTACCAGCTCAGTCACAGTCATGGGCAGAATCCTGAAGCCCCTGATTCTAGGCCTTTGATCCCAGATGGTGTTTCTAGACTCACACTAGGCCAAAAGGAAATCTGCTTCCCTGGTGGGACAATCAATTATGGACAGGATTTACCACCTCCTGACTGACATACCCTGGGGCCTTGAATAAACATCAGTAACAGCCAGGCAGTAGCTGCCATGGGCTTTGGGTGAGCCATAATACTGTGCTGGTCTGGGAGTTTGTAGGCTTCAAGTGTGACCCAGGGTGGTGCCAGCAGTGGTGGCCACAGGAAAGCCCACATTCACCTCCCCCAACTCGAGGCAGCCCAGCACAGAAAAGACTACTTCCCCTTGGAAGAAGCAGAGGGAAAAAGTAAGGGACTTTGCCTGGGAACCCAGAGAATTCTCCTCTATCTTCCCCAAGTCCACCAAAGCTGTATATCTAGGAGTCTGCAAGAGTTGAAGTGTACCTGGGCTTAAGGTGCCCCCTACTGATGAAACAGGTGCAGTGACCACAGGCTTACTTAAGATAACACTCAGTCCCCTTTGAATACTTGGAAAGCCCTCTCAAGAAGGATAAGTACAAAGAAGGCCAGACAGTGAAGACAGAAATTAATACCTAACTGTTCAATGGCCAGACATCAACAAACATTCACAAGCATCAGGAACATCCAGGAAAACATAACCTCACCAAATGGACTAAATGAGATACCAGTGACCAATCCTAGAGTGACAAGATATGTGACTTCTCAGAAAAGGAATTTAAAATAGCTGTCTCGAAGAAGCTCAATGAATATTAACATAACACAGAGAAGTAATTCAGAATTCTAACAGAAATTTAACATTAGGCATTGAAATTATAAAACAAAAATCAAACAGAAATCCTGAAGCTTAAGAATTCAAACGACAAACTAAAAAATGCATTAGAAGTCCTCAACAGTATAATTGATCAAGTAGAAGAAGCAATTAGTGAGCTCAAAGACAGGCTATTTGATAATATATAGTCAGAGGAGAATAAAACAAAAAAGAATAAAAAAAAAGAATCAAGTACAGTTACAAAATCAAGAATATAGCCTCAAAAGGACAAATCTAAGAATTATTGGCCTTAACATAGATGTAGAGAAAGAGATTGGTGGTAGAATGTTTGTTCAAAGAACTAATAATAAAGAACTTTCCAAACCTGGAGAAAATGAATATCCAGGTACAAGAAGGTCAAAATACACCAAAAAGGTACAATTCAAATAAGACTTCCCCAAGGCATCTGATAATCAAACTCTCCAAGGTAAAAGGATAAAGAAAAGATCCTAAAAGCTTCAAGAGAAAAGAAGCAAATGCCATACAAAGGAGCCCCAATATGTTTGGTTGCAGTCTTCTTAGTGGACACTTTATAGGCTAGCAGAGAATGGGATGACATATTCAAAATATTGAAGGAAAAACTTGCAAACTAGTATACTTTATCCAGCAAAATTATCCTTCAGGGATGAAGGAGAAATAAAGAATTTCTTAGACAAACAAAATTTGAGGGACTTCATCAATACCATATCTATTCTACAAGAAATACTAAAGATTGTTCTTCAATCTGAGAGAAAAGGGTCCTAACATGTAGCAATAAATCATCTGAAGATATAAAGCTCAATGCTAAAAGTGAATACACAAATTCAGAATACTCTAACACTGTAATTGTGATGTGCAAACCACTCATATATTTATTATGAGGACTTAAAGACAAATCTATCAAAAATAACTACAACAGTTTGCTAAGACATAAAAAATATAAATTTTTATTTTTATGTTTTTTGTTACCATTTTGTTTTTCTAAGCTAGAGATAATACATTATGATCAAGTGGGAATTATCCTTGGCATGCAAAGCTGGTTTAACATATGCAAATCAATCAGTGTGATACATCACATTAACAGAATGAAAGATAAAAATCGTCTAATTATCTCAACTGACACACAAAGAGCATTTGACAAAGTTCAGCATCTTTTCTTGAAAAAATCCTTAACAGTTTAGATATAGAAAGTTACACAACATAATAAAGGTCATTTATGAAAATCCACAACTAACATCAGATTCAATGAGGAACAAACAAAAGCTTTTCCACTAAGATCCAGGATAAGACACAGATACCCACTCTCACCACTTCTATTCATCATAGTACTGAAAGTACTAGCAAGAACAATCAGACAAGAAAAAGAAATAAAGATATTCAAATCAGAAAAGAAGAAATAAAATTATGTCCATTGGGGAGATGACATCATTCTATATGTGAAGCCCCAAAGATTCCACAAAAAACAACTCTTAGAACAAATAAATGAATTCAATAAAGTTTCAAGTTACAAAATCAACATACAAAAATCAGTAACAGTTCTACACGCAAATAACAATCTAACTGGAAAATAATGAAACATTGGTTACAATGGATGGGTGCGGGTGAGGGGAGAAGAACTGGGGAGACGTAGATGAGGTTACAAAATAGCAGATATGTAAGATGAATGAGCCTAGAGATCTAATGTACAACATGAGGGCTAAAGTTAATAAAATTGTATGGGCCGGGCACAGTGGCCCACACCTGTAATCCTAGTACTTTGGGAGATGAAGGCAGGAGGATTGCTTGAGGCCTGGAGTTCAAGACCGGCCTGAGAAACATAGCAAGACCCCGTCTCTATGAAAAATAGAAAAATTGGTTGAGCAAGGTGGTGTGCACCTATAGTCCCAGCTACTCTGGAGGTGGAGGCAGGAAGATTGCTTAACCCAAGAGTTTAAGATTACAATGAGCTATGATGATGCCACTGTACTGTAGGCTGGGTGACAGAGTGAGACCCTGTCTCAAAAAAATAAATAAAATAGAAAAAAATTGTATAGTATTGGGGATTTTTGTTAAATAAGTAGATTCTGGCTGTTCTTGTCACACAAAAAAGTCACTGTTCAAAATGACAGATATATCAATCAGCTTCACTATAGTAACCATTTTACCATCTATATGTATCCCAAAACATCATGTGGTAAATCTCAAATATACACAATAAAATTTATTTTTTTAAAAAAGAGAGCAAGAATTTATTTAGATTTTTTAATGTCACAAAGAAAAATGACAGGTTTATTGAGGGGGGAAAGAAGCTAATCTTTAAGCCTGAAAAGAAAAAAAGCAAGTGAAAAAATTACATAAAATGCACCAAAGAGGTCATTAGATCTAAGCAAATAAGCATATCAGTATACATTCTTCTCTAACATTCAGTTGAAGAACAAATATAAGTTGACTAAATTCTACTTGGAGAATATTGGCAATTCTCTCTGTTTCAAAAGCAATAAATGATCTTTTTCACACTCATTTCATAAAAATTTCCCCTTGGGGTGACTATTGAATTGTAATATATGGTGATGTTCCTTAAGATAACATTGTCCCTCAGATTTTATATTTCTTCCCCAGTTCTGCACTATAAACTCAGATTTTATTTTTAAGACTAAATTTTAAATTAACTTCACATATATGGTGGTGATTTTCAGAAAACATTATCAAATCACCTTGTAAAAGAAAAGCTGTTTGTTTTTGTTTTGACCACAGAGAAAATTCAGTTTGCGACACACATAGAAAGACTCTTCTTTGAAATCAAAATTCAGAATCAAAATTGTAACTCTCCTACAGAGAAATATCAGCATTATTAATAGGAAAAATCAGCAAAATCACCTTTTTTTTAACTTTTTAAGAATTTCTCTCAGTTCTTCTTATCCTCCTATCTTTGTATATAACTCATTTTTCAAACTTACTCTGAAATTAATGTAGGAAATATAGACCGACAAAAGGCTCAAATCCTGGCTGCCATTTATGACCTGTGTGACCTTTATATAATCCTGAATTTTCTCATCTACCTTGCAGAGCCACCTGGAGCTAATCCTGAGGGCAGGGAGCATGTCACATCCAGCGTTGACTCCCCACCCCCTACCAGGAACATACACAGTGCCAAATAAATGAAAGAAGTAATTAACACAAAAATGAAAGCAGCAGATATATTAATGCTATATATCAGCATTAATTAATGAAAACAATTTAAAAGATAATTTATATGACAGCTAGTATGCCTCATAATATACTATCCGTTAATTAATTAATACTGCCTTATCCATCTATTGTTTTCCTCATTTGTTTTCTGGTTCTTGAAAACAAGGACATTAAGCAAGGATCCTGGGTGTCTCTATCTGAATGAGGCAATGAGAGACAATTGTATGTTATACTTTCCACCAGCATTAATGAAAACGAACTTAAAAGATACTGTATGTAAATTACCTAGTTACCTAGAATATTTTATTGTACATATTACACATTATTTAAAGGTTACATCTCATCCCCTCCCTTATCTTCCTCATTTATTCTCTGACTTCTGGAAAATAAAGTAGTTAATCATGGATTTCCGATGGTTTGAATAAGGCACAGAGAAGAGGAAGCAGGAAGTGATCAAAGAGGGCACTAAAGGAGATGAACTCTGAAGGTCAGTTTTCATTGTGCCTTGTCGAGGAGGGAGTGGACTACAAGTGAACTAAGTGTGGAAAGAGATGAAAAGGCCAGATGGAAAAAAAGGATGAAAATAAAATGAAATGAGACCTTCTCATGAGCCATCTGCTTTCACATAATGCCTCATTTAACCCTGAGCGAGCTAAGACATTCAATCTTACTATTGGGTTATTTCATACTATTTAACCCTTACGATATGCTCAACTCTGGCCTCAGGGGGATTTCAAATTCCTTGTTCATTGTAGCATATCTCCATTCCAAATATCAGCCTACTTTGTTTTTGAGGTATATTAAAGAATCATGCAGGCACGATGAGGTTAATGAATCAGGAATAAGGCCATTATAGAAAAAGGAAGAGGCACAAACATTCTAGTTATAAAACACCAAGGGGGCACTTCTGATTTCTGCTGCTTTCACTATGGCTGACCAAGCTCCCACCAGATTCAAGCATCTCAAAGATGACAACTAAAAACTTTGTGTAAATTTTTTTAAAGTGTCACTTAGAAGTAATATCTCGGTATGAGTTTCACATGTCTATGGCTATAGGCTGAACTAGGCACAGCATGGAGTGGTGAAAACTGTGATCGTAAACCAGCAGATTTTCTGGACGAACCAACAGAGTTCTGGGAAAACAGCCTCTGTGAAGTAAGGGGGGAATTAAGCAGAGAGTCCAAAGAGAAAACATCAAATTCTGTGTAAAATTTGCCCCAGTTCTCTGATTGACGCCTGCACCATGCATGCACAACCCAGCTAAAGATAAATACACACACACACACGGTCAATCTTCAGTATCTATGGGGGACTGATTCCACGACCCCTGTGGATACCAAAATCCTGGGATGCTCAAGTCCGTTATATGAAATGATGTAGTATTTGCTTATAACCTATGCGTATCCTCTTACAGACTTTAAATCATCTCTACATTACTTATAATAACTAATACAATGTAAATGCTATGTAGATAGTTATTATATTGTGTTTTTATTTGTATTACATTGTTATTTTATTGAGCTTTTTTCTGAATATTTTTGATCCACACTTCCTCGAATCTGCAAATGCAGCTGACTGTAGAGATGATCGAGATAGAAATAGAGACCGATATCTTGAACTGAGATATGTACTGCTAACAAAAAGATCAGGTTTGCAGTTTGAGCCCAACCTGATTGCTCCTAAATGAAAACATCAAAACTCTGTAGAAATTTAATGGAATTCAGAGTATCCACAATATCATATTCATGATGTCCAGGATACTGCCTTTCTTCTCTTGCACAAAGCCTGCCTCTAATAAGGGCAGGAATATGTGCGGATCCTACATCTGTATTACTTTCCCATTCATGTTACTTTATTATTTCTTCTCTGTTTCTGTAATTAATTAAAGTAAAACTTTTAAAGCAACAGATCAGGAAAGTTATTTAGAAATTCAAGTCTATTGCACAATCATTCAGAAAGGGAATAGAAACTCCAAGGAATTGGGTAGGTACTCAATACCCTGAAGCCTACAAGAAAGAAGACAAGGTAAGCGCCAGTGGCTGACCAAGGAATGTGAAACAGCCCCAGGACTTTATCAACAAGAGGCTTACGGCTTTATCCTCCCCAGTGCCAAAATGAGCTTCCTAAAGCACCAATCCAAAACATCAGTCTTTTTCTTATAACTCTTAGTAGATTCTATTGTCCACTGCAGTGGTTTTAAAACTTTTTTTCCAGAGAAAATATTATGTGTAACCTCAGGGCATAGAAAACAGATGAAAATAGAGCCAGATTAGAGATTAGGAGTGTAATAAATCTGACATCCCGAATTTGCTTACGTGTGCAGTAGCCCTGATCCACTGTCCTGGACTCCAGGGAACAGAGAATAATAACCTCAGACCTAGAGAGATACTGACTTCTTTTAGCATCTGAAACTCCCACCATTTGGCTCCAAACTACCTTTCCAATCTGCTCCTCTGTCACTAAACTAACAACACAACCCAAGTTCCAACCATTCTAAACTCTTAGTGATATTCCATATCTCACCACATGATGTTTTCTCTGTCTGGAAAATTTTTGCCCACAAGACCTGTAGGAAAATTGTTTTTCCCAGCTCAGCCAAGCAGAAGTACGTACCCCTTTCCCTTCTTGGGACTTCTCCTTCTAGGGGAATTTTTATATATTCCCCTATAAGAGTGTAAGTGCACCCCAAGAGCCATTCAGACCATAATGCTAGACTGTTAAAGGGACACTGTTTTGCTGCCAGTATGCTTTTGTCTTGTTCTTCATTAAAAGTTTAGAATTAACCCACTGTTTGCTTACACAGCTGCCAGGTACAAGATTAGAAAACAACCTTGAGGAAAAACAGATCAAGATTCTGGAATAGGAACAGGCCAACCACAGGTTGCTGATAACAAGATCTACCAGACAACTTTTAGTTTGCTGATAACCATGGAGCAAGTCATGACGACTTACGCATAGTTTGTTTTCTGCCACCAACCCCCTTTACCCCTTCCATTTATAAGTTGCTCAGTAAGCAGAAGAGATGAAATGGTCTTTAAGACCACAGTTCACCATCTCCTGTGGCTGCCGACACTTGAATAAACCACCTTTCCTTCACCACTTCTCACCTCTCATGTTTGATTCATGGGTGGTGGGCAGCTGAACCTGCATTTGGCAACAAGCGCACTTACACTGCATTGTAATTGTGACCCACTTAAGTCTGTGACCTACCTAAGTTACTCTCATCTTATGGCCAGTCTCAGCATGGTGAAACCACCTACATTAAAATAATGTAAAGCCATAAGGGAAAAATGGTAATAAAAGCCTGATTTCTATAAAAGTATAGATATAGCCAAAAGTTAACCAGCCATTGTTCCCTAACTTCCTGACTACTGTAACTGCTCACTGTTTAATGGCAGGTATCCTCCCTGACAGGTGCAAGATTCGTTACTTCCCCAACTGCTCCATAGATAACATTGCTATTGTAAAGCCTAAGACTGGTCATTGAGATATTTTTCAGACTCTGCATTGGGGGGATCCACTGATGTCAACCAGACCCATAGACAGTCATGGGAACAAATCCAACAAGCCTTGAGATGCCTTACTCACGAAATCTCCTAACTGAGAAGATGATTTCTGCTTCCCAACCCTATGAGTTCATCCCGAGCCAATCAGCAGACCCAATTCCCTATCCCTTTGTTCACCAAACCACCTTTGAAAACCTTAGTCCCAAAATTCACAATGAGATGGATTTGAGAAATTACTCCTATCTCCTCACCTGACTCCTTGCAAAATAAACTCTTTCTCCACTGCAACACCTGATGTCTCAGAGTATTGGCCTTCGCTGGGCGGTAGGCAAGGGACTCAATTGAGCTATAACAATGGTGGTACTGCAAAAGAAACTAAATCCACCATCAAATACCTTAAAGAATATTGTACATCTTTACTGTGATTATCAAGACACACTGAGGTAGAGCCACAGAAAACCAGCATCAATTCTTTCCCAAAATTCTATTTAGCCATTTTTCTCCTTTTTCTTTAATTCTATATTTGCAGTATCTATTTAAATATCTCCCTCTCTATCTTTAAAATCTTCAGTATGCACTGATTTCTTCCTTACTCCACTATCTCCTCTTTATCACTTTCTTTTATTTCTTTCTTAGAGATTATTCAAGCTCTTTCATATGAAGATCAGCTTATCTCATTCAAATTACTCCAAGTTCACTCATTACTCTGCTTACCCAGCAAGGGGTCCTTAGAAGGTAGGGGAGAGAGAAAAGCCATGAATAAGTATTTTTGATATTTTTGTTCCTAATTTATGTATCAATCTGTATTTCACAAACTGTGCGCTCCTTGACCACGTTTTTGGTTTTCTTTCTAGGTTGTTTTGCTTTTTTTACATCACCAATAGTTAGTGCAATGAGAGAGACAAAATAGGTATTCAGTAAAAACTGGTTGATTGAATAATTAAATAAGTAATAAATGACTGAATGAATAGAAAACTCATATTCTGTAGGAAATTCACGTAACTGCAAAAATACCTAATTTGTTATACTGTTAACCAATTATCACTGTGTTCACAGAGAACTGTGCAATCACGTTCTTTAGAAACA
Source organism: Propithecus coquereli (assembly GCF_000956105.1). Taxonomy (NCBI): domain Eukaryota; kingdom Metazoa; phylum Chordata; class Mammalia; order Primates; family Indriidae; genus Propithecus; species Propithecus coquereli. The sequence continues at coordinate 1,379,731 of NW_012137192.1, forward strand.
AAGTAATGTCTTTTGAATCATTTAACAGTAGCAATTTTTTCACCCAAAGACACCCCTGCTCCTCTGTTGAAACACCAGGTGGACCGAACTTCCCCACAGGCTGGGTCATCTGCACAAAGCCTCACATTGCCTTAGACTCCTCTGCGTAGAAGAGGGCTTGCCAGTTTGCAGCCAAAAGGAAATCAGCCCTAGGGAAAATAGCTTCGCTTTTTAATTTCTTCTCCCTCTATGACATATATACAGGCCAGGTACCTAACACCTTAAAATGTCCCTCCTTTACTATCTATGATCAAATCTACCCCATTATGAATTATTTACTGTTGAGTTCATATTGTACTCTGTTCCTTAACAAGACACTTTATACTCGATACTCCTAAGAATGATGTGACTAGAAAATCAATGCACACAGAGAATAAGAGGTTAACGTAGTAAAATGGTACTTCCTCTTATGTAGATTATAGAAGTCATCATTCCAGGATTAAATCAAACTCTATTATCCATCAGAAGGAGAATGTTTGGATAAGAATCCTTTAACCCATAAATTTCTGGCCCTCTTTTCCTTAACCCCACCTTGAAATGAAAAGGTTAGCTCTAGATTTCTCTCATTCATTTAAACATTGGGAAGAGAAAAATGAGAATTTCAGAAATTAGTGGTATCATCAACTCTTATATTTATTTTGGAACCTCAAGGTGAGAGCGAGCCCTGCATTCAGAGTAAAATAATTTTAAAAAGAAATAAAGTAGCATTCACATTCCTTCCAAGAAGCGTTTTCGACACAGTATATTCTTCACGGCTGCTTTCACATCTTTGTTCCTCAAACTATAGATGAGGGGATTAAGCATAGGTGTCACGACCCCATAGAAGAGAGAAATGATTTTGTCTGTGACTTGTTCTTTGTCTATACCAGAAGAGTCTTTAGCCTTGGGTTTTGCATACATGAAGAGGATGGTCCCATAGAATATAATCACCACTGTCAGGTGGGCAGAGCAGGTGGAGAAGGCTTTGCGCCTTCCTTCTGAAGAAGGGATCCTCAGGATGATGGAGAGAATGAAAACATATGAAACAAAAATAAAAAGTACTGGGACCACAAGAAAAATCATATTAGCGACCACCATGCTAATAATATTTGTGGAGATATCAGCACAGGCCAATTTTAAGACAGCCAAGATTTCACAAGTAAAGTGATTAATGACATTATCCCCACAGAAAGGAAGCCGCATTGCAAGAGAGGTTTGCAACGCAGAATTGATGCCTCCTGCAATCCAGGACCCGGCAGCCATGGGCACGTAGGAAGCCTTACTCATGATGATGGAGTATCTCAGAGGGTTACAGATGGCCACATAGCGGTCAAACGCCATCATGCTTAGAAGGACACACTCTGTGGCTCCCATAGCAAAGGAAAGAAACATTTGCACTCCACACCCAGGAAAGGAAATGGTTTTCTTGGAAGTTAAGAAGCTGCTGAGAAATAGGGGAATAGAAGAACTGGTATAGCAGATGTCCAAGAATGATAAGTTACTGAGGAAAAAGTACATGGGGGTGTGCAAGTGGGAGTCGTAAACACTCACAATGATGATGACTCCATTGCCCAGCAGGATCACCAGATACATACATAGGACCAGAACAAAGTAAATGGCCTCGAGCTCTGGGTAGCCAGAGAGCCCCAGCAGGACAAATTCGGTCACGGAAGACTGATTGGACTTTCCCATGGTAATACTTTCTTTCACCAGTAGGAATTCTGTAGTGGCTGGGATGTATGTGGATCTCTTAGAGCAGTGTCTGTAAGAAGCGTTTGCATTCTTGAGTGGCTTCCCTTATGGGCAATACGGACCTATAATTGGATACACAAACAGAACAAGAATATGTTACAGTCTTCTAAGTTAAGATTAGTTAGAATTTCAGACCTCATGAAGCAGTCTTTAGATCTAAAAAAATATGTTCTCGTTAAAGAATAGATTAAGAACACATGCAACTGGGTTAGAATTATGTATCTCATAATTTATATTATGATTCAAAATTATTTTTAATATAATGTCACCATAATATTTTGACCAAATAATCCAGAACAAATATAAAATGTATAAAATATTATTGGCCAAAGTTCGACCATTTTAACCAACATATATATCTGTAACTTAATATTTTTCTTCACACTAATATGTTATTCTTAACAAAAATCACTGTTCTTCAGTTACTAAAACAAAGTGGTGTATGTAAGTCCTGCTTCAATGGTAATTTAACCTCAGTTTCAGAAGAATTTTGTTAACTAAAAGAACAAATAGAAAAGATGTATTTTTAGAAAAAGGACTTTGGGTTATTTCTAATTTAGGCAAAATATGAGTATGTACAATATCTTAAGAATATTAACTAGAGCATAAGTATTGCTTGCAAAAGAAAAAAAGGAAAGATTTTTAGGTAAAATTACTGTCCCTTGTTTTTTTCAGTGCAAATTAGAAAATATCTCTGGGTCACTCTGTTGTTTTGCCTGATACACATAGTGAATGATAAATTGGCCTTAGAAAAACTCTACTGCATGTGTCTCAATTTACAATCAAACCACAAATAAATGTATAAATTAAGAAGTTTCAGTAACAGGGATTTACTCTTTTACCTCCAGGTATAAGAAAATACATATACTCTTCTCCTTGCCCAGAAATCATCTTCCTCTGCTCTAACAGCTGTTATGTTGATCTTCCTCTCACTGCCGTAGGTCACTCAAAAACTTCTTAAGCATAGCAATTTGCTATAATTATTTGTATCCCCATTTCACTGGAATATGGAGTATTTCCATATTAAAGTGGCAGAAACAGAAGTCCTACTTTTTTATGAGACTACTAGCCTCATAAATTCCATCTCAATCATTTCAGTAAGATAACTAAAAGATGAACTACTTGCTTCTCAGTGCTCCATAAAATCAAGTAGCTGCCATTGCCATTGTAAAAAGCAGTTAACCAGTGGCAAAATAGAAATGACTCCTAGTAACAATGAAAGTTGAAGCTCTTTATGGTCTTTTCACTAGTAGAGGGTTCTTTAAAGGACTAGCCAGTGGAGGACCAAAGCAACTTAAGGTGTTTGCTGCTTTGAGGATGCTTCAAATCTCAAATGCAATTTAAAGTTCACAACGTGGATTGGACAGTATTTTGAAACTTTCTAGTACCTTTGGGATGAGGTCCCTCAGAAGCAATTAGAAGCTGGTTGCTAAAACATTTTAAATGAAGTGCAACTCACAAAACAGCAATAATTCTTCCAGCTTTACACTCTCTGGGAAGAGTAATTTTAGGACTGCTGTCCAGGTAAAATGATCAGGACATGGAAATTAGAATTGACTATTTCTGATGGGGAGATGCGGCAGTAATTTGTGACACTTAATTCAAAATGATACTTTGTTCTTAATAAGCAAAATGATAATCACCTTTATTTTGATATTTAATCCTGGAGTCTCAGAGCCCATAAACTTCATTCTGGTCTCACTGGCCCCTCTAAATAGCTTTACCCATATGCACAGTCATTGTAATTCTGCTCAGTCACATGCTCTACTCAAATATATACACAATATCCCAACCTCATTCAACCTCTCCTTCAGTTATGCCCACACTGGCATGGCACCACATGAGGCAGGCCACACAATTTCCATGAGTGAGAAAACTGTACTTTACTATTAACAGAAAAAGAAATTCTGACTTGAAGTGAGTAATTATTACAACACTTACCATAACTATCTTTTGAAATGAGTATCAACCCTTAAAGAATTCAATTCTTTTACATGGGGTTACAAAATACTCTTCTAGCATGGAACCAACATGTGTAGTGTAAAAAAGAAGGAAATAAAATTTGACAACAGTGCTCTTTTTTGGTCAGTGAACAATATTTTTAAAAAGTCATTGAGTGAGAAATGCGATATAATCCTGAAAAATGGGAAAGCAACTTCTGCAATGAAAGACAGTAGGATGTGCTTCAAAAAAATTAAATTTTTTTTCTTTTTTAATTGTGAAACTTTTTCTTTTTCAGCATATTATGGGGGTACAGATATTTATGTTACTTATGTTGCCCTTGCCCCCCCCCAAGTCCGAGTTTCAAGTGTGCCCATCCCTTGGATGGTGCACATTGCACTCTTTGTGTATGCAAATACCCGCCCCTCCCCCCTGCCCGACATCTAATAGATGTTATTCTTATATGTACACTTATGTGTTGATCAGTTAATACCAATTTGATGGTGAGTACATGTGGTGCTTGTTTTTCCATTCTTGGGATACTTCACTTAGTAGAATGCCTTCCAACTCTATCCAGGCGTATACAAGAGGTGCTATATCACCATTGTTTCTTAAAGCTGAATAGTACTCCATGGTATGCATATACCACATTTTATTAATCCACTCATGTATTGATGGACACTTGGGTTGTTTCCACGTCTTTGCAAGTGTGAATTGTGCTGCTATAAACATTCAGGTGCAGGTGTTTTTTGATCAAAAAAATTAAATTTAAAGAGCAATTCTCAGAGTTGTTAACTTTATGCAAGGACATGTTCGGTCTACTATCTCATAGTGCAAGTGTTGAGCATGTTTCTCATTAATCAATATTCAACAGACAAAACAATTAAATGTGACCACTGTAGAAGCTATATTATTAATACAATGTAAATGAAAGATACACTGTAACTGCAAGGAGTTTAATCAGCAAATTCTGCAAAACAAATAAATGTTAACTAAAGCCAAATCATTACAGAAATATAATTAAAGAGGTTTATAACATAGATGCTTATATTTCAGATAAATAAATCAATTTTTTGTATAAGTATTATCCATGAAATATTTTTCTTTTACACAAAAGTATATACGCAAAGGAAATTAGAAATAATTCAAATTTAACTGAGTATCATGTATTTTTAGTTGTTAATCTGGCAACCCTGACTTCCTGTGACCAAGACTTGCATGGAATTCAGTCCTGATTACCCCATCCGGCATCACTGCCAGTTCCAGCCACTCCCAGGTACTCAGTGTGGATTCACCTTATCATTCTAAAGTACATTGGCTATCACAGGGACGGGTGTTAGACAAAATTGTATCTCTGTAGGAACGGATAGTTAAATTTTATAAAGAACAGAATCAGCAATGTGAATTATTAAAAGACGATTTCCATAGGAATGCAGCGTTTATGTGTGATATCATGTCAAATCAAAATGACCTGAATATTTCTTTGCAAGGTAAAACTAAGTCTATATACGATGTGTGACAAAAAAAATCTAAGCATTTTGAAAAAATCCATCCTTTTTCAAGGCATTTCTTCTTCAAAAGGAAATTTCAGGTGAACAATTTCCCCAGTTAACAAAGGTCATTGATGAGCAGGATGATATATGGGAATCATTTGAAGAATACACAGCTGTTATAGAACTATCACTTGGAGAACACAATGAAAGGTTCACTGACTTTGAGAATCATGACATGACTCTCAAATTAGCATTTCGGCCTCACCTAGTTGATATCATCAAGGCACCTAAAGAACTACAGATGGAATTGATTGAGCTCTCAGTAGATGACATTTTAAAGTCATTGTTTGATGCTAAGAAAGATCCAATTGAAATATGGAAAAACACAGTACAATACCCATGCCTTTGGCAACATGTCCAAAAAAATGCTTTCTTGCTTTTCAACCACTTATTGCTGCAAACCTACATTCTCCTACCTAACCCAAATTAAGACACCCTTAAGGTCACAAATGACTGATATCCAGCAAGAAGATCAACTGAAACTGTAGACTTCCATGCTGCAACCAAATATTCAAATGCTTTGCAACAAAAAGCAGACAACAAAATTATTAAAAGGTTAACTTTAAAATTAAAAAATAGTTTTGATTTTTTGAAATTATTAAGTACATAGTAGTTAATTTTTACAAAATAATGTACATTTTTAAGTGTATCCTATTGAAGTTTCTTGAATGTGGCCTTATTTGATTACAGATAAATTAATGCAGCCTTCCAACATGAAAAGGTTCCCCACCCCTCGTTTATGTCTTTTGCCAATTTGGGGAGTTTTCAGACATTATTTGATTGAATACTTTTTCAGTCCCACACCTTTACCCTCTCCCTTTAGGATTCCAATGACATGAATATTAGATCATTTGCTATAGTCCCA
>NW_012137192.1:1387454-1390761 GCF_000956105.1 Propithecus coquereli
GCATGCCTGTAGTCCCGGCTACTTGGGAGGCTGAGGCAGTAGGGTTGCTTGAGCCCAGGAGTCTGAGGTTGCTGTGAGCTAGGCTGACACCACGGCACTCACTCTAGCCAAGGCAACAAAGTGAGACTCTGTCTCAAAAAAAAAAAACTTATGTCCACACAAAAACCTGCACACAGATATTGATAGTAGCTTTATTTATAATTGCCAAAACCTAGAAGCAACCAAAATATTCTTTCATAGATCAACAGATAGGTAAACTGTACATCCAAACAATGAAATATTATCCAGCACTAGAAAGAAATGAGTTTTCAAGCTATACAAAGATATGGAGGAAATTTAAATTCATATTACTAAGTGAAATAAGCCAGTCTGAAAAGGCTACATACATACTGTATGATTCTGACTAGATGACATTCTGAAAAAGAACTATAGACACAGCAAAAAGATCAGCTGCCAGGGACTGGGGAAATAGAGGATGAATAGGCAGAGCACAGTGGATTTTTAGGGCACTGAAACTACTCAGTGTGATACTATAATGATGGATACATGTCATTATAAATTGATTCCAACTCAGAATGTACAGCACCAAGAGTGTACTCTAATGTAATCTATAGATTTGGGGAGATAGTGATGTGTCAATGTAGGTTGATCAAATGTAACAAATGCATCACTCTAGTCGGGGATGTTGACAACAGGGGTGGCTGTATGCATGTGTAGGGCTCTAAAAAAATAAAATATATTAAAAAATACTCCAGTCAAATTTCTTCACAATGAATTATCTTAATCTTTTAAGGAAGAAACAAATTCAATTGTACGCAATATATTCACAGATAGAAAGCATAGAACACTTTCCCAATTCATCTCATGAGACTAGCTTAAACTTGATACCAAAATTTAACAAGGAACTTAGCTCTCATGGACATAGTTGGAAAAGATCTCTTTAAAAAAATTAGAACATTTAATGAAGTGTTATATTAAAAGAATAATAGATTACAATTAAGCAGAATTAATTCTAGAAATACAGGGGTGGTTCATCATTCAAAATTTAGACAGTGAAATTATGATAATATCATAAAAAGAAATACCACATAGTAATATTTATAGAGGCAGAAAATTATTGGAAAGTTATTGCTCTTCATGTTTAACCCTATGGAACAAGTTTCATCGTCCTTTGCCTTCTTTTTATGTAATTAGCTGTTTAAGAACAAGAATCTTGCCTTTGCTTCTTTGCACATGCTCATGTGAAATGTGATATGCAAAATAGTGTCACTCTGGTTCACAGCTCTAAATTGTAGTTGTGAAGCCATTCTAACAAGCACTACCTGCACAATCTACAATCTTGCAAACAAACAAACAAACAAAAAAAGCCAGAAACTAGCCTTGAGCCATTGAACTGGGCCAAACTGCCAAGACCACAACATCCTGAATTTTACCAGCAATGCAACTCACAAACAGAGAAAACCAATGAAGTATGGACTCATGTTCTAGGCTGGATGCCTCCACCAATAACTCTTTCAAAACAACTTGTGAAATCACCCTCCACATCCCTTTAAAAATCCCTACTCCCCTTCCTCTCTTTGGAACACAATTTGGCTTTTTAGCTGAATCTTTGTCTCCCAAATTCTAATTCCTACGACCCCAATAAACACCTTGTCTTACTGCTTTGCAATCTGGTCTTTTAGCACTTCTCGGTTAACACTCACAATTTTGACATCAAATGTAGTGAATGGTCTTTTACATTAATTGGATCTCAAATAGGAATAAAATTAAAGAAATAGAACAAATGTCTATAATATTATTAAAGTACCGTTGGTCATTACTCTTGTCAAATTATTCTCCTTGTTTGATAGTTTATGTATTACGAGTGAGCTTATATCTCCACATTAAAGTGCATATCCTTCTTATTAATTTATATACTCTGGAGGTGCTGGTGTAATATAAACGTGGAGGAAGTTAAAATAATGAGATGTGGAGCTGTCACAAGACGTGTCACAGCTGTCACGGAAGTGTCAGAGAGCCAGAATGCTGACAGGGTAAGTGTAGTTGGAGAAGGCAGTTGGGAAGCAATAGCCAAAGTGAATTGGACATTTCTTTGAGGCTGGGCATCCACACCTTTGGCTATCATATCTTTATGTCTGCCAATTCCACCAAAGAAAAAAATTACTGCTTTGTACTGATTTTCCATTCTATAAAATGGGCATTTTAAGAAAGTCTAATGGTGGGACTGGGGCTTTTTGCATTAGAATTAAGGAATGAAGAGAACCTCTGATCCCAGTCTTTTACCATTGTCACTACTCTCAGGAGACAAAGATAGATGGAAATTACCGTTTCATTCTCCATTTACTTTTTTTTTCTATTTTCCATTTACAGATATTTCAACATCAGTTAAAAATGCCTTTATAAATTGCATGATAATTCGCAGTATACATTTACTTTTAAAAAAAGATTATAAAATCAGAAACATTATGATCTCAAGTTTATAATACTATATGTATAGTATATATTATACTATGTCATATACTATGACATTCTGATATAATAAGAAATATATACTTGATCTCTTCCCCCATTTCTGGTACACAGCTCCTAAGTCCATTGGAATTTTTGAAGTGGTAAGTGTCTTTTTGTCTACTAATGAGATAACTAATGGCTGGTGGCTCCTGGATAGCCTCAGATGGGGTTGGTTGCCAGTGGAAACAACCAAATGGTTAGAGAGTTGGAATTTTCAGCCCCACGTCCCTCTCACCTACCCCTACCTCCAGGGAGGGGAAAGGGACTGAAAGCTAAGTTGATCATCAATGGCCAATGATATAATGAATTGTGCATTTGTAAGGAAGCTTCCATAAAAACCCAAAGGATAGGATTTGGGCTGCTGAACATGTGGAGGGTGGCACACCCCAAGAGGACATGGAAGCTTTGTGCCCGTCTCCCCATATCTTGCCCTATGTATCTCTACCACGTGGTTTTCTCGAGTTGTAGCCTTTTATAATAAACATAAATAAATGTAAGTAAACTGTTTCCCTGAATTCTGTGAGCCATTCTAGCAAATGATCAAACCCAAGGAGGGGTTCATGAGAATCCTTAATTTATAGCTGCTGGTCACAAGTATCTGAGGCCTGGACTTGCAGCTACCATTTGAAGTGGGGGACTGAGCCCTTCACCTGTGACATCTGATGCCAACACCAGGTAGATAGTGTCAGAATTGAATTGAATTGAATTATAGGACCCTAGTTGGTATCAGAGAATTGCTTGGTGTGGGAGAAAAAAAAACACATCTGGTAAAGTACTGACTAAGTGTTCCATATTA
>NW_012137192.1:1390811-1392196 GCF_000956105.1 Propithecus coquereli
TTATTGTATTTTTTGGTTTTAAAATTTTCATTTGGTTCTTATTTATCTTCTATATTTTTGCTGAGACTTTCTATTTCTCTTCTGAGGCTTCTATTTTTTTGTTTGTTTGTTTCATGTGTGTATTTGCTCACAGAAGTATTTTTGTAATGAGTGTTTTAATTTCCTTGTCAGATAATTTCAACATCTCTGTCATCATATTGTTTAATATAGAGATTGTCTTTTATCATTCAAACTGAGATTTTCCTGATTCTTTGTATGAAGAGTGGTATTCATTTATATGCTGGATATTTTGGGTACAATGAGATGCTGGATTTTATTCAAATCTTCTGTTTTAGCAGGCCTCCTCAAAAACCATGCCCGTTAGTGCAGGGGTCACTGTCTCATTCCTGTCAGATGGGGTGGAAGTCTAAGTTCCTCATGTGGCCTTCATGATGCAGTAGAAACAGGAGCATTTATTATCACTGGGCTGTGGTGAAAGTCCTGAATCCCAATTAAGCCTTCTTTGAAATTCTGTTTGGGGGCATGGAGAGGAAGGGGTACCTGTTACAGCTGGAAGAGGGTGGAAGCCTGGGCTCCCTACTTGATCTTTGCTGATGCAGGTGGGGTAAGGCCACAGTGTTTCACTCTGTGTTTGGCTGGAGTAGGGCAATTATTGCTGTCTATCTTGCTAGACGACTCCTTTCCTGGTCCTTTGCCTAGAGAGAACAAGATTTTCTTGGTGCTTTTCTTGTTTGCCCTCACTGGTGTTTCCCAGTTGTAGGCATATCTAGAACTTAGTCCAGGATATGTAGAAGACAAAAGGAAAATTCAGGGAACCCACTGTCTTGTGTTTCCTTGGGTTCCAAAGTCCCTGGATGGTCATCTTTCTTCTCCTCATCTTTCAGAGTCTTCTTATGCTTTTATATACAGATATAATGACCAGAGTTTTAGCTGTATTTAGCAGAATAGAGAAAATTGTCTACTCCATTTGTCTGGAACCAGAAGTCTTTCTATATCTATTTTAAAAGTGAATCCATTATTATAATATTTCCTAAAATAATACTCCAAATACTACTACACTCCTATTAGAATATTCAAAATCCAGAACAACAATAACATCAAATGTTGGCAAGGATGTGAAACAACAGGAATTCTTATTCATTTCTACCAGTAGGTAGAAATGCAAAATCATATAACCAGTTTAGAAGACAGTTTGGTGGATTCTTACAAAACTAAACATAACTCTTGCCATGCAATCCAGCAATCATATTCCTTATGTCAAAAACTTATGTCCAGGCCGGGCGCAGTAGTTCACGCCTGTAATCCTAGCACTCTGGGAGGCCGAGGCGGGCGGATTGTTTGAGCTCAGGAGTTCGAGACCAGCCTGAGCAAGAGCGAGACCCCGT
>NW_012137192.1:1395706-1413305 GCF_000956105.1 Propithecus coquereli
GGGAGCACTAAAGGGAGGGAAGGGCATGCCTTTAACCCGCATTTGGGTGAGGCAAAGACATAAAGTATAACTATAATGTTTGTACCCTCACAAAACCCTGGAATAATAAAAAAAAAAAAAAAAAAAGAGTTACTGCCTTCCACACAATTTAAAGATTCCACTTTAAATCACTTCCGGGATTACATAGTCCCTTTGAAGAAAGCAAAGAAGGATTTAAATTGGCCACCAGAGCCACTGGTAGGTCCTTCAGAAATTTTTAGGGCTCAGAGGTCAGAATACGTTATATTATCTACTGCTGATACAAATTCAAAACCGAGCATTTGAGCAAGTAGGGGTGACAGCCTTAACCTTGGGCTATTCCATTCGACTCTACCCACAGTAATCTGAAATGGTGGGATTCTTAACTGTGGGCCCCATAGCATAGCCACATCTCAAAAAAAGAAGACAGCTAAGATGTCAGCTAGCTTAAGGAAGTGCAACCATAATGAATTTAGTATCTGGAACAAAGAAATGGATAAAATAATGGAGAAAGGAGTAATACAAAGTGATGAATGAACTTGTTTCTAAAACCACATCCTTCTTTTGAAACTGAAGTCCCAACAGAACATGCTACCTGTTGTGTGTGGAGAAGGTAAGAATCTTCCACTAAGAATTGAACAGGAATCATTGAGACAGAGTTGTAAAGATTTGTTTCAGAAAGAAAAGGAGAAATGGAATTGATAACTTCTGAATAATTTGTTTTTATTTTTAAAACTTTTTATTTTGAACTTATTTTAAACTTCGTAAAGTTACAAAATTAATTCAAAGAATTTCTTTACCTCACTTCTCGTGTTAACATCTTACACACCCGTAGTACAATTATCAAAAGTAAGAAATTAACATTGGTACATTTTTATTAATTATATCATAAATCTTATTCAGATTTTGGCAATTTTTCTCTAATACCTTTTCCTGTTCCAGGATCTTCTTCAGGATCCCACACGGTATATAATTGTTATTTTTTCCTTTGTCTTTTTTTTTAATTGGAAAAAGTTCTAGATAAAACAAAGAAAAAGAAATATGGATGAAAGAATTATTAAATCAAGGAAATGGATAGCTATGAATGTCATTTTAAATTATTCATCTTTTCCTTAAGATAAAAAATAATGCCTGACAGTCCAGATGAAATTAACATGTTTTGTGCACTCACTCTGTGCCAACAACTACTACATATGTTATAGTAACCTTCGTAAAAATTCTATAAGATGTATTATGCCAACATTGCAGATGACACATCATGCTCAGGCAGGTTAAGTGTCTTGCCCAACGTCTGTACAGCTATTAAGCCACAGAGCCAAGACTAAACTATAGGTCCTCTGGCTCTTACCATTAAGACATAGCATTTTTTTTATGAATGAGGCTTATCAGGAGTCAGGACAAAATGGTAAAGGGGTGGGGGGTGCACAGTAGACTTCCACACACAGCCTTAGAGATGGTCAGAGCATGCAGGAGGGGCTGGATCAATCAAACCCAGCAAGGAGCCTGCTGCTCAGATAGAAGTTCCCACTAGATAAGAGTGAGTGGATTAATAAAATGTGGTATATGTATACCATGGGGTACAATTCAGCCACAAGAAACAATGGTGATATAGCACCTCTTGTATTCTCCTGGATAGAGCCGGAACCCATTCTACTAAGTGAAGTATCCCAGGAATGGAAAAATAAGCACCACATGTACTCGCCATCAAATTGGTTTTAACTGATCAATACCTAAGTGCACATAAGGGAATAACATTCATTGAGTGTCGGGCAGACGGGAGGGGAAGGAGGAGATGGGTATATACACACCTAATGGGTTAAGTGTGCACCATCTGGGGGATGGACATGCTTGAAGCTCTGACTCAGGTGGGGCAAAGGCAATATTTGTAACCTAAACATTTGTACCCCCATAATATGCTGGAGGGAAAAAAGAGCTAAAAGCTTTTGCTGTGTCCCCAGAAACAGAAATTACACTTGGTTTCCACACAGAAATGTGAGTGAGAAAACTCGGTATAATTTTCAAGACCATGCAGAAAAAAGGAGAAGAGGCCTTTCTTTCCTGCCTTTGTCTTTACTTGTCCTGTCTTACTAAATATTGGTTCTATTATTAGTTCCTTCACAAGGTCTTATTTATTCACACAAGAGCTAGAGAATGTCTCATGTTGTGAAAAACAAAGTTGCTTCATAAATAATAGGGTAAACTAGGTGCCTCTGGAGTTAGAATGCAATACTTAGTGCTGGAATTTTCTCCTGAGGAAACCTCCCAGCATGGCCATGGCACAGCCTGATTCAAGAGACTCCTCAGGCAAAATATCAAATGCCAGCTAAATTTATGTGCTTAACAGACAGACTACTATTTTCTTCTGTTGGCAAATACAAGTAGAAGATAGGTGGATACACATGAGCCATGAGTCTCACAGTTTTATTTCCTTCCATAGATGGTACCCAGTGTTTAAAAATGATCTAAGGACAGGGCCTTTGGGGAGATGGACAAAACTCAGAGAACCAAGAAATTGAAACTTTATTTTTTTTTGACAAAGAGAAAGAAGCCCCAGATGTTTCTTCATGGCCCCTCCTATCCACCAGGTATCTCATCTGTCTTTCTTTTTACTATGTGATACTGTTGTTTTTTTAATGCATCCTATCTGCCCTGCTAACCTTGGTCACGTTCTAAAAGGTGGGCTCTAGAATCCTTTTGCAAGAATTATGGCTGTATGTCTGCTCAGGATTGATATATTTGTGAGATTGAACCGTTAGTCTACGTAATAAAGCAAGAGAAAATGTTTGTCCAATTTCCTGTCAATTGATTGTTCTTTTCCCTTCTAGAGTTTTAGAAAAAGCTGGTGCCAAAAAATGTCTGGACCTTTTTGCTATTTTTGGTGATGTTCTAATCATTAGAGTATAAAGATGCCGACTATTGCCCAAGGGCAGTTCCCCAATTTAAAAAAAAAGTTATTTTTTTTTCTATTTTTACAATCAGAAACTACAGGTTCATTGAACAAAATTTGGAAAATAGGAAAAAGATTAAGAAAACTTAAAATACATCAAAACCAAATCCATCAAAAAAACTACACCTCATATTTTCATACACTTTCTTCCAACTACATATATACAAAATTATGATCATTTATATTGCCTTGAAGCTTGCTTTCACCACATAATATTATATCATGAGCATTTTTCCTGGTCCTTAACTCTTCTCCAAGATTATAGTTTTCCATGGCATAACAAATGAAAGTACGTTTTCTCACATACTATGACATGTCCCATAACCACATACCATCCTAGAGGGAAAAAAAAATTACGACTTTCTATTGGATAGATCTTTAAAAAAAAATAATGTTCAATAATGATGATGATGATGATGACAACAGAAATCTTTGGCTGACTTTTAGGGAACTATCTCCAGAGTTTCACCATTTAAAATCAAGTTGTCCCATGTCTAGATAATTAAGAGGGTTTTTTTTTTAATCAAAATGAGTGTGGCATTCTATCAAATAATTTTTTTTCTTTCTAGCTAGACATGACCATATAGGTTTGTTTTTCTATTTACCTATATGGTGCAATATATTTATAGATTTCCAAACATTAGTTTGGAATGCTTTGCATTGGTGATATTACTTTAATATACAGTTGGATTTGGTTTGAATATATTTATTTTAATTTATATATATATATTCAAATGGGATTAAACCATAGTTTTATTCCATCTTTGACAATTTGGGGTATAAACATTATTTTGTTTTGATAAAGTCATTTGCAAAGTACGTCAAAAATTTTTGGACATTAAACGCTTTCCATAGCACAGAAGTTATTTGTTTCTTGAAAATAAAATAACTCTCTCCAGTCTGTGTCCAGTGCCAATTTTGAGGGTCAGCATCAGTCTTTCTCCCAGTTGGATCTCTGATAACTACTGTAGTATCTGTCATGCTAAGTGTTAAATAAATGAATAAAGGAAGGATTCTATGAAAGAGGTAAGCACAGCAGTACGAAAACATAAGATGGACATCCTATCCAAACTAGAAATTCAGGAAGGTTTTCTAGAGAAAGGTAATAACTTGATGTAAAGGGTCCCTTCCTGTTTAAGATAAGAGTGTGTGCAAAAGCAAAAAGAAGAAATGAGTGTAGCGTTTGGGGTAAACTGAAAGGAGTTCAGCATGGCTACTGCAGAGCATGGAGAGGAAGGGCCAGAAGAATTTCTATATTAGAAGGATTTAGGAGTAGCAGTCTGTTTAGAAAGGACTTTTCTTGAAGCCATGTTATGTAGCAAGCACACCGTTCTGTCTCAGACTGTATTATTCTACTGGACTGGCATTTTAGGCAAGACTGATGAAGATTATCAAGGTGCAAAGTATCTCCCAATAACTTCTCCCTTGACACAGTCATGAGGTGGAGATATGTGGAAATGGAATGAAAGAAGATGGAGAGATTAAACTGAGAATTTTATTATGGAATGATTCAGTGATAATAGGGTTACTTTTTCCACTTTCTCTTATTTTCCCTAAATATTGGAAAAATAGCCTCCCTCATCTGGGACTTTTTTGAACAGAAAGAAAGAGAGCCATTCCTCCTTCATTCCTTTCTCCTTAACACTCACTCTCCCTAAGTTCACTAAACTCCCTAAGTTTAGTAATCTTTAGTAACAGTAAGAAGAGGCTCCTTCTCTCCTCCTCCTACCTTGCATCCTCCTCCTCCTCTTCCTCTTTCTACTTCAGAACAATTGTGCACAAACAAATCAAGTCTGCCTCAGCTTATACTTTTAAGGAAACAAGTCTATGTGCCAATGTGAATAGAGATACGCAGAAACATTCAGAAAGGAAATCTTTTCTAAGACAGTAAGACATTGCTACCATCATCTCTCTTTTTTTTTTAATCTCTTTCAAAACCATAGTCTAGATGATAACTCACTAAGCAGAAGACAAAAACAGCTTTTATTTCATTATTCATTAATAATGACATGGCTCCATACCCATGTTTGGAATTCTGTTGTCCCTACTTTTTATTTTATTACAGGACTGACACTCCGCAGCACAATTCTTAGGTTACTGGTAGTCTTGCCTTTGCTACTGCAAGGTCCTACAAAGTAATAAATCACTAAGTGCTTCAGTTTCATCCTCAATGAAATTAAAATTATATCCACGCCCTTCTGGACTTCCTGTGCTAAAATTCAAACAAAATAATGCAAGTTAAAGTGATTTTTTTTAAGACTAATTTGTAAATTTAAATTTCCCTGCGTCATTTCCTTACATGAACCCTACAGGTGACAGGGACACATGGAGACAGGGAATTACTCTGCTGTGACTGAATTCTTTCTAGTGGGACTTTCCAGATACCCAGAGCTTCAGCTTTCTCTGTTCATGTTTTGCCTCACCATGTACCTGATAATCCTCCTGGGAAACAGCCTCCTCATTATCATCAGCATCCTGGATTCACACCTCCACACCCCCATGTACTTCTTCCTTGGAAACCTCTCATTCTTGGATATCTGTTATACATCCTCTTTCATTCCTCCAATGCTCATCATATTTATGTCTGAGAGAAAATCCATCTCCTTCTTTGGTTGTGCTCTGCAGATGGTTGTCTCCCTTGGCTTGGGCTGTACTGAGTGTGTCCTCCTGGCTGTGATGGCCTATGACCGGTATGTGGCTATCTGCAACCCACTGAGGTATCCCATCATCATGAACAGGATGCTATACATGCAAATGGCTGCGTGGTCCTGGATCATAGGCTGTCTGAGCTCCCTAGTGCAAACAGTCCTGACGATGTTGTTACCTTTCTGTGGGAATGTCATTGACCATCCTACCTGTGAGTTGTTGGCTCTTCTTAAACTCATTTGTTCAGATATCACTGTCAATGTGCTTATCATAACAGTGGGAAGTATCATTTTCTTAGTGATTCCCCTACTGTCAATTTTTATTTCTTATGTTTTCATTCTCTCTACCATCCTGAGACTTAACTCTGCTGAGGGGAAAAACAAAGCCTTTTCTACCTGTTCAGCCCATCTGGCTGTAGTAATTTTATTCTATGGTTCAGCTCTTTTTATGTACATGAAGCCCAAGTCAAAGGACACAAAGACATCTGATGAGATCATTGGGCTGTCTTACGGAGTGATAGCCCCAATGCTGAACCCCATTATCTACAGCCTTAGGAATAAGGAGGTTAAAAAGGCTGTGAAGAAAGTCCTCAGCAGACACCTGCACTCGTGGAAAATATGAAATCCCTTAAGGCGTGTGATATTTACATTTGAGTAAAAGGTATGTTTTTGATATTCACAGATGAAACTGCAGACCCAGTATGATGAGAGATTTGTGTTTGTAAAGCCAAATATGAGACTCTCGTTGTTACAACAGAGAATGTTCATGTAAATCTTTCATATCATATCTTTTCAGCAGGCTTTCTAGTTATATGCAGCTCAGCTTCTTGGTCCCATAGAGGTCATGATAGATGCTGTTTATGATGAATATTTCTCCCTCTCCCCTTCCCCGCCTCTCTTCTTTTCTCTTCCCTGCTTCTCTCTCTCTTTCTTCTTTCTCTTCTCTGTCTTTTTTCTCAGTGTCCTCAAGGTATATATCTATTATTTTGGTCTGCACAGCATCCCTCTTCTGGTAAAAGAATGCATCTTTCACACCTAATGGGTGTGGTGTGCACCATCTGGGGGATGGACACGCTTGAAGCCCTGACTCGGGAGGGGCAAAGGCAATATATGTGATCTAAACATTTGTACCCCTGTAATATGCTGAAATAAAAAAATGTTTTAAAAATGCATCTTTTCATTTTAAAGAATCACCTGTCTCCCATTCTCAGTCCCTATTTTGCTGGGTGGGACTGACCGTATTCTCCAAATTGATGGGAAGCATGAAACACAAACCTGTTCAATGAAAAATGATCACCCCCCTAGCCACAGTGATTCATTCAGGGTAGCAAGTGACATAAGCCATGCCAATCAGACTTAATTGTAGGAATGTCGCCTAAGTATCAGAAAATAATTACTCTTTTCTTCAAAGGTCTCTAGACAGATAGAATGTATGCCTTCTTCTGGCCATCTTTGCTGATTCGTGGGGAAAGCCAGACTGAGAGTGAAATCACCAAAGGGGAAAGCAGAGCTAAAGGAAGGAAACAGAGCAATTGATGTCATCCTGGATGTTAATCCTGGATCAAGCTGGGTCTAAAGACATTCATGCTCAGAGTTTTCAGTTATGCGAGCCAATAAAGTTCCTGTTAAAAAATAGTTTGAATTGTTTCCCATTGCTTACAACCATGTAAACTCTGGCTAGTCATCACGTTACCTTACCTCACCTCCATCTCTCCCTCACCAGCTCCTAGCTTGGTGGTTTCACAGTATCTGAACTCTTCCTAATTCTATACAGTCTGCCACTTCTTCCAGGTTCATATTCCTAATGCATGGCCTTCATCATCACTAACAATTCAAAAACTTACTTTGACTTTCCAACTCAAATGCAAACACTGTGACTTGATATTAATGTCCTTCCACAAAATGACCACCACTAAAATTCCAGTATTATTTCCTAGGACAATTTCATCCACTCTCATTGTTTCAATGCATCACCAATAAACTGGTGAATCCACATCTTTAGCCACATCCCAGATTTCTCTCTTGGGAATTTTACAGTAGTATCTCATCTAAATGCAATACGTAAAACACACTTCTTGCACTCACTATGTTAAATTACACCACATTATCTTCTCACTACTTTCCCATTATGAAAAGAAATGTTTCTTCTTCAGGAATTCCTCCTTGCACTTGGGATAATTTCCAAGATGCTTTAAATGACCTCCAAAGTCATCCAAGATGTAGATCCTACATAACTCTTCAGCCTCATCCTTCACAAACTTCCACCTCTCCCTACTGTTTTTTATTCTGTGTTCAAGCAAAACTGAATTTCTTTTAATGCTTAGAAAATGCCATCTCCCTGACTCTCTTTCTCTCTCTCTCACTTTCTCTCCTGCCCCTCTACATATGCTATTCCTTCTTCCTCAAAAATTCTCCATTTGTGCACCACCCGAAGGATGGACATATTTGAAACTCGGACTTAGGGGGGGAGGGGAGGGGCAAGGGCAACATACGTAACCTAAACATCTGTACCCCCATAATATGCTGAAATAAAAAAAAATTTTCCATTTTCTTGATTTGATTGCTATTTTGATTGCTATTATCTCCCCGCCAGAATCTTACAGAGAAGTCATCTCTGAACCCTAGTGTGAGTTAGGCAAACCTCCTGTGTGCTCTGATAATAGTCTATACCTCCCTTCATATAGCACTTATCACACATTGTTGCCATTGCATATTTTTCTGCTCCCACAAAACTATAAGCCCCTTAAGAATAAGCACCATAGCTCTCTTGTTAATCATTGTGATTCAAGAATTGAGCCCAGCGTCTGGCATATTTTTAACCACTCAGCATATACTTATTCTATTGTTGACTTCTCTTGCAATGCCTAACTGGCTAATGGCACCACTAAAATTCTTTAAACTGACAAAACTTATAAAGTTGGCCTCCTAAATATCTCTCAGATCTATTAACTACCTGCCAGCTATTGTCAGGATCATTTTCTCATTATGTTTCAATTTAATAATTGCAAGAACCTCCTGTTGGGTCTTCCTGCCTTCAGTTTCACCAGCATCACTAGCACCCCAATCCATCCTCCTCAATTTGGTCAATGTTTTGTTTCTGAAACATAGATCAGATCATGGTATACCTTCGATGAATAAAGCTATGTGATCTTGGGCATGTTACTTAAGTTAAGCCTCAATATTCTTTATCTAGGTATAAGAACAATTAGGTAATTGCAAATAAAGAAGTGGAATTTAAAAATCCAATAGAAGGTCAACTGGATAAAAATTTAATCTTACTCCTACTTTACTCCATACATAAAAGTCAATTCCAGATTGACTGCAGATCTAGATGTAGAAAATAAAACAACACATCTTTTAAAAGAAAACATAGAAGAATAACCATAAAGAAAAAAATGCTGAAGTGGTCTATCTCTATTAAGAACTTCTGTTCATCAAATGGCACCATTAAGACCATAAACAGAATGGGAGAATATTTTTGAAATAAATATTTTTGACAAAGGATTCGTATAAAGAATATATTTTAAAAAAACTCTAAAATTCCATTTTAAAAAGACAAACATCATAGTAGATGAATGGGCAAAAAAATTTGTATGTATACTTCATAAAAGAAGATATTTGAATATGAAATAAATATAGAAAAATGTTCAACTTCTATTTCTTCCCCATTTCATTAGGGAAATAAAAACTAAAGTAATATGATAACACACCCACCATAACAGCTAAAATGAAAAAGAGATAAAATACCAAGTGTTTTAAAAAATGTAGAGCAACTTAAACTCTTACATACTGCTGGTGGGAGTGTAAATTGCTACTAATCCTTTGTAAAGCTATAAATGTTTATGAAAGCTAAATATTTGCATACCTTATAACTCAGAATTCTACTCCAAACTAAATATTCAATAGAGTTATATACACATGCTCACCAAAAGATGTGTACAAGGATGTTAATAGCAGCACTATTCATAATACCATATATAAAAATTAGAAAAATGTAAATGCCCACCACGAGTAGAATAATGGAATATTTAGCATGGAGAATAAAGAAGGCACAACTTCAAACAACATAATAGTGGTTAAAGGCATACATAAAAATGATATTCAACACAAAATTTATAGTATTAAAATACTATATAACTATTGACTGTGAGGGGCTTTTGGTGTGCTCTATTTTTCACAATCTGAGATGTGCTTTGTTAAAGGACTCCATGATGCTATAGCACTTACTTAGGATTTGAGCATTTTCAATACTGATAGTCAACTAAGTAAACAGTGAACCCAGTACATTGCCTGAGTAAGACTTGAATAAATGTCTTTCATAATGAGTAATAATGTTATTGCTAGTGTTATTAGTACATGCTTACAAAGCTGAGATTCACATGGCTCATTCTCAACGAGGAAACATAGTCCAGAAGCCAAAAAACTTCCAACATCCCCTACTTAACTTTCTTAAAAACCATGGAAGGAATCCAAATATTTATTATCACAGTAACACTTCTAAACATTCCTTTTTCTTTTATCCACTGGCATCATGTCCCCCAGCTGTTTTGGAGCATCTCTCCACTATTTTTCAACTTTGCTTTTTCTCCCTCTCACGCTTTCATCTCATATTATATTATTACCTTGATTTCAATAGCTTTTATCATGCAAAATAAAATCTGCCATCCTAAAACCAGGAGTTCAAGAGTTGAGTTTTAAAAAAGGGAAGAAAACAGATTTTCAGTATTGAGGTTCATGTTGGTGAGCTAGAATATATATTGATTGAGTCTCACATTTTTATTATAATTCTTGTGGAGATTACAAAGATCAATAACTGGAAGTTACTGCTCTTTTAATATATGGATTAGGGGAAGGGTTGGATGTTAACACTCCCAAGTTAAGGATTATTTCTTCTATCATACTATTACTAAATTCAAATGTCACTTCTTCTGTGAAGCCTTTACTGACTCCTCAAAGAAGAAATTATTTCTCCCTCTCTGGTGTTTCCATATGCATTTTTGTGTCTCTTTTATAATTTATACTATATATAGCATATATTAGATATATATATTTATTCAATGTGGTTTAGTTGACAGCA
Organism: Propithecus coquereli; assembly: GCF_000956105.1. NCBI lineage: Eukaryota > Metazoa > Chordata > Mammalia > Primates > Indriidae > Propithecus > Propithecus coquereli. The sequence continues at coordinate 1,406,394 of NW_012137192.1, forward strand.
TAAGACTTAGAAGTCAGGGAGAGTTAGATATAATCTAGCTTACTAGGGGTATGAATTTTAAACACAAACTGGAATCATCAGAAAATAGATGTTCATAATAATTCTTTGTTGAATGAATGAAGGTATGATTGCCTTTCACACTTTGAAGCTAAGCAAGCTTATTTAGTATCACTTGAATAAGCCTTGCCAATCATTGCTGCCTCTGCATCTTTGCTCATGCCATTCCCTCCATCTAAAAATGCCCTCTCCCTGCCTCCAATCCATCTATCAAAATCCAAGACCCTCTTCAAAAACCTCCTCTGCCTTGTAGCCCCTACATATCACCTTAACTACTTTGAATTTCTACAGCAATCTACTTATAATATTTCTAATGTAAAGATTTATCTTCCAATTGTGTGCTGATTGTATCTCCTGCTTTATTGAAAGATTATTAGGAGCAAAGTTATTGGTCTTTGTAATCTCCACAAGAATTAACATTATAGGATTCAGTGAATGTGTTGATAACTTGGATAACTGCAATTTGCCTTTTTTATGATGTGCATTAAGCTTTTTTAAACAGATATTTTCCCTTTGTAGAAATGTCTACTATGATGTTGGCACATGGAATACACACAACTAGCAATAAGCCTAGTCAAGACAGCATTCTCTCAAATAGTGTTGCAGTGTTGCCTACCTGGTTTTGTCCCACCTGAGTGTAACAACCATGACTACAGTACGTTAGGGAGGGTCCATCTAATTGAGTTAAACATAGATAAAAATATCTGAGCTACTTTCTTGAGGTCATTATTTAACAAGAAAAAAATATTAATCTACCAAATAGTGATTCCCACATGTGTATCTCCATCTCTGACCTCCCTAACATTCAGATTCATATGCCCAACTTCCTACTAGACATTTCCACTTAGATAATTAAAAAGCTTATCAAATATAACATGTCCAAAACAAACCTGTTGATACTCTCTCCATTCATTGGGTCTCATCTTCTCCATCTCAGGAAGCAGATCACTACTCACACAAATCTAATTCACCAGAAAATTCTATCAATTTGATTCAACTTTTATTCTGAACCTGACCACTTCAATTGCTATAGTTCAAGCTACTATCATCCCATATACACCACTGAAATGGCTTTCAAAATCATCTCCCCTTTGGGGTCTTCTTCATAAATTGTTTGCCTAGGCCAATGTCTGTAAGAGTTTTTCCAACATTTTCTCCTAGAATTCTAATAGTTTCACACCTTAGGTTTAATTCTGATACCCACCATGAGTTGATTTTTGTGAGAAGTGAAATGTATGGATCCTGTTTCAGTCCTCTACATGTGGCTATCCAGTTTTCCCAGCACCATTTATTAAATAAGGATTCTTTTCTCCAGTGTATGTTTTTGTCTGTTTTGTCAAAGATTAGATGGTTATATGAGGAAGATTTAATATCCGGGTTCTCAGTTCTGTTCCACTGGTCAATGTCCCTGTTCTTGTGCCAGTACCAAGCTGTTTTAAGTACTATAGCCTTGTAGTATAGTTTGAAGTCTGGAAAAAAGACATCTGCACTCGAATGTTTATAGCGGCACAGTTCACAATTGTAAAGATGTGGAAACAACCCAAATGCCCATCAATACATGAGTAGATTAATAAAATGTGGTATATGTATACCATGGAGTACTATTCAGCTATAAGAAACAATGGTGATATAGCACCTATTGTATTTTCCTGGATAGAGCTGGAACCCATTCTACTAAGTGAAGTATCCCAAGAATGGAAAAATAAGCACCACATGTACTCACCATCAAATTGGTTCCACTGATCAACACCTAAGTGCACATATAGGAATAACATTTATTGGGCATCGGGCAGACGGAAAGGAGGAGGAGGGGATGGGTATATATATATATATATAATGAATGTGATGCGCACCATCTGGCGGATGGACACACTTTAAGCTCTGACTCGGGGAGGGGGGTGCCAGGGCAACATACATAACCTAAACATTTGTATCCCCATTATATGCAGAAATAAACAAATAAATAAATAAATAAATAAAATCATCTCCCCACTTTTTATTCTTGTTCTACTACAACCCATTCTCTAGTAGCTAGGGTGTTCTTTTAAATGTAGACCATATCATGTCATCCTTTTACTAAAAACCATCTGAGGATTATCCATTATAGTTAGAATAAAATCTACTTCTTACCATGATCTACAAGGTTCTACATAATCTGCCCCAACCTACTTCTCCAATGTCATCTCCTACTTCCTTCCTATGCTCACTAGACTCTAGTTCTGCTGTCTTCTTGCTATTTTGCAAATTCACCAAAGCCTTTGCTTTTGCTGCTCCCTCTACCTGGGACACCCTTTCCCGGTCTTCCTAGGTTCATCTCTCATTTCATTCAGCTCTTTGTTGAGAACTTACCATGCTTTACGTTCCTTCATAGTATTCACACTTCCCTAAATTGCATTATATATACATTGTTTTATGAGTTTATTGTCTAACTTCTCCACAAAAGTGTAAGCTCCCTGAGGGAGGGACTTTTATTAGGTCGATGTAAAAGTAATTGTGGTTTTAGCATTGTTGACGTTTGATATTGGAATACATTCCTAAATAAATATGGTTATGTTATACATCATTTTAATGTGCATTTCTCATCTTATTTTTTTTTGCTAATGACTTATTACTTGCTGTTTATTTTATATTTATTTTAGACTATGGAAATGATGTTAGACAAAGAGCAAATTCAAGCAATTTTCTTATAAAGCAGCAGAGACAACTCACAACCTCAACAACACATTTGGCCCAGGAACTGCTAACAAAGGTACAGTGCATGGTGTTTCAAGAAGTTTTGCAAAGGAGATGATAGCCCTGAAGATGAGGAGCACAGTGGCCAGTCATTGAAAATTTACAACAACCAATTGAGAGCAATCATCACAACTGATCTTCTTACAACTACATGAGAAGTTGCCGAAGAACACATGAACCATTCTACAGTCACTGGACATTTGAAGCAAATTGGAAAGGTGAAAAGCTCGATAAGTGGGTACCTCATGAGCTGACCGGAAATCAAAAAAAATCATTGTTTTGAAGTGTCGTCTTCTCTTATTGTATGCAACAAGGAACCATTTCTCCAACAGATTGTGAAGTGCCGCGAAAAGCGGATTGTATACGACAACCTATGACAACCAGCTCAGTGGTTGGACTGAGAAGGAGCTCCAAAGCACTTCCCAAAGCCAAACTTGCACCAAAAAAGGTCATGGTCACTGTTTGGTGGTCTGCTGCCAGCCTGATCCACTAGAGCTTTCTGAATCCCAGCGAAACAATGACATCTGAGAAGTATGCTCAACAAATCAACAAGATGCACTGAAAACTGCAATACCTGCAGCCGGCATTGTTCAACAGAAAGGGCCCAGTTCTTCTCCACGACAACGCCCAACCACAAGTTGCACAGCCAACACTTCAAAAGTTGACCGAATTGGGCTAGGAAGTTTTGCCTCATCTGCCATATTCACCTGACCTCTCGCCAACCAGCTACCACTTTTTCAAATATCTCAACAACCTTTGCAGAGAAAATGCCTCCACAACCAGCAGGATGCAGAAAATGCTTTCCAAGAGTTCATGGAATCCCAAAGCACAGATTTTCACACTACAAGAATAAACAAACTTATTTCTTGTTGGCAAAAATATGTTGATTGTAATGGTTCCTATTTTGATTAATAAAAATGTGTTTGAGTCTAGTTATGATGATTTAAAATTTATGGTCTGAAACCGCAATTACTTTTGAACTAATTTAGGTTTTTGAACCAACCTAAATTAGTTATTGTATACCCAGTGCCTAGACTAATGTTAGGCAAATATCATGTACTTTATAAATATTTGTTGAATGGAGAAATACTGTCCACACACATTAAAGGACAGCACTATAAATTATACACTTTGAAAGATATATAGAGAGAGATAGTTAGATAGACACAGACATATTTACACACACACACTTTAGCATTCAAATATAAGATTCTGGTTCTTTCTGACTTGATTACTAATAGGAGCCCCAAGCAAGTAATTAAAGGACTACTCTCGATACTTTTTTAATCTACTTACCTTCCCTCCAGGTTCTGCTGATCCTTTTTTTACATGACCTGCCTGTTCCATTCTGTATGTGCTGGAATTGGTTGCTCCTGGTTTCAGGGCTTTACTTTATTTCACTTTAAATGTAGGTTTAGAATGCCTTGAAAAATTCTGGCTACTTATTTCTAAGTGCTTGCTCTCTCTTGCTCCCTCTTTCTCATAATAAAGCTCTTTTTATCCCCAAAATCTTAGTGCTTGTCAGTGTACTGTATCATAAATCATGGGGGTTTTTTATTTGTTTTTGATAATAGGGAAGGTGATAATATAATTTACTGCTGGAAAAAATCACATTTTGATTAGAGTCCAAGTTGAAAATCAGTTTCTAATTTCACACTGACATACTACTTTCTGTGTTAGGTACACATCTATTTACTAATGTAATACCTGATTAAATATAAGATACACTGTACTTGGAAAGCAAGAAGTTAAAACCATTTACCATGCTGACAAGTGGCAAGACTTTCCCAGGGGATTCAAGCAGGACATTTAAAATGTGACATATTGGTAAGAATTCTTGACTTGTGATTACAACTATTTCTGGAAAAAAAAAAGTTAGGAAGGTTAAACTCCATATATTAATAATAATAGTCCAAATGTCTTAGGATTATATAAAAATAAATAAATACTCAGATTTTGAAATACCAACACAATTAGGTGATTGGGTAACTCTCACAGACATGTAAATGAAAACAGACAAATGTATCATTGAGGAAGAAGCTAGTTTATATTATCTTCTTTTCAGAAAATAAGGCATATATCCAGAAATGAGAATAAAAACATTTTTAAAATGATCTCAGAGAAATCTAAGAGAGAAACTACGACTGGATTGAGAGTGGGAATAATTTGTGGATTAAGAGACATGTCAATTAGGTGATATGAAATAAATGCCTATAAACAAGTTTTTTAAAAAATATGCTATCTCCATACTATCGCCAAATTCTTTTAACTAGGCTTCTTATGCAAAGCATATGTAATCATCCTGAGAATCCTTAATATCTGTTTAGAAATGTGTACCCTGACAATTATTAACAGTTAAGGGGAAGAGGTACTCTGATAAGACTGTGATTCAAGAGAGAAATAAATTTTTTGATGCTGCCAATAATATCTCCCATTTGCTTCAACTCCAGGTGCTGTTGAGAGGAAATTTTCTTTTGAATCTTATTGTCTTTCCAATTCACTAATTTTTATTTGCAGAATGTTGTGTGACTTACTGACTAGAAGGTTCAAATATCTACATTTATAAAATAAACAAAATGACAAAGGGAAGAGGATTTTTTTTCATATCATCAAGAGATTAATTTATTTTAAAGCAGTCTTTGCAGGGTTCCTGGAAAGAGTTTTTTCCAATATTAAAAAGTATATCTTTTTAAATTGATAGAAAACGTAAGTTGAATGTGTAATGCAAGATATAGACTCTAATGGGAAAAGCAGCAAGTAGATGAAAAAAAAAAACCCTGTCATTATAAGTTTTCTTAAAGTTCCTTTAGGAAAAAAAGTTCTAGTTAAAAAGAAAAACTTTTTAATAGGTTGTTTACAACTCCAATAAGAAAGCAATGCAAAATAAAATTTAATGGTCCCTTTGAAACTTAGTTTCCTATACTAAATGGTTGTCAGGGTTTCATTTGCTATTCCTGGAGGATGGCAAGAAAGGAAAAGTATCAGAAGCTTTATCAAATTTAAATTATTCTAAGTAATAAGGAGAAAGTCATCAACGATCTTCTTTCACATGATACATTTCCTACTAAAGTCATTCATCTGTTTTTAGCTACTTCTGAGGGAACTAGTGATTCCCCAGAGCAAGTCAGATTGTATAGATCTTAGCAAAAGGACCTTAATTATCCTATAGCATTTATTCTTATTATTGATATTCACACTCAATATCCATCAGATCATGAAGATACTTTTGATAATGGCATTCCTCTACATCTACATGATAATCACCTATATATCTTGTAGCATTGCTATCCTTAAAACAATTAAGTTACATTAATAGTCACATTTCACAGGATCTATTTTAATATGTAACCTTAATTAGAACTAAGAGACTGAAGTTCAACCCGAAGAAATTAAATTATAACCTGGATGAAAGAAAGAACTCTTTCTTTCTCTGTGTTACTCATATTCTTACACAGATGTGAGATAAAAACAATGATTAAATTATGAGACACTATTGATTAGAGATGATCTAAATTAATAGTAGTTAAATTATACTAATGATTCAGTTGATTATAGGATACAAGTGTTAATATGTATGTGCAATGTATAATACTGAGTTTTTACAAAAGAAATTAAGACAGTGTCCAATATAATAAACACTGTTGCTATCAGTGACAGAGAACTATCAAACATAAATTTAATGCATTAAGTCTAAAAAATTAATTTTCAAAAGATTTTGAAAGGTAGAATAAATGGATGGCTCATTTTTAGGGAGGAGAGTGATGAAGAAATTAGAATAGTAGACTATCAAGATTGTATTTAAATGACAAACAGAACATAATTATTGTTAAAAATGAAATTATGTCTTCATTACAAATAATTATTAATTCAAACCAAAGACCAGTGTACTAGATGAAATTCTGGAATATAAGACAAAAGAAAATTGTATCAGAGAATGGAGAAAAATGACCAAATAATCATCTAAAAGGAAGAAGACAAACAGTTAGCATCAGGCCAAGATAGAGAATTTGGGGAGCAGCCAAGATGGCGGATGAGACAAGCCGCCAGTCAGAAGGTCTCTGCAAAAAAGACGAATTTTAGAAGAAAGAGAGAAAAAATAAACGAGCAGAGAAACATAGATCG
>NW_012137192.1:1424715-1427852 GCF_000956105.1 Propithecus coquereli
GGTATTTTCATACACAAAGAGTGCAATGCGCACCACCCGAAGGATGGACATATTTGAAACTCGGACTTGGGGGGGGGCAAGGGCAACATAAGTAACATAAATATCTGTACCCCCATAATATGCTGAAATAAAAAAAAAAAAAAACAGTGAAAAGATAGAGAATTTGACAACCTTGTCTAACCAGCTATGTTTAAATACAATTATGAAAGCATAAGTTCTAAGCATAACGTATAGTGTATGAAGAATTATATTATCTTTCAATCAATATATTATATTCTGTAAATATCTACTCTCAGTTTTCAAAACATAAAAAACAGAATTTTCTTTGACTTGCTCTTTACAGGATAACAAGCATAGCAATAAACCCTCAACTATGGTTCTATACATAGTTGCTACAAAAGACCTCTTTCTGTTTTTCCTTTTGTGCGCGTCATACAAAGTTTATTTTATGCTTTGCCAGGAACAGTTACATTTCATATTTTAAAACATACATAAAGAGTTTTTAATTGATATTAATAAATGATAACCATATTTATAAAAAGGCAAAATATGTTGGTCAAAATAGTACCAAAAATGAACCATGGAGGTTGGCCTAAAAAGAGCATTTAATATAGAAGATCAAGGAAACATGATCTTCTTTTTATAATAAACGATCCTATTAAATGTTTACAGGATTTAGTTTGTCATATGCATCAATGAATAAAATAGAAATGCCATCAACAAAATAGAAGTCAGATGATAATGAAATAGCATCTTCAAGTTGTTGAGGTGAAATAACTATAAACTGTAAACCAGCTAAATTACATTTCAAGATTGAAGACAAATAACTTTTCAGACAAAGAATAAGAAATTTTATCACTCATAGAGCCTATTGAATGAACTATTAAAGAATGTGCCTAAGCAAGGAAAAAAATTCAACCTAGATGGAAGGAATAGAATTAAAAAAAGAAGAAAGAAACAGTTAACAAAAGAATTAATAAGTAAATGAATAAATCTATAAAATTATTGCTTTGATTTTTAAAAAGCAATAAATTTGTGAACTTAAAAGTAGAGTTGTAAAATAAAATTCTACAACTAAGTACATAAAAGATGATTAGAGAGGTTGTTAGTCAGAGGTGACTCATACCAATCAAAGATCCTTATGTTGATCAGGAAGACTGCAGTGATATTAGTCAGGTTTAGGCTGTTTTATGATATCAGTTAGGGTCTAGACTTTGCTATGTTGAGCAAGCACCTTTAAAAAATAAGGGTTAGTACAAAAACAATAAAAATAAGATATCTAATTTTCAAACAAGTCAAGATAATAAAGAAAACTTCATCAATCTACTATAAATCAGAAGAATTGAAAGAAAAGAAGCAAATAAAAAGACCATAGTAGATAGAAACAACAAATAAGAGAAATAAAATATATTCAAACATAGTATTCATCATAATAGAAGTAATCGAGTTACACATACCAGTTAGAAGACGAGGATTCTCAGATTGAATTTTCTTTAATTCAGCCATATTCTTTTTACAAGAAAAACACCTAAAACTTGACAAAGAGAGATTGAAAGTAATGGGGTAGAAAAAGACATACCAGACAAACACCAACCGAAAGAAAGTTATTGCTTAGAATAGACAAAATCAGCCTTGAAGCAAAAATCATCATAGCAGAAAGATCAGAAAGAAAGAACAATCTTCAACTTATTTGTAAAAAACACAACTTCAAAATAAAAAAAATCTTCATAATTGCAAGACACAAATCTAAAATAAAGTGGGTCACTTTAATACATACCTCTCTCAAACTGATACGTAAAGTAAAATGAAAATAAAGAATTGTATTCTATAGTTAATAAAATTAATTTAAAGATATAAATATGGAAAAAATATATACTATAACATAAAATATATAATATGTGATATCTATATAACTTTATATTCAAACACAGGAAAATATGTATTTATAAAACTGGCTACTCTTTGGGCCAGAAAGCAAGACATAATACATATTGAACAATTAATATCATTCAACCACATTTTCTTGCAATACAATTAGAAATAAATAACAAAAATGTAATTCAAAATATATTTTACACTTAGAAATTTTGAAACATGCTTCAAGTAATTCATTGGTTAGGGAAGAAATCATGATGAAATCGTAAAACATTTAGAACTAAATTACAATAAAATCACCATCGACACTAATTGATTCAGTTTAACTTTACTTCGGAAGAAAGTTTATAGGTTTAACATATACTATTTAAATATTTATATATGAAAATAAGAAAAATTTGAAATTAATTCACTAAGCATCACTAAGAAAAAAATAAAGAGCAGAAAAAAACCAAAGACAGGAAGCATTGAATCAGTTGCTTAAAAAATTGCCAGGCCAAAACAGTTTTCCTAGAAAATTCTAATACATTTTCAAGAGCATAAAAATCTCTACTATCCTATCCAATGTGGTTCAGAAAATAGAAAAAGCGATTTTCTGGAAGTAATATTTTGAGGCTGGTATAAAGCAAAACAACAACTGATATGAACAATAAAAAAGGGGAAAAATTATCCACTCTACTATAAACACAAATACAAAAAAATGTTAAATATAATGTTAGAAAACATAATACAGCAATATATAAAATAATAATATCTAAAGTCCAAGTAAAATGTATATCAGGGACACATGTAAATTTTAACATTAGAAAATAGGTTAATTTAATTTACAACAATATCAATTAAAGGAGAAAAAGTCATGCCCATTTTAATAAATGCAAAAAAAGCATTTGATAAAATTCAACATGCATTTATAGTTTTTTAATGATCTTAGCAAACTAGAACATAACGGAACTTCTTTAACCTGATAAATGGTACCTATCAAAAACCCACAGCAAATATTATGGTTGATGAAATATTACACATACTCCTTTTAATGTTCAAAAAGATAAAAATGCTTGGCTGTGTCTCTTCTATCAACATTGGACTAGAGTTCAATTTTTAAAAGAATAAGATATATGAGGATTACAAAGGAAGAAATAAAATTATCATTATCTCAGACTTATTTATATAGAAAATGAAGAAAAGCTATACAAAAATTATCTATATTAATAATTGTTGCTGAATTAAAGATCAATATTGGGGCCGGGCGCGGTGGCTCACGC
>NW_012137192.1:1428047-1449894 GCF_000956105.1 Propithecus coquereli
AGTGAGACTCTTCCTCAAAAAAAAAAAAAAAAAAAGATCGATATTAAGAAATCAATAGTTTATCTTGGATTAATCACAACTGGTTAAAAAGGTATTTTAAAAAATTCAATTCACAAAGCAACATACTAATATATGTCAAGTGCCTATGAATAAATCTAATAAAAGGAACACATATACCTTATGAGGAAAATTACAAATATTTATTTAAAAAGGCAATCTAAGTAAACAAGGAGCAATATTTTGTACATAGTTAAGAAATTCAAAAATAAATTAATTAATTATCCTCAATGTCTTCTCTAAATTAAATGCAATTCCAACAAAAGAGACTTTTTCCCCATCTTTGGATATTGTCAAGTTGATCCTAAAATTCACATAGATAACAATAGATTTCTATCTCATACTATGCTACATATAAAATTGAGAAAAGTTCAATAGCCAAATCTATAAAGCAAAATTCTAAAATTTCTATGCAAAACTGTGGAAGAGTATCTATGACACACAAGCAGGAAAAATATTTGTTAAGCCAAAAAACAAAAAGTAAGAATAAAGAATAACAAACTCAGCCTTCTTAAAATTAAAACTTCTGTATGGTAAATACCATTTAGAAAGTTTAAATAGTAGACATAATGAGAGAATTTATCTCTCATTTACACAGATACAAAAAAGGATTACAGTCTGGAATTTTTTTTAAATTTTAATTTTTTTTTGCAGAATGTTTTTAAAGATACAATCCAACGAAAAAGAGGCAAGTTGTGCAATGAAAAGGAATCCCAATATCAATAAGAATATAAAAAGATGATCACATCACAAGTAATCAGAGAAATAAAAAATTTTTTAAAAAATTTCAAATGAGACATTTCATACCCCCCAAAATAGTCAAATAGTCAAATATTTAATTATGACATCACAAGTATTGACAAGAATATGGTGAAATGAAATCCAATTCTCTGCCAGTAGGAGTATGAATTAATATTTTGGAGAACAAATAAGCAAAGCCGGTAAAATTGATCCCACAATTTCACTTACAGGTATGTTCGCAAAGGAAGCGTTAGGTAGACAGGAAGGATCTCCGGCTCTTCTGGGGACAAGGGTTCCCTGCTTTGGCGTTGTTTCCAGCAAGGGTTCCACCTGGGAAGAAGAATAAGGCCGGGCACTCCATTTTGGTGTTGCCCCGCCCTTAATCCTATCCGGAGCAACTGCTACACCTGAGGAAGGAGGGAATGCTTTATCAATCTGGGAATTCCCCAGCCCAGGAATGATAGGATTTAGAAAAGTGACCTAGAGTAACCTAAGGGTAATTATTATTCCATTAGCTTGAATCTGCATTGTGGTTCACCCCCGCCCCCCGCTTTCAGAGAGGGAGCTCCTATACGCTGATGGAATTTTGAGGGCACCTGTTGATCATTTGATAACATCCCACATCTCCCGGACTGGGCTATTAAAAGGAAACAATCTGAGAATTCAGAGAGAGAGAGTGAGTGGGCGAGCAGGCGAGTGAGGAAGCCAGCCAGTGAGTCAGTCAGTCTGTCAGTCTGTCTCTCTCCACTCATGGAGACAGACTCCGTTTTATTCTACAACAAAGAGCTGCTCCTGTGAAACTGCTTCCTCCGTGAGGCTATTCCATCGCATTGACCCTGTTGGTGATTTTTCCAAACAAGGAGTCAGAGGACCAGGGTAATAGTCTGGACTTGACACTTTGGTGTCATTCTTCAGCCAAGAGCACACCAAGCACCCAGGGCAGACTTGCCACCCTGACAAAAGGACGAAGAGAAAGCTAGTCTATGCCACCATTTAGTGGCCTTCGAATACACTGGAAAATATGATTCCTTCAGCAGTGTTTACAAAGGACTCCTGAAGTACCTATAAAGAGATGCACCAACAATTTAAAAACATGTAGAGTTTGTATGCAGTTACTGCCCTCGCTGTGCTGTTGGGCTCACATTGGCTCCACCCATCCTGCTTCTTTCTGCATATCTGTATGAACCTAATCTTGGGACAAAACCAAGTAGAAATGCCTCAGGCAGAGTGTTTCCTATGTCCACTCCACATAATTTCCACCACCCTTCAAACGATACATAATGTCTTGAGAGGATTACAGAGTGCTTCTCCAACCTGACTAGACTAGATTAGTAATAACTTAAAAATTGGTCAGGACTAAGTATTGGCAAGAATATGGTGAAAAGGAAATGCTTATGCATTTCCATTTAGGATACAAATTTGGGAAATTAGTAAAGATAAATATATATCCCCAAATCAACAAAAAACTTTTATAATAAATGAAAAAGTATAAAAATGAATGAATATGTGTACAACATCTGACTTAGTAATTCCTTTCCTAAGTATATTCTCCAAAGCAGTGGTTCTTAACCTCAAAGGGTATCTATGAACAGAATTCAAGAGTCACAGTAACTTTGATGGGAAAAAATACACCTATATTTTCATTAACCTCTATTGAAATTTAGCAGTTCTTAGAGCCAGTTTTACCATATGAGTTTACCAAACTGTCAAAGCACAGACAGTCCTCATCTTAGTTTTTTTGCAAAACAACAGGGAGAAATCTGCCCAATCTACTTATTTTTATTTCATAGCCAGACAAAGACAATATAAGAAAACAAAGCTTTTGGCTTATTTCACTTATAATGTTGATGTGGAAATAAATAAAATATGAAATAGAATGTTCCAATAATGACAACATTTGGACCAATCTTCCTGCATATAACAAGATGAAGAGTTGCTCTTCAACAGATATAAAGTTTCTGTTACAAAAGAATAAGTTCTACATATCTGTTGCACAACATAATGCATAGTGTTAACTATGGTTTAACGATACTGAATTGTACACTTAAAAGTATGTTAAGGGGGTTGATCTCATATTATCATGTGAATTGTACACTTAAAAGTATGTTAAGGGGGTCGATCTCATATTATCATGTTAAATGCTTTTACCACAATAAATAAAAATATATATACATACGTACATGCAAACGTATATACATACACCTTCCCGAAGTGGCCAAAAGCATCCAGAAACTGGATGGGGGGAGTCAATATTTGCAAGAAGGAAGGGCACTGGGTGAGTTTTGTTTTTTGTGGTTTTATGATAAGGGAAGGACCGACCCAGTCAGCACCATTACAAGGTGACTAAAATTTGAGTAGAAAACTTCAATCTTACTTACTTGAAGAAACAGAGAACAGAGTTCAGAAATTTGGAAGAGAAAACCACACAAAAAAAGAAATAACTAGAGAATGGCAGCCTCAAATTTCTGTGTAAACTCTGCCCAAATACTAGCTAGATGACTGTAAATTACACATAAGTGGAGTTAAGGCTAAAGGATTTAACCAGAGATTTCAGTTGCTGCCCACCTCAGAGAAGACAAGTTTGAAAATTGAGTCTTGCTGAATTACAACCTGCTAAAACAAACACCAGTACTTGAGGCAAATTCCACTTTCCAAAAACGACTTCAGAAATATTTTTACTGCAACATGCTCTTCTGGAGCATTGCCAGTGCCTGCATCATCAAGAATTGGAGCCTTTTTTTAGTGTTAGGAAGAATGTGAAGAGAGAACCTTCACATGCTGCTGGTGGGAGTGTAAAATGGTATAGTCACATTGGAAAAACAGTCTGACAGCTCCACAAAAAGTTTAACACAAGTTAACCCTTTGACCCAGCAATTCCACTCCTAGGTGTATACCCAAGAGATACGAAAGCATAATGTCCACTCAAGGATTTGTACACAAATGTTCACAGCAACATCATTCAAAATAGCCCCAAAGGTCTATTAACTGATGAATGGATAAACAAAACGCAGTATATTCATGCAATGGAATATTACTTGGCCATACAAAAGAATAAAGTACTGGTACATGCTACAACATAGATAAACCTTGAAAGCATTATGCTGAGTGAAAGAAGATAGTCACAAAAGACCACATATTATATGACTCCATTTGTAGGAAATGTCCAGAATACACAAATATATAGAAATAGAGAGAAAGTAGATTATTAGTTACTTAAACCTGGTAGGGGGAAGGGGTAATGAGAAGATTGGGGAGTGATAGCTAATGGGCGAGGAGTTCCTTTTTGAGTGATGAAAACGTTTGAAAATTGTGGTGACAGTTGCACAATTCTGGGACTATACAATAAAGCATTGGCTTGTATACCTTAAATGAGTGAATTGTACAGTACATAAGTTATATCTCATTAAAGTTATCTATATCTATACAAATAAAAAAAGAGAATCTTTTTTGTTTTTGTATAGCCCTACTACACTAAGTGGACATTTAATTTATTTGGTATCAAAATTTTGCAAATGGCCTGGTGCATATTTGGATCTTAAAAATGTGAAAAGAATTATGAATGTTCTCCTAATTCAGTCCTACACAATTGCAGAGGTGCTAGAAGAATATAAGTGGATGGAATTAAAATACTAAAACCTGGCGGTGGCATGGCAGGGTCAGGAGCCAGAAAGTACAGAAGATAAGTGAAGTCAGAGGAGCCAGTGGGAAGCCATGGCAGGAATGTGCTGTCCATTCCCGTGAGGCTGTGTATCCACAGCTTTGGTTAATATGCCCCTATGTCTGCTGTATCTGCTAAGAAAATATGTACATTATACTCATTTTCCACTTCATAAAAAGGCTTTATGAGAATTTCTGACAGTAAATATTGGTCTTTACTCTTAGGAAAGATAATGTGAAGAGAATCTCTGGTCTTAGTCCTCCAATATTGTCATTACTTTCAAAAAGGCAAAGAAAGGTGAAAAGTTGCTGAGAATCCAACAGAAAACTATTTCTACTTGTTACATGTGGGTGTTTTTCCAATTTTCCATTTAGAAATATTACAATATCCAATATAAATGCCTTAAAGAACAACATGGGAAAATATATACAACACAAGGGGACTTCAAAAAGTTTGTGGAAAATGGAATTAAAAGATAAAATAAAAAATAACACAAGCTCCATCAAGTTCAAGACACTCTTGTAAGTGATGATACTAGCCAATTAGTCCATTCCCAAACAACCGAGGGTCCAGGGAATTTAACCATGTCAATGCAGTCTTTTTTACATTATTAACTGAACAAAAATGGGTGCCCTTTACAGATTTCTTTAAGATTAGGAAACAAAAAGAAGTCAGAAGGAGCCAAATCAGAACTGTAAGGTGAATGTGTAATGATTTTCCTTTGAAATGCTTCACAAAATTGGCCTTGTTTAATGAGAGGAATAAGCAGGAGCATTGTCATGGTGGAGAAGGACTCTCTGGAGAAGGTTTCCTGGGCCATTTTCTGCAAAAGCTTTGGCTAAATTTTTCAAAACACTCTCATAATAAGCAGATGTTATTGTTCGTTGGTCCTCCAGAAAGTCAACAAGCAAAATGCCTTGAGCATCGCAAAAAACTAACATGACCTTTGCTCTTGACTGATCTGCTTTTGCTTTACATGGACCAATTCCACCTCTTGGGAGCCACTACTTCTGTTGTGTTTTGTCCTCAGGATCATACTGGTAAAGCCATGGTCCATCTCCTGTTACAATTATTCAAAGAAATGCTTCAGGATCTTGATCCCACTTATTTAAAATTTCCATTGAAAGCTCTGCTCTTATCTGCAGCTGATCTGGACACAATGGTTTTGGAACCCATTAAGTGGAAAGTTTGCTCAACTTTAATTTTTCAGTCAGAATTGTGTAAACTGGACCCGTTGAGATGTCTATGATGTCGGCTATTGTTTCTGCTGTCACTCATTGGTCCTCTTCAATTAGGGCACAAACAAGATTAATTTTTTCTTAGCAAATTGATGTGGATGGCCTGCCACTGCAGGCTTTATCTTCAATATCATTTTATCTCTTCTTGAAATGACATATATATTTGTAAACTGCTGATTTCCTTGAGAAATAAACTCTTCACAAGCATCAATGATTTCACCAATCTTCCACCCAACCTTCACCATAACTTTGATATTTGTTCTGGCTTCAATTTTAGCAGAATCCATGTTATTCTGATAGGGGCTCTTTTCGAATTGCCTTATCCTTCTTCATGCTTCACATTAGATCCTGTTCAGATATTATAACAAGTTAGTACAAGTTTATTTTGGTGCAAAAAAAATTTTGAAGTCCATGCATAGTTTTTTCATAATACATATTTTCCATGAACTTTGAAGACCCCTCATATATTGCTAATTATAAAAAGTAGGAATAAATCAAGAAATACACTGTGCTATCAAGCATGTAAATCTAGCTTATGCATAAAAACATAGAATATTAATTATAAATGACTTTCATTTTCTCTTTTGGATCTTTCTGAATTTCTTGAATTTTCTGTACTAAATATGTATTTTGTATAATCATAATTATAATAATTTGAAGAAGAAAGAAAATTATTGTTTAATAAGTTAGGTATAATCAGGTCTTTGAGACTTGATGCTTAATGTATTTCAAAGTTACTACCTTCTACATTACCTAAGGATTCAACTTTAAATCACTTCTGGGATTACAGAGTCTCTTAAAAGAAAATAAAGGAGGATTTAAATTGGCTACCAGAGCAACTGGCAGATCCTCTGGAAATATCAGGGCTCAGAGGAAGGAAAGTACTTATGCAACATACTGATTTACTATTGGATACAAACTTATGGCATGACTTTCTGTTGAGACTGAATGCTTTATTGCTTATCTCTTCCATGATACCATTATACTAACAGTTGCTTGTGACTTCGGGATACTTGACTGGGGGTTCTAGAATATGACTATAGCTTAAAGAAAAAAAGCTAATAAGTCAACAGATTGAGAAGGAGCAGCTACAGGGATTTCAGTGTGCGAACACAAGAAGTTAGTGAAACACTGATGAAAAAGAAGAGAGAATACTTTCTTATTTTGAAAACTGAAGTCCTAATAAGTCATGCTATCTTGCTGTAAGTGGAGAAGATGAGGATCCTATACAGATGCTTGAAAAGGGAGCATTAGGGCAAACTTGAAAAGAGGTATTTCCAGAAACAAAATGTTAAATGGGAACAGGGAATTATGGATAATTTATTTTGTTTTAAAGTGCTGAATAAGACCATGAAACATATAAAAAATTACTAGGGGAAGAAATACCTTGGAGGTATATTTTGTGTGTGTGTGTGTGTGTGTGTGTGTGTGTGTGTATTCACTCCTTATCAGGGGAAATGAAACAATATCAGCATAGGGAGTCAGCTTAAACTAACATATTTTGTGCACTAAGTCTGTGCCAAAAACTTTCAGGTATGTTATGTTTTTACAAAATGTTCCATAACATTTTAATATTGAAAGTTATTATACAGCACATGAATTATTTGTTTCTTGAAAGTATAAAATAACTATCATAAGCATTCTGCATCCAGTGCCCATTTTGAAAGTCAAGATCTCACATTAGGATCCCTATTACCTATCACAGTATACGTGACATAGTTGTATTGAATAAATGAAAATATCTGTGAGAGAGGTAAGCACAGAGTCTTGTGACAGCACATAGAAAGGGCATCCTCCTCACAATAGTAGGTGAAAAAGCTTTCCTAGGAAATGTAATAGCTAACTAAGTTAGGAGCAGCCCCTTCCAGCTTAAGAAACACCATGTACAAATGCATAAAGACGAAAGAGTGCAGTGTTAAGGGGAGACTGAAAGAAAGTCAGCATGGTTATTGCAAAGCATGTGGGGTTAGTGGTGGCTCCAGGATTAGAGCGACCCCAGAGGTGACAATGTGATTGGAGGGCGAATTAGAGGACTTTACTTGAAGCTACGTAGCAAGCACATTTTATTTTTCCATATATTGTATTTTTCTATTAGGATGTCTTTTGTGGGGAGGCTGAGGGAGATCATGGGAAAATATAGCCTCCCTAACAACTCCTCCCTTAACACCACAATGGGAAGAGAGTGTAAATGGGAGAAAGGTAACTGAAGAGGTTAAGATAGGCCTATATAATGGGTTGAGTGTTTTTGGTGAAGTTACTGTTTTCATTTCTCTTGTTTTGATCTAAATTCTGAAATATATCCTTCTTTACCTGGGATCTTTTCTGAACAGAAAGAAAGGTAGCCATTCTTCCTTCATCTTTTTCTCCTCAGCATTTCCACCTCCCAGGATACAAGTGCTAACTTCAATGCTCTTTCTATAAAGAGTTTGAATGTGTTTCTTCTCCACCTCTTCTCTCCTTCCTCCTGCTTGTACTTTAGGAGAGCTGTGCTCGATCGAATTAAAATGACTACCTTAGCTGACTCCTTTGTGGAAACAAGTCCACATGCCGATGTAAATAGAGGCAGGAAAAGAGGGTACAGGACAAAGGTAATATTTTCCAATATATTAACAATTGGTGTCATCATCTCTATTTTTAACCCCTGCCCCCCAAAATCACTGTCTAGGTAGTACTCTCTGAGGAGAAGATAAAGGATATGGAAAGAAAGGGAGAGAAAAGAACTTGCCTCTTCCTCTCCCTAACAGGGTGCTAAGAGGGCTGCTATCTATGACTAGCCAAAGAGTAAGCACTCATCTTGTCTTCGAGGTTTCTGGATAGGAAAAGGCCAAAGCAAAAGTGTGCTTGTGGGGTCAGAATAAGATCAGTAAGAAATACTGTCATTCTACAATGAGAGCCCAGTAAATACAGTTACTACGGCAATAGTATAACAAGATATGAGGCACAGCCCTTTATATAAGACATCTTAACACAATGCTTAGCCATCTGCACACAATGCTTAGACGTATTAACACAATGAACATGGAACAAATGGAGCACACTGAGTTTTCAATGATGTGGTGCTAATGTTACAAGTTTCTCAACTGGAACAATCAATTGGGCTAGAAAAGGCAGTTAATGCAAGAAGTATCATTAAAGACTCTAAACTGTATTTAGATTTGCAAAATGAAGACAGGGCTAGGGATTCCAGATATGTGACTAATAAAGGCAAAGGTGATTGTAAGGACTTTCGTATCATTATTCTTGATCACGCTACTTTGCATAATTGTGAAATCATCTTCTACACATAGGAAACTGAACAGACAACATTCCAAAGGCTACAGGAAAAAATAAGCGATAGCCTTTAGAGTTCTATATCACATCGCATATGATCAGGATCACAAGTAAGTGATGTTTGCTATCTCAGTGTAACACCAGAAGATTCATTTTTATAATCTCCTTCTCTTGCTTAGAATCTGTGTAGTAATGTATGACAGATAGAGTACAATGGTTAAGAGGGCTGGGTTTTGTATTTATTATCTGTATGACCTTGAGAAAGTTACTCAAATTTTTTCTCTGTTTCTTACTTTGTAAAATGGGAATAGTACTACACTTGAGAAAGGAGAATCCCAGACCCTAGAAAAAAGCTATGTATGCTGGGGCCTAGACTCCTTAATCCATGGAAGCTTCTAGAACAATACTCCAATGATTCTCAGACACTTAACAGGTTTTTGAAAGAGAAGCAGTTAGATGACCCACTGGGACCAAAAGTGTTCAATCTGCCAATTGTGGTTTCAAATTTTAAACCCCTTACCCTTAGAAAGCAAAATCTTTTTTTGTCCTTTCAAGATAGGTAAACCTAAACATTATACTATATATATAAATATATATTTAATATTATATTACATAAAATAAATATAATTATATATTAAAAATATAAATATAATTATATATGATTATATATAACAACTATAAATATAATTATATATTAATATATATATGCCATGTTGGAAACATATACTATTCTAGGCACCTAACATTTTATATAATTTAAATCCAATTATACCATAACAAATAGTTATTGCTCCTTCCATGTTTACTATGAACTATGTGAGACTCAGACAAAGTTAAGCAACTTAACAAAGTTATATCCAGTTTAAGTGATATGGTGCTTGGTCTATATAATCTCTTAAATAGAGGACAGCTTCATTAAAAAAATAGCTTTAATTTCAAAATATTTATCTAGATTTGAAAGTTATCTGTTTTTAACATTTCCCAGAAGAATACCTGCAGTATTGGTAGCTTTGACTGTGCTGCTGTGTAGTCCTAAAATGGGGGATTTCTCAATGCCTTCCTTTTTATCATCAATAAAATTAGTACACCATCACAGCCCTTTTGATTACAAGCAGTAATATAAGAATCAAACATAATATTGGAAGTAAATTTGTGTTGGAAATCTACATCAAATATATAAATTTACCTGAATCATGTCCTTTTCTAAACCCTGCAGGTGACATGGACACATGGAGAAAGGAAATTACTCTGAAGTGACTGAATTCTTTCTAGTGGGACTTTCCCAATACCCAGAACTCCAACTTTTTCTGTTTGTGCTCTGTCTCATCATGTACCTGATAATCCTCCTGGGAAATAGCCTCCTCATTATCATTATCATCCTGGATTCTTGTCTCCACACCCCCATGTACTTCTTCCTTGGTAACCTCTCATTCTTAGATATCTGTTACACATCATCGTCCATTCCTCCAATGCTTGTTATGTTTATGTCTGAGAGAAAATCCATCTCCTTCATTGGCTGTGCTCTGCAAATGGTTGCTTCCCTTGGCTTGGGCTCCACTGAGTGTGTCCTCCTGGCTGTGATGGCCTATGACCGGTATGTGGCCATCTGTAACCCACTGAGGTATCCCATCATCATGAACGGGGTGTTATATGTGCAAATGGCTGCATGGTCTTGGATTATAGGGTGTCTGAACTCTCTAGTGCAAACAGTCCTGACAATGGTGTTGCCTTTCTGTGGAAATAACATCATCGATCATCTGACCTGTGAGATCCTGGCTCTTCTTAAACTCATATGTTCAGATATCTCCATGAATGTGTTCATCATGACAGTGGCAAGTATTGTTTTATTGGTGATTCCTCTATTGTTAATTTTTGTCTCCTATGTGTTCATCCTGTCTTCCATCCTGAGAATTAATTCTTCTGAGGGAAGAAAGAAAGCTTTTTCTACCTGTTCAGCCCATTTGACTGTGGTCATCTTATTCTATGGTTCAGCTCTTTTTATGTACATGAAGCCCAGGTCAAAGGACACAAAGGCATCAGATGAGATCATTGGGTTGTCTTATGGAGTGGTAACCCCAATGTTGAACCCCATCATCTACAGCCTGAGGAATAAGGAGGTAAAAGAAGCTGTGAAGAAAGTCCTCAGCAGACACTTGCATTTATTGAAACCATGAAAGATCACAAGCCTGAGATATCCTCAAATAGGGGAAAAGATCTTGTCTTTTGTATTTAGATATTGCAAAACCTACTGTCATGAGAGCTTACCTGTTTGTAAAACCAAATACGACACTCCCATTCTTTTCAACATAGGATATTTATGCTCATGTAAACCTTAAATAGCACCCTATCTGTTGGGTTTCCAGCTGTAAGGAAATATGCTAATTAGTCCATAAAAGGTTATGATGCTTTTCATCAAGATGAATCCCTCCACCCCCCACTCCTCACATTTCCTTCCTTTACTCTCACCTCTTTTCTCTCTTTGATTCTGATTTCCTGCCCTTTCTATATATTCTCTTGTCAGTCCCAAACATCTGGATATAGGGGTAAGCATGGAACAGGATTTGCCAATAAAAAAGAAAGGATGTCTATTCCTGTAGTCATAGTGATTGGCATAATGTAGCAAATGATCTGGGCCATGCTAATCAGACTCAATCCAAGGAATGCTGCCTTAGTGTCAGAAAGAGACTCCCTTTCTGAAAGGCTTCCCATATTGGTAGAATGTGGACTCAGAGCTTCTGATGATCATCTTTGCCAATATGTGGGGAAGGCATGAGAATGAAAGGAGAGCTGAAATAGTATGCCTGATGATGTTACTTCAACTCTTGAATCCAACTACAGCTAAAGACTGATTTACCATTGTACATTTCATTAATGAGTCAAATTAGCATTTTATGAAAAATCAATTTGAGTTGGATGTTACCACTTCCAACCAAATAAATCATAACAAATATATTTCCTTGCCTCACCTCCCCCTCCATACACTTGTATTTTTAAGGCAAATAAAATTATAAGGCATAAAATCTGAGTAGTTCCAAGTTCTCCAGGCTTTAGGAGTTCTCTTTCCCTTTAATAACTAAATTATAATAATCAAACCTCTGTTCTCCATTATTTCAGGCATCCCAGTCAACTCTGTAATTATTTCTGAGGAGCATGTACATATTCCTAATTTTTTATTCTCATATTTTGCATCAAATTGATGTTATGGACTTTTTGCCATTTTTCCCTGTGTTTCAATCAAAAGGTTCATACTTTGGATCATTGCATTTTGCTTTTTTACATAATGTTTTTTAGTATTTAATAGACATTGTAATCTGGGAGATTACGGCTATTATGACTGTGTTACATATTAATACACACAATATTACTAGTTAGTAATAAGCTTATTTAAGACAGAATTTCCTTAAAAGGTGTTACATATCCGATTTTTTTCATTCTAGGCACCAGAACCATAATTGTAATAGACCAGGCAGGGTCCACTTAATTCAGTTACACAGAAAAGTAATTCCTAGACTATACTGAACTCAAAATTTGACCAAAAAATTAAAATAATCTATTAATTTGTAGTATAAAATAAAAAACAAACTCCTTACCATGGTATAAAAGATCAACCTATGTCTACAGCCTCATTACCACCTTACCATGTTCATTAGACTTTAGTTTCACTGTCTTCTTTCTGTTTCTCAAATATGCTACTCCTCTACCTGGGACACTCCTTCCCTAGATCTTCCTTCTGTCATTTCAAACGGGTGTTTGCACAAATGTCTAATGTCTTCTCTTTAGAAAAGCCTTAACATGCTTTTCTTTTTTTTTCCACAGCACTTCACTCCCTTAAACTGCTTTATATTTTATCTTTTGGTGATCATATTGTCTATTTTGTCCACCAAAAGCTCTATGAAGGCAGGGACTTTTCTTTGTCCACAGCTATGTATTCCTGGTGCATAGATCAATGCTAGACAAACAGTAATTAATAAATAGGAATTGGATGTAGAATAAACATTCTGTAAGACATTATACATTTCACTCTGGAGTATATCCATATATAAATTTCTGCCTCTTTTTGACTACATAACTGGTAGAAACTCTAAGCCAGTAAGTAGTTAGAGGACTAGATTCTATACATTCCCAAGCTACTCTCTTTTCTTTCCAGGTTCTGCTGATTCTTTTATGTATTAACATGAGCTTTTTGTTCCATACTGTCTGTGCTGAAATGGGTCACTACTTATTATAGGAATGTGATTTATCTTGAGAAAGTGTAATTTTAACCATATGCATATAAACTGGAAAACCTAGAAGAAAGGAATAAATTCCTAGACACATATGACCTACCAACATAGAACAGGAAGAAATGCAAAACTGGAATAAACTAATAACAAGAACAAGTTAGACACAGTAGTAAAATCTCCCATCCAAGAAAAGCCCAGGACCAGATGGCTTCACTGCTGAATGCCACCAAGTATTCAAAGAAGAACTAATACCAATCCTACATAAAATATTCCAAAAAATAGAGGAGGAGGGAATACTGCCAAACTCATTCTAAGAGGCCTGTATCACCCTGATACCAAAACCAGACAAAGACACAACAAAAAAAGAAAACCATAGGCCAATATCTCTTCGCATAGATGCAAAAATCCTCAGCAAAATAGTAGCAAACAAAATTCAACAGCACACTAAAAATATTTTTCATCATGATCAAGTGGGATTCATCCCAGGGATGCAAGGATGGTTCAATATACACAAATCAGTTTGCGATACATCACATCAACAGAATGAAAGACAAAAACTAATTGATTATTTCAAGTTACACTGAAAAAGTATTCAATAAAACTCAACATACCTTCAAGATAAAAAACTCTCAAAAAACTGGGTATAGAAGGAACTTACCTAAACATAATAAAAGCCATATATGACAGACCCACAGCTAGTATCATACTGAATGGGGAAAAACATAAACCCTTTCCTCTAAGATCTCAAACTAGACAAGGATGTCCACTTCCACCACTATTCTTCAACACAGTACTGTAAATACTAGCTAGAGCAATCAGACAAGAGAATAAAGGGCATCCAATTGGGGAAGGCAGAAGTCAAATTAGTCTTGTAGACAATATGATGTTATAGCTAGAGAAACCAAAAGACTGCATTAAAAAAACTGTCAGAACTGATAAACAAATTCAGTAAAGTTGCAGGATACAAAATCGACATACAAAAATCAGTAGCATTTCTATATGCCAACAGTAAACAATCTAAAAAAGAAACCAAGAAAATGATCCTATTTACAATAGCTACCAATAAATACCTAGGAATACACTTAACCAAAGAAGTGAAAGATCTCTATAATGAAAACTTTAAAACATCAATGAAAGACATTGAAGAGGACACACCAAAAAATAGATATTCCACAATCATGGATTGGAAGAATAAATATAGTTAAAATATGCATACTACCCAAAGCAATCTACAGATTCAATGCAACCCCCATCAAAATATCAATGATATTCTTCACAGAAATAGAAAGAATAATCCTAAAATTTACATGGAACCACAAAAGGTCCACAATAGCCAAAGCCATCCTGAGCAAAAAGAACAAAGCTAGAGAATTGACTTTTACTCATAGGGAATAATAGTAAAGATAATCTCTGATTCCAGTCCTCCAATATTGTCATTACCTTCAAAAAGCCAAAGAAAAGTGGAAAGTTCCAAGAATCCAATAGGATACTATTTCACTTCCACTTGTTACATGTGCTTTCCCGCTGTTTTCCATTTTAAAATATTATGACTTTCATTAAAATTGCCAAATAAAATAACATGAGAAAATACAATATATTATTAATTTTAACAACAGGTTATAAAACAGAAAATGCAGTGTGCTCTCAAGTTTTTATTATATGTAGTAAATGCATAAAAGTATGTCAAAATGTCAATGTTACTTATAATTTCAGTTATATCCAAAATTATAAGTAACTTTTATTTCCTCCTTTTGGCTTTTCTTAATATCCCAGATTTTCTGCAATGAATATATATTATTTCTATAAGCAAGGAAAAATGAATTCAAAGAGTAAAGAAAAATTGCTGTTTAGTGAGTAAGGTACAATTAGGTCTTAGAGACATTATCCTTTGTATATCTAAAAGTTTCCATCTTCATCAAAACCTAATGATTCAACTCTAAATCACTTGTGGGATTACAGAGTCTCTTGGAGGAAAACAAAGAAGGATTTAAATTGGCTACCAGAGTCACTGGCTAGTCCTCTGGAAATGCTTAGGGCCCAGAGGTTTGAGAGTACCAGGGTGGCAGATTGATATACTACTGATTTAAACTTATGACATAGATCTACATTAGGGATGAAAGCTTTATTTTTGGTCTGCCCCCCTCTCCACTACTAGCAGTCATCTGGAACTATGGGATATTTGCCTATGAGTTCTACAGCATGACTATAGCTCAAAGAGAAAACAGCTAAGATTCAAACAAATCTAAGGAGGAACAGCCACAGTGACTTCGGTATGTAGGCAGAAAAAGATAGTGACACACTAGAGAATGGGAATACTGAACAGAGATATATGTGTTTGTGTCTAAAATTGCTTTCTTGTTTGGAAGACTGTAGTTTCAATAAGCCATGTTATCTATCATATGTGGAAAGTTTGAAGATTCTACACTGCTACAGAAATGAGGTAGATTAGAGAAGAGTTGGGAAGACTTATTTTCAGAAAGGAGAGGGAATGTGGGAACTAGAAATTCTGAATGCTTTATTTGTAAAGTCAAACAGTGAAAAAAAAAATCATAGAGAATAAGAATTATTAGGTGAAGGTATTTCCTTGGATACTTATGAACATCACTTTAAATTAGTTGTTTCTCCTTGCCATGGAAAATGAAATAAGAGCAGCCTAGGAATTTATATTAAACTAACACACATATTATGCAATCCCACCGTGCCAAGATCTTTCAGATATGTATGTTATGTTTGTTCTCACAACAAACCTACATAGTTGGTATTGTTATCCCATTTTACATTATGCTTATATTAAGTATCATGCTCAAGGTTTGTACAGCTAATAAGCCACAGAGCCATGACTGAACTTGAAGTCCTTTGACTTCAAGACAACTGCTCTTTCCATTAAAACATAGTACTTCTCCATAAAGATACCTTATCAGCAATAAGAATGAAGGGGTAAGAGAACTGGATCACCGTAGATATCTGACCGGACGGGCACCCAGTGAGTATCACTACCATGTGAACACCTCAGTGTTGATCAATTAATACCAGTTTGATGGCACGTACATCAATTATGGGCCCAAATGTCAATTCTCTTGCCCTAAAATTTAAGAAAAACAAAACAAAATCAATTTTTTTTCTGAGACAGTCAAGTAGACTTCAAAATTATAATGTATTATATTTATGAATATATAAATATATACTTAATATCATTACATTTGATACTGTATACCCCTATATATAATTTTAGATGACATATTGGAACCACCTACTATGCCTGCCATCTAATAAATGTTATCTAATTTAGTTCTCAAAATAAACTGCCAAAGAGTTACAGCTTTTGTCCATTTTTCTAGCTGACACTAGTATCTTAGCTAGTTGAGACTCCAAAAAGTTAAGTAGCTTAAAATAGTCATACTAAAGGTAAGTGGCATGGTACCGAATCTATGTGATGCTTTAAATTAAATCCAGCTTTATTAGAATGAAGTTTTATTTAGAAATGTTCATTAATAAAGACAGTCTTATGTATCTACAATTGAAAGTAGTTATCCCTAGATTTTATGTAGTTAGTGGCCTGACACTTCCCAGCACAACTCCCAGCCATTGCTGTTCTGTAATACTAAGAAGTATTGACCTTTCATTGCCTTTTCCATCATTAGTAAAATTGATACAATATCCCTGCTGTTGCTGATTTAAGGGGTTGTTCTAACAATAAAACAAAATCATAAGCCGGGTGCGGTGGCTCACACCTGTAATCCTAGCACTCTGGGAGGCTGAGGCGGGTGGATCGTTTGAGCTCAGGAGTTCGAGACCAGCCTGAGCAAGAGAGAGACCCCGTCTCTACTAAAAATAGAAAGAAATTAGCTGGACAACTAAAAATATATAGAAAAAATTAGCTGGGCATGGTGGCGCGTGCCTGTAGTCCCAGCTACTTGGGAGGCTGAGGCAGGAGGATTGCTTGAGCCCAGGAGTTTGAGGTTGCTGTGAGCTAGGCTGATGCCACAGCACTTTAGCCTAGATAAGAGAGTGAGACTCTGTCTCAAAAAAAAAAAAAAAAATCACAGAAGTAAAATTTACTTAATAAATTCACATCAAAAATTCAAATTTCATGGAGGCATGTCCTTTTCTAAACCCTACAGATGACATGGACACATGGAGACAGGAAATAACTCTGAAGTGACTAAATTCTTTCTGGTGGGGCTTTCCCAATACCCAGAGCTCTAGCTTCTTCTGTCTGTGCTTTTGTCTCATCATATACCTGATAATCCTTCCAGGAAATAGCCTCCTCATTATCATCATCATCCTAGATTCTCGTCTCCACACCCCCATGTACTTCTTCCTTGGAAACCTCTCATTCTCGAATGTGTTACACATCATCAACTGTTCCTCAAATGCTTGTTATGGTTACGTCTGAGAGAAAATCCATCTCCTTCACTGGCTGTGCCCTGCAAATGGTTATTTCTCTTGGCTTGGGCTATACTCAGTGTGTCCTCCTGGCTGTGATGGCCTATGACCAGTATGTGGCCATCTGCAACCCACTGAGGTATCCCATCATCATGAACAAGGTGTTATATGTGCAAATGGCTGCCTGGTCTTGGATCATAGGCTATCTGATCTCCTTAGTGCAAAGAGTCTTGACAATGATATTGCCTTTCTGTGGCAATAATGTCATTGATCACATTACCTGTGAGATCCTGGCTCTTCTTAAACTAATATGCTCACATATTTCCATGAATGTGCTTATCATGGCAGTGGCAAGTATTGTTACATTGGTGATTCCTCTGCTGTTAATTTTTGTCTCCTATGTGTTTATCCTGTCTTCTATCCTGAGAATTAATTCTGCTGAGGGGAGAAAGAAAGCCTTTTCTACCAGTTCAGCCCACTTGACTGTGGTCATCTTATTCTATGGTTCAGCTCTTTTTATGTACATGCAGCCTAAATCAAAGTACACAAAAGTATCCGATGAAATCATTGCACTGTCTTATGGAGTAGTAATGCCAATGTTGAACCCCATCATCTACAGCCTGAAGAATAAGGAGGTAAAAGAAGCTATGAAGAAAGTCCTGAGCAGACAGTGGCATGTATGGAAAATATGAAAGGCCTTGAAGCATGTCATACGCTCAACATGGGATCAGATCAGGTGTTTTGGATCACAGATAAAATCACAGAACCCAGTGTCAAGAGAGCGTGCCTGCTTGTAAAGCCAAATACAGGACGTCCAATTCTTTTCAACATAGAATTCTCATGTAAACCTTCTAAGCAGTGTCTTGTCTGCAGAGTTTCTAGCTCTGCTGATCGATCCCATATAAAGCATATGGTTTTTCATCATACTGAATCTCCTCTCTCCTCTCTTCTCTCTGGTATCTCCTCTCTTTTCTTTCTTCCTTGTTTTTCTCCTCTTCTTCTATCTTCCATTTCCTCCCCTTTCTTGTCCATTCCCCTCCTCCCTTCTTCATCTACTTCCTTTCTCTTCCTTCCTTCTCTCTTCTCATTTCCCTTTATCAGTCATTTGAATCTAACATTGTTGTCTATCATCCCCTCTTCTGGTAAAATAATACATCTTTTTCTTTTGACAATTCAACAGTCCATCCCTCTGAGGCCATGTGGTGCTGGATGGGGCTAACCCAACTTTCTGGAAATGGTGGTAAGCACTGATCAAAGGTCTAGCCACTAAAAAAAGCAAACCCCTCTAGCCACAGTGATTCATCCAGTGTAGCAAGTGAGCTAAGTCAAGGTAATCAAACTCAATCCCACTATGCTGTCCCAATATGAGAAAAGAGGCATCCTTTCTGCTAGGGTTGCTAAACTGACAGGATATAAGCCTGGAGCCAATATTTGCCAGTAAGTGGAGAAAGCCTAACCAAGAGGCAAAAAAGGAGTTTAGAGGAAAATGTAGAAGATGTCTGATGCTGCCATTTTAACTCTGATTCAGCTGTGTCTAAAGTAGTTTCACAATTATTCTTTTTAGTTATATGAGTCAATGAATTATCTTTTTATAAAAAACTTATTTTGAGTTGGATTTTCATCACAATAATATAGTCCTAACTAAAGTATTCCTTTGCTGTCCCATCACCACTCCTATTTTTGAGGCAAAAAATTATGAGGATATATTATCTGAGTGGTCCCAAGTTCTCCAGCCTTCAAGGGTTCTTCTTTCCTTTAATAACTAAATTATAATAATCCAATTTCTATTCTGCATGCCTGCAGGCATTTCAGTTACCTTCCCAATAATTTCTGAGGAGTGTTTACATTTTTCTAGATTTTGGTTTTCATTTTAGCTCCAGAATACTGTTCTAAACTTCTCCACCACTTCCCTCTGGTAATCTTGTGTGTTTCTGTGTTATCTAAACTCTCAACAGTACATTTTTCCTACAAAGAACAAACGTGAGTCTTCTAAATATCCACATTCAAAAGGCCACTACGTTTAACAGCTTTACTTAGGCTTGAAAACAAGACAAAGGAACTGTGATGTAGCAAGAAAAAGAAGAAAGAAAAGAAAGAAAGAAATCAACATTAAAATATCACTGTTTGGGGTATTTACTAGCCATGCCCCTTCATATGGGCCCTCTTAAGTCCATTTTCCTCTTGAGCCCCTATCCCGCTACCAGGGTGATGATGTCTGCTGTCAACGATCTTCTTCCATAAGAATCAGGGTTATGTCAATGGCCAACAAACATTTAAAAAATGCTCAACATCACTAATCATCAGGGAAATGCAAATTAAAACCACAATAGATACCGTCTTACCCCTATTAAAATGACATTATTAAAAAGTCAAAAAATGATAGATGCTGGTGTGGATGCAGAGAGAAAGGAATGCTTATACACTGTTGGTGGGACTGCAAACTAGTACAACCTCTAAGGAAAACAGTATGGAGATTCCTCAAAGAAATAAATGTAGACTTACCATTCAATCTAGCAATCCCACTGCTGGGTGTCTACCCAAAGGAAATGAAGTTATCTTATCACAAAGACACCTGCACTCTAATGTTTATAGCAGCACAGTTCACAATTGCAAGGATGTGGAATCAACCTAAGTAACCTTCACTTCATGAGTGGATGAAGAAAATATGGTGTGTGTGTGTGTGTGTGTGTGCGTGTGTGTATATACAGATATATATACACACACACACTGTGGAGTACTACTCAGCCATAAAAATGAATGAAATAATGTCATTTGTAGCCATGTGGAAGGAACTGGATACCATTATCCTAAGTGTAGTATCTCAGGAATGGAAAACCAAATACCATATGTTATCACTAATAAGTGGGAGCTAACAGATGGGTACATACAGGCACAGAGCGATACAAAGGACATGAGAAACCAAGGAGGGGGTGGATGGGAGGGTGTGTGTGGAATAAAAATTTACCTACTGGATACAGTGAACTCTATTCTGGTGATGGGCACACCAAAAGCCCTGAATTAAGCATTGTACAAGATATCCATGTAATAAAAACACTGTACCCCTTAAAAAAATAGAAAACTAATGTCTAAGATAAAACAGTTTATGAAAAGCAAAGTACTTCATCACTATGTGGAAATGTAAAGAATATGAATAAATGAAATAAAATAATATCTAGGCAGATTAAAAACAAAATAGAATTAAAATTCAGGATAATGATGACATATAAATATAGAAGTGATTGATAGAATAAATGTGTTTTAAATTCCTTTTATTCTACTAAAAATATATAAAGATGCTTATTTAATAAATTGTATATTGTTAAATTTAAAAAATATATTCCAGCCTTCAGAAAGAAAATAACAATAGGTATAACATGGTATAAGAGGCTGTATCAACTTATCTTGCTTGAAGTTAATGTGAAAAATGTGGAGAAAAAAATAACAAGGGGACATTTGAAAATTGGGCAGTGATGTTTAACCAAAATGATATGTGCATCTCTGAATGTAAATGCACAGCTGTGTTAATGCCTTGCCGGCCGCCAGCCGCCGGCCATCCTGAGGTTTTATCACATCATCATGCAGTGATGAGGTATTTCTTTGCTTTTTTAGTTTTTCTACTTGCAAACGCCAATAATGATTATTCATAATTTCAGACATAAAGATGCTCAAAAACAATAAACAAATAAATAACTACATCACATTAATGAAGCTTGAATCACTGGCACTGTACTCAGCCATTAGTACATTTTATAGGAGAGTTTTATACTGTTACTTAACAATAGTTACCTAGCAACTTGGAAATAATCTTTCCCTGATAATTTTGACTGTTTCTACTTAATAAAATAAGTGGTAGCACCATATACCCACATCCAGCCCATCAGTGAATTCTGTCAACTCTGTATTCAAAATTTACTCCATGTCCATTGCTACTGCCTTAGTCCAAGCCACCATCATCTCACTTAAGCTATTGCAGTGGCTTCCCAAATCACATCCCTGATCCCACTTTTGTTCTGCTACAATCCATTCTCTGCACAGCAGCCACAATCCTGTTTTTAGAAGAGCCCATACTGAAGTTATAAAACAGGTAAAAACTAATCGATGGTATTTAAAAAATCAGAACAGTGGCTGCCTGTGGGGAGGTGTAAAGCAGATATCAACTGGGACAGGGATGAGGGAACTTTTCTGAGATTGTGTTAATGTTCTATGTCTTGTAGGTATTTGAGTGACACAGGTATGTATTCAACAAAACTCTACAGTACATTAAGATTTGTGAA
>NW_012137192.1:1452065-1452510 GCF_000956105.1 Propithecus coquereli
GAATTGAAAGCAGGGTCTTGAGGAGACATTTATACACCTATGTCCATAGCAGCATTATTCACAATAGCTAAAACATGGAAGTGTCCACTGATGAAAGAATAAACAGGCACAATGTGGTATATACATACAATGGAATATTATTCAGCTTTAAAAGGAAGGGAATTTTGACATACGCTACAACATGGATGTTTATGGGTATCTCTACTTAAAGCTAAGGAATAAAAAGCCATATTTAATGAGAAAAATCTAAAATAGCAAAAGGTTGAGAAATACTTTTCCCATAAAATTTCTCCCCAACTCCAATTGCAAGGCACAGAGATGATTCAAAGCAATAGACTTGCAAAGCCTATTTTAGGAAACAATTGTAATTATTGATGACAGGTTTTAAAATGTCATTGGCATTAAAATTCACTTTCCAATGCAAAATATAAATAAAGCCAGTTAA
>NW_012137192.1:1452560-1453792 GCF_000956105.1 Propithecus coquereli
ACATCTCAGTTCAGACCAGACACATTCCAGGTGTTCACCAGCCCCACGTGGCCAGTGGCTACCACATACAATTTACTTTAAAATGCATCCAAAAATGACATGGATTTAATGGGTTGATTGATAGATGGATACATAGATGTGAGATAAGCAAATCTATTAATAGTAAAATGTTAATGGTAGACACTGGTTAGTGCATATATGATGTTCAATGTAAAATTCTTTCAGTTTTCTTGATGTTTGAAATTTTCCTACTACAGTGTTGAAAAAACTATATAAAACCTGTCAGGAATACAGCCCTTGAATGAATGTTATATCAGTGAATGAGGCAAGGGTAGAAACTGAATTAAAAATGGTATCATTATAAATTCTTTTAACTTAATTTAGGAAAAATTTCTATTTTAAAAAGGCAAAACTTTTTAATAGATTATTTACAACTCTTACAGGAGAGAAATAAAAAATAAATTTTAATGGTCCCTGTGAAACTTAATTTCCTATCCTGAACTCTTGTCAGGGTTTCAGTTGTTATTCTCGGGGAATGGGTGCAAGGGGAGGAAAAGGAAAGGAAAGGAAAGAAATATATCAGATTAACCAGAATCAGGTGCTACAGTAATAAGAAAAAAGAAGACAGCATATTTCATTAGCAGGATGTGTTGTTTGTGATATTCCTTTGTTTTTGGCTATTTCTGAGGGGACTACTAATTCCCCAGGCATGTTAGATTGTAGAAGCCTTAACAAAAGAAATCTGGTTCCTCCTACAGCATTTATTCTGTAATTAATTTCACCTTTTTGATACAATTAAGGCCATGAAGTTTTTGATAATGCCATTCCTATATATCTATATGATAATCTCCTATATATCTTGTAACATTTCATTGAGGAAGCAAGTCTCAATGAATATCAAAGCATCAATGTCATTCAAAAGACAATATATGGCCATTACGTAACACATTAGAAAGTAATATTGAAAAGATAAACCTCAAAAATACGTTTAAATGTGGAAATTTTAAAACATACTTTTGAATAATTCACAGGTTAAAATGATCATGATAAAGATTCAAAATATTTGTAACTTGATGATAATATAATTACCATCAAAATTTATGAGATAAAGAAATCTTACAAACACATGCATTGGAAAATAAGAGAGACTGAAAATTAGTGCACTAAGAATCCAACTCCAAAAATTAGAAAAAGAGAAAATGAAGAAATCCAAAGGCAGGTAAAAGACTAAT
>NW_012137192.1:1455332-1492460 GCF_000956105.1 Propithecus coquereli
TAGTATCTCTGTCTCTCTCTCATACACACACACACACCCTGTAAGCTAACTCTACTCTAAATACCTATAGTTTGCTTTACAGGAATTCAAAAATAACAACAAAAATAGATATATGCACAAACTGACACCTAATGAAGGAAAAGGTAGTCTATACCACCATCTAGTGGTCTCAGAACATAGCACTAAAGAAAGAAAGTACTTAACCCAGGGATGTAGTAGTACCAGAATATTAGCGTCTAGAGTTTACATGCATAGCTGCTGTCCTGCTACTCAGTTGGGCCAGCATTGGTTCTACCTCTCCTGCTTCCTTCTGCACATCTGCATAATCCAGACCTTTGAAAAAAACAAGCGTGAATACCATCAAGTGGATTGTTTCCTTCACCCGTTTTATATAATTCCCACCACCCTTCAACTGATACCTATTTGTTAATAGGAGGTATAAAAATGCATCTTCACACTCCTCAGACCAATGGGCAATAACATAAAACTGATCAGAAAAACCTTACTGCCAAAAATAATATAAATGTATAGAACACTTTGGCACTACTTAGTAAAGATGAATATGTACATATCTTATAACCCAGCAAGTCTACTCCTGAATATATGCTCAGTACTTTGTAACCTCCAGTACACACAGCCCAAAGAAGTCTGTTGATAGAATTTAAAGGGCCTGGTAACTTGGATGGGAAAAAAATTATATCTTTATTGTCACCAACTTCAGAGATTGCCTACCTTTTATTGTAAAGGTAGGCAACAAGCCACAATATTATTAGCAGAACCTATGACTTTGCAACAAAACTCATAGATAGTGTCAAACTCCATTTACAGGTGTTACAAATACATCAAAATTTCTTCTACACTCATCACTACTTCAAAATTATATCTCTTACATCCACCATTAGATATTATTTAGTGCCCTAAGAAGCATATTTATTTCTTTTTGAAAATGTTGCTTTTATTTTTATTATTCTAGTTCAATTTTTTCTTTGTGTTTTAGATTTTAATGATTCTAGTTCATTTTTTTTCCTTGTATTTGTTTCTTTGTAATTTGTTTTCTTTGTAACCCTATGTATTTGTTACACATTTAAAAACTTTTGGGGTCCACAGACTCACAGATTTCCAAGCGGTTTTATGACACAAAAAGGGCTCAGAATGCCTATCCTAGAGAAATTCTCCCAGAGGAACCAGGAGCTACGAAGAAATTCAAACAGTTTTGTCCATAATAGTCAAATGGACAAAAAGAAATACAATTAAGGCATATTCATATAACAGAGAGGTGAATTAATTACTCCAACTCATTAATGTGGGTGATTTTCAAAAGCCTAAAGTTAAAGCTAAAACATAACAAATTAATAAAAATAGTCTGATTCCATTTAAAAATCAATCTAAAATAGGCAAAACAAAGCAATATATTGTTTAGACTTATATACAAATACAGTTAAATTTTAAAGAAAAATCAATGTAATAATTAACACAAAATTCAGGATCTTGGTTACTTGAGGGAGGTGACAGAGAGTGTGGCAAGGAGGAGAATGTGACCAGGAAGGAACATGTATTGAGCTTCTAAGTTGCTGGCAATATGCTATTTTTTTAAGTCTGGTGGCAGGGGCATAAGAATTCACTTTATCATTATTCTTTAAGATTTACCAATACATTATACACTGTTGTACCTGTGATAAATGCTTCATATTACTTTCTAAAATAGGCCATCTCTATCTACTCAATCTAAAATGCACAACTAATTACTCTATATTAGTCTATTTTAATAATCTAGATTTTTGGTATGATTTCTCTAGCTTTGAACTACCTAGCTGTTGGACTATTTGTCAGAAGTTCAGAATATGCAACAATAATTTTCAAAATACTTATCCTGTGTATTTTCCATGCAGTTTAGGTAATATGTCAAAAAATAGCCACAGAAAAATGTTACTTTTTAAATTTTGTTTAAAGGTCATTTTCCACTACAAATCTAAAATGACCTTAAAGATCACATATCTTTTAAAAATAAATGGCAAATTCAAAATTATAAAAGCTATATATGACAAACCCACAGCCAACATCAGACTGAACAGGGAAAAATTGAAAACATTCCCGCTTCGAACTGGGCCCAGACAAGGTTGTCCTCTATCACCACTTCTATTCAACACAGTGATGGAAGTCCTAGCCAGAGCAATCAGACAAGAGGAGGAAATCAAGGGTATCCAAATTGGGAAATAGGAAGTCAAACTATTGTTTTTGCTGATGATATGATTTTATATCTAGAAAACTCCAAAGATTCTGCCAAGAAACTACCAGAATTGATAAATAAATTCAGCAAAGTCTCAGGTTACAAAATCAATGTACACAAATCAGTAGCATGCCTATATTCCAACAACAGTCAAACTGAGAACCAAATCAAAGACTCAATACCTTTTACAATAGCAAACAGGGAAAACTATGAAACACTGAGGAAGGAAATAGCAGAGGAAGTAAACAGATGGAAAAACGTAACATATTCATAGATCGGCAGAATCAACATTGTTAAAATGTCTTATACTACCCAAAGTAATCTACAGATTCAATGCAATCCCTATTAAAATACCAAATCATTTTTCACAGATCCATAAAAAATAGTTCTACACTTCATACGAAACCGGAGAAGATCCTGTATAGCCAAAACAACATTAAGCAAAAACAGCAAATTGGGAGGCATCAATTTACCAGACTTCAAGCTATCCTACGAGGCTATAGTAACCAAAATAGCAAACAACATGATACTGCCACAAGAACAGAGACATAGACCAATGGATCAGAACACAGAACCCAGATATAAAACCATTCTCATATTGCCAACTGATCTTTGACAAAGCAGACAAAAACACACTGAGGAAAAGAGTTCCTATTCAATAAATGGTGCTGGGGAAACTGGACAGCCACATGTACAAGACTGAAAAAGGATCCGCATCTCTCACCACTTACAAAAAGCAACTCATAATGGATAACAGGCTTAAACCTAATGCACGAAACTATAAGGATTCTAGAAGAAATGGAAAAACTTTTATAGACATTGGCCTAGGCAAAGAATTTATGAAGAAGACCCCAAAGGCAATCATAGCAACAACAAAAATAAATAAATGGGATCTGATCAAATTCAAAAGCTTCTGCACAGCCAAGGAAACAATCATTAGAGCAAATAGACAACCTACAGAATGGGAGAATAAATTTGCATATTATACATCTGATAAAGGGCTAATAACTAGAATATATAAAGACCTCAAGCAAATCAACAAGACAAAATCAAGCAACCCCATGAAAAGGCGGGCAAAAGACATGAACAGAAACTTTTCAAAAGAAGAAAGACTAATGGCCAATAAACATATGGAAAAATGCTCAACATCTCTAATCAACAAGAAAATGCAAATCAAAACCACAATGAAATATCACTTAACTAACTCCAGTGAGAATGGCTTTTATCAAAAAGTCCCAAAACAACAAATGCTGGCATGGATGCTGAGAGATAGGGACACTCATACACTGCTGGTGGGACTGAAAATTAGTACAACCTCTGTGGAAAGTAATATGGAGATACCTCAAAGAGATACAAGTAGAACTACCATTTGATCCAGCAATCTCATTACTGGGCATCTATCCAAAGGAAAAAAAGACATTCCATAAAAAAGACATCTGCACTAGAATGTTTGTAGTAACAAAATTCACAATTGCAAAGATGTGGAAACAATCCAAGCGGCCATCAACATGAGTGGATTAAAAAAAAAAAAACGTGAGTGGAGTAATAAAATGTGGTATATATATACCATGGAGTACTACTCAGCCATTAAAAAAAACTGGTGAACTAATACCTCTTCCATTAACCTGGATGGAACTGGAGACCATTCTTCTAAGTGAAGTATCACAAGAATGGAAAAACAAACACCACATGTACTCACCATTGAATTGGAACCAATCAATCAACACTTATGTGTACATGTGGAAATAACATTCATTAGAAATCAAGCAGGTGTTGGGGGGAGGAGATGAGTAAATTCACACATAATGGGTACAGTGCACATTATTTGGAGGATGGGCACACTTATAACTTTGACTCAAATGGTACAAAAGCAATTTATGTAACTAAAACATTTGTGCCCCATAATATTCTGAAATAAAAAATAATAACAAATTTTTAAAAATAAAAAATAAAAATAAATAGTACACTGAACTGGTTTTTCAATCTGGCTTCAAACCCTAATTGTACCACTTTTCAACAATAAACCTGAGAAAAATTTTTATCCCTGTGAACTTCACCTTTCTCACTTATAAAATGGAGATAAAGCTTAACTTACGGAATTTTGAGGATAATGAAAACCTCTGAGAAAGTGAATAGAAAAGTGTCTTAGGCACTTAGTAGCACTTAACAACGTTTATCCATCTCTAAGTTTCAGCCATGAATTTTGTTCCTCACTGTATTTTCCTGTTAAAGATTCTCTTTAAGTTCCATCTTTCTGCTGGATGCATGCAGGTAATGATGAGACTCTAGGGTATTGCAAAGCCACAGGGTAGAAGCAGCCTGGGTCCTTAAATTCATCATATGTAGAAGAGCTGCAAGCCAACTAGAAAAACTCATTTTGGATGCTTATAAAAAATAAAATCCTATAGTGTCTGAGTCATAATACATTCTTATTTTGTTTTGCAAGAGCAATTTAGTCTATCTTGATTAAAATATTATTGAAAGATACTACCAAAGACTGAGTCCTCTAGCCTCTTTCCCTACTCAGGAAACCGGAACTCATGCATTAACCACACATACAGGATACTGGAAGTTTCCTCTCAGGGGAAACTGACTAGATAAAGAGAAATAACTTGCAGATAATAACAGTTTGGTGGGGGAGGGGTCTCAATGAAATAGCCAGGTCAGATAACCCTAGAGTGAAGCTCACTGCTTGACAAGACCCACCCATGCTCATAAAGATTTTAACCCTTTTTTTTTTTCACTCTAAAATATATTATTTTCAATGTAAACAATTAGTAGACACAGGAAGGGAAGTATATTTGGGGGGAGTCGTGTGAGGAGCCCAAAATCTTCATCTTACAAGTCAATAGATAGCAATCTGTGTTACGTCCCTCCAGCACTTTCTATTTTCTGTATCCTACTGTATTTGTCTTCATACTATTTATTAATGCCTGATATATTTTCCATTAATTTTTTACTTGTTTCCTTCAGCCTGTATCTTCCAAGAGGACAAGAATTTTGTCTTTTGCTTAATTCTGTACCCCAGTTTCTGGAGAAGTGCCTGGTGTACAGAAGGAATTTAGTAAATTTTGGTAGAATGAGTAAATGAACTGTGAATTTCAGGATAAAAAAAAGTCTAAGAAAATAAATTTAATCACATAGATACGGCCCTGACACAAATGATGATTTGTTTAGTCCTGCATGGTTACAAATGGATGAGTCTCTTCTGGAAAATCTGATGTACCTCCTCTGGATTACTAATTTTAAAAAGTCTCTCTTCCTCTGAATGGATGACTCAAAAGCCCTTACACAAGGTACAACCAACCAATACAACAACAGGTAATAGCCCCGTAATAATCCCCTAGTCCTAATAATGTAAGCAATAGTACAATAATGTGTGCAATAATGTGGTTATTAGCAAGAATAATGTAAACATTAATATAATGTAGGTTAGTGTAAATTAATAATGTAACCAATTAACTAGTTTTATCGCAAGCATTATTAGATGCTGGAAGGAAAGAGAACTTTGGGGAGTGATATGAA
The DNA here is from genome assembly GCF_000956105.1 of Propithecus coquereli. Lineage (NCBI taxonomy): Eukaryota > Metazoa > Chordata > Mammalia > Primates > Indriidae > Propithecus > Propithecus coquereli. Next base: position 1,461,085 of record NW_012137192.1, read on the forward strand.
AGAGACATAAATCCTCATCTCTTCCTTAGAAAGAAGTCCATAGATACTATCCATAACTGAAAAATCAAGAAATAGCAGAAAAGGCTATTTAAAAATACTGAAACAGGCATTAGAAGAAACAGCTTAAAATGTTGAAGGTGGTTATTCTGGGGACCAATACTCCGGGATTGGGAGAACTAGATCAGAGATCTGCTGTTTTACTTTTAAGGTTTACAGGAACATGCACAATCCCCGCACTTTTACGAATTCTACACAACTGGGCTTTGTAGCGTATGAGGTGGTGGGCGCAGAAAAGTGGAGCAGAACCGATCTCAGCACTCAGCTCATTCTAGTATCACCTCTAACATTGCGGCAAGAACGTCTGAGAAAAAACCGGCAGAGCACCGGTCAGCTCTAAAGACACGCGCCCCGCCTCCCGGCCAGGGGCGGAGCCCACCCCGCCGACCCCGCCCAAGCCTGCGTCAGCCTGTTATCCAGTCGCCGCTCACTTCCAGGCGGGAAGCCGTAAGAGAAGTCTCAGAAGGGACGTGGCTGGCGCCTTTCTCTGCGTTGCAAGCCGCGCCATGCTCGCCCTCCGGAGCGGCCTAACTAGGGCGCTGGCTGCGCGGATGCTCGCGCCCCAGGTACCGGCCACAGGGGTGCGCCCGACCACTACCCGGGGCAGGGGCGGGGCCGGGCGTCTGCGGAAAGCGCGGGAGTCCTGCGCGTGCGCCTCCGGTTCGCAAGCCCAGACCTAGAGCATCTGCGGGACCGCCAGGTTCTTGAGCGAGCCCCGGAGTCCTGAGGCGGGGACCCCGGGACGCAAGTGAGAAGGGCGCTGCCAAGGCAAGGGTACCCTTCCGAGGTCGCCTCCTGACCCACTTGCGGGCAGCCGGGGACAGAGGGCTTTTCTGGCCTGGATACCAGGCGGCCCCGAGGACACCCCTGAAGCGGTTTTGCAGCCCGGCACCATTGCGGCTGCGGCTCACCGAGCGCTGGCCACGTAGTCACCTGGCGATATCAGGGCTCCTGTTGATTTGTGGCCTTACAGGCCACCGCCTCCTCCATAGTTTAGATGCAAGCAGGGCAAAGGCCAACCCAGCCGCTTGCAGCAGAACCGGCCTCCCCCTTTGAAACGAAATACACAACTTGCCAGCATTTTCTGGAGAACCTTGAGGAGGCGGCCCAGGGTCCCAGTGGGGCCGGACCCAGCCCAGTCACCCGAGCCTCGTCCGGTTGGTCCCCAAGCCAGGCAGGGTCCCGAGCCCTGGAGCCAACATGATAAACTCTCTTAATCTTCGATGAGAAATGTACAAAACGGAGCTTATGATTCAGCTTACCTGTCGCATATTGGCCTATTGATTTCTTTTCCTTGCGGTGTTTTAGGCCTTTACTCCTTTCTCAAGGGAAAGGATAGGAAGGGGGTTATCCGATTCCAGAGGCAGACTTTCTGGTGAACACTGAAGAAGACAGTAATGTCCATTCACCCTAGATTAACAATGCAGTCTTTATCCTTCTGATTCTCCACTGGGGCAGAGTCAAAAATTATTTCCTTACAGAATTATTCTGAACTTTTAAATGTCTACCAGTTGTTCTCTTATAAGTGAACTGAAGTCGTTGCTGGTGAGAATGAGACCTAAGTTGGACGTAAGGGCGCGTGAAGCACTCGATTTCTGTCCCAGCCCAGTTACAGTCTTTCTGGGACAAAAATCTTACCGCCCCCCAACCAGCCACCCACTTCTGTCTTACTGCAGGTTCCTTACTGTATATTATTCCTGTGAAATATAATAAAAATGTGTGCCTTTGGCCAAATATTTTGTCCTCCAAATACAAATTAATCAAATCAACCTGAAATGCAATTGTTACAAATGCCCTATAGGCCCATTTTCTGATTTATTTATGATATTTCTTAAACTATGGATACTAGGCAGTTGTTTATTCTAATCACATTCGGTTATTAGAGTTTGGTTAAAAGGCACAGAAAGAATGTCCACTAACAGCAGGGGCAGCTGCAGTTGTTTGGAGGGGTAAGCATAGTTATTTAGGCAGTAAGAATATAACTCAGATGTGAATGGAATTATCTCAAGATAGATGATTATCATTAAGCCTTATTATGCACAATTAAGTAAAATACATATAGTGTTGTATTTTGTAAACAAAAATATATCAGAGAAAAGCCCACTGCTTTCGTTAGACATTACCAGGTAGTCAGTGTAAGCCCTAATTCGTCCATCGCTTTGTAGGTACCAAAACTGCTTTAATAGATTATTCTGGCGTCATCAGCTTCAGAAAATGGACACATGCTAACTAAACTTACATAAGATGGATTTGTACACAAGAATGCCAGTTAAGTTCAATCAGAAAATGAATTAGAAATTTATAGTGAATGTATGGCTATTTCAAAAGGAACTAATGATTCTTAAGGAATATATCCATAAACTTGGTGTAGCTGGAAGCACCAAATGCCCTTCTTTATATTGCATAATTAGAAACTAATTATGATTCATAAAATTCTGATTCTGAATTTTTTCCTTTTTCAGCTTTCATATAATCTACCACTATATTACAATGCAACTGGACAGGTCATAGCTTTTTACTGCATTAGTTACATTCCATTTCTATTTTTGATCAGTAGTTTACTTCATTGAATTTAGGAAATGCTTTGACCTGAACAGTAATTTTCATTTTTTTAAGAACCTAAAAGAGTGCTCTGCTAGTAAACATTGTTTTTATTGTGCCTGCCAAAAGATGAGCACATTTTGCAAAGTTCTTTTGTTTGTATAACTGTAACACATACACTGTTGACTGAAGATGGAATATTGGCTAAATAAGGGAAAACTCTTTATATTAGGTCATTAAATATGAAATGTCCAATTTCAAATCAAAAGTGTATTGTTATATTTCAAACAAGAAGCAGTACAGTTAATTAAAGTATGCACAATTGTGTAATTGTGCACAGTAATTACACAATTACTGTGTAATTAAACTATCAACACAGTTTTGCCATCTTAACGGTAGCTTATTTATGCCAGAAGCAAAGAAGCCTGGAGAGCAAGTGGCGATGACCTAGCAAAAGGCATTTTCAGTTTGTTAAGAATTGAATCTTTTTCCTTGCAACAAGTGGTCCAAAGCCTGAAGAAATGGTAGAAACGGTAGTCAGTCAGTGTGAGGTCTAGTGAATACGGTGGATGACAGAGAGTTTCCAAGTCCAGCCTCTGTAGTATGAGCAGTGTTGTTTGTGTGACGTATGGTTGAGCATTGTCCTGCGAAATTGGCCTGTCTCTATTAACCAATCTCGGCTGCTTAATCACATCCTCATCATTTTGTCCAGTTGGTTGCAGTAGACATCCACTGTAATCGATTGACCAGGTTTCTTGAAGCTGTAGTAGATAATACCAGCACTCCACCACCAAACAGACACCATTAGGTTTTTTTGATGAATGTTTGCTTTTGGAGTGTTTCGGCACTTCATTTTTATCCAACCACTGTGCTGAACACTTGCAATTGTCAAAAAGAATCTATCTTTCAACACACATAACAACAGGGTGTAGAAATAGCTCGCCTTTATGTTGTGACAGCAAAGAAAGGCAAGCTTCAAGACGATTTCTCTTCTGAGCCTCATTTAATTCATCCAGAACCCATCTATCCAGCTTCTTTACCTTGCTGATTTGTTTCAAATAGTCCAATATTGTTGGAATAGTAACGTCAAACCTTGCTGCTAATTCACACATAGGTTGAGATGGATTCGCTTCCACTACAGCTTTCAGCTCAACCATTACCCACCTTGGTCTCAGGTCACCCATGTGGCTCATTTTCAAAATTAAAATCACCAGAATGGAACTTCTCAAACCATTGATGTACTGTGTGCTCATTAGCCACATCCTTCCCCAAACACTTCATTGATATTTTGAGCTGTCTGCCCTGCATTCGCTCCATGACGGAACTCATATTTGAAAATAACATGAATTTTTGACTTATCCATGTTTTCACTCCAAAAACTGCTCTAAAAAAAAAAAAAAACTTCGAAAGATAATCACAAGCCAAACTATGCCTTTGAAAGACTAAGGATGTACCTTCATAATAAAAATAAAACCATTGTCAAAGTGAAATGTCAGAGATATCAACTGTCAAACTTAGTACGTAAGGAAATCGGACATTTCATACTTAATAACCTAATAAATTTATGAGAATCCTAACTGTAGTTCTTGGGTAAAGGAATACAATGAAGACTCCAGTGTCTTCTTATGAACAACTTTTCATGAAAAAGTGGCTAAAGGCAAACCCTTGCTAGGAAACAGTAACTATGTATTCAACATATTTAAGAGTAGTTAATCTTTATTGACATCTCTATGTAAACAAATGTAAATGGAGAGTTGGTGAGAGAAAACATGGATGAGTCTACTGAGTGTACCCCGTACGCAACTCAGATTTGGTTGTAACGTAATATAACAAATCCCTACGTTCCTCAAAATATTTAAATTTGCCTTGTCTTTCTTCAGGTGTACTCATCTTTTGCTACAGGCCCCAGACAATATGATGGGACATTCTATGAATTTCGTACCTATTATCTTAAACCCTCAAAGATGAATGAGTTCCTGGAAAATTTTAAGAAAAATATTCATCTTCGGACAGCTCACTCTGAATTGATTGGATATTGGAGTGTAGAATTTGGAGGCAGAGTGAATAAAGTGTTTCATATTTGGAAGTATGGTATGAGTCATCCAGCTTAAGTGTTCAGTAAAGATTTTTCATTCTGTTAGATATTATGTGAGACTTAGTTCTTGGATCTATATTTCTGTAGATACATATAAGTTATTAATGAGTAAAACTTTTAGAAAGCAATACCTATAATGTAAATTCAATGATTACTTTTCCCAGCGGTACACCTCTAATAACCTCTTGCTTGAACTCTTAACGTTTTTATAAATTGGAGAGTGTGGAGTCTCATATATAAAATCATAAAATTATGAACTAGACTTTCATTCTCAGAAAAATTTTAGAATGGTTTGTTATAAAGATGGTTTATGAAAAATGTAAAGCAGTGATTGTAAAGTCCAGCTTGGTTAAGATCACAAATGGAAAGGAGAAATATCTTTTCTTAATTATTAAAGCTACTGCTGGATATCAGGGTTTTTTGTTTTTTTGAGACAATCTTGCTCTGTCACCCAGGCTGGAGTGCAGTGGAATCATCATAGCTCACAGCAACCTCAAACTCCTGGACTCGAGTGATCCTGCTGCCTCATCCTCCCGAGTAGCTGGAACTACAGGCACACACCACCACGCCTAGCTAATTTTTCTATTTATAGTAGAGATGGGGGTCTCGCTCTTGCTCGGGCTGGTCTCGAACTCCTGAGCTCAAGCAATCCTCCCACCTTGGCCTCACAGAGTGCTAGAATTACAGGTGTGAGCCACCATGCCCAGCCTTGGATGTATTTTAACAGGAAAAATTAAACATTTAAGGGCTTTACGAAAATGGAGGTTTATAGGGGATGATGGTTAACTTTTAAGCCTCACCTAAGTCTGAGATTTAATAATTCTGTTATGTTTACACACTTTTGTTTCATTTTTGTACCCCAGAGTTTCAAGGAATTCACTATCATATTACTCTAGGTAGGCAAAGGAAAAGGAATCAGAGTTCCTCCCATATTGAAGCTGACCTATTCCTAGGTTTAGAAGAGGAAGGAGAACAAGTTACAAGAATCCCCAGAATGTTTGTTACTCCTGTGTCCACATCAGAACTTGATATCCAAATAACTTAATAATTTCATTTAGTGTTTGGTTTAGAGTTTTTCCCTATTGTAATAGAACAAGCCCCATTAAAACACAATTCATGTTTTAAATGCAGTACAAGTTGAATCACAGCCCATTATAAAACTAATAAAGTCCTGACATACCTCACTTAAACTGTAAGATAGGTGTTATTCCTTATCCCCAATGGAAACCATATAAGATTCTTTTACCATTAGTCTTGTGAGGTCCTAACAGTAAAAATAGCACTGGGCCCATACATTGGTAAATATATTAACATATACCTATTTGGGTAACTTAGAAGAGAAATAAGTTGTAAGGAAAATGAATGAGTGACAATAAGAGAATTGGTACTATTTCTTGGAAAGCTATTTGTTTAAAGGAGAAGAAACTTAAAAAGTACATTTTAATTTCACTTATTGTTAAACTTGATTCAAGGTGTGCCTTGACCTGAACCACCACTACCACCACCTCCAAAGAAAAATAGTCTTTCTCTAAACTAGCACTATAAATTAAATGCCTCAATTACATTAATAAGAATAGTCCATATAGAGTACTAACTACATGCCAAACGCTATTCTAAGCTCTTTCCATGTATTAAGTCATTTAATCCTCACAACCACCCTGGAGGTAGATGTCTTATCATCTCCATTTCACAGAAACTGAGGCACAGAAAGATTCAATAATTTACCTTCTCACACAACTGCCTACGTGGTAGAGCCTATAAAGCCCAGAATATGATATTATTTGTCTGCATTTCTATTCCCCTTTTAGAGCATGAGAACCTTGAGGGCAGATGTTACTTCTATTTATGTTGGTATCTCCAAAGGCATAACACAGTGTTCCCATATGGCATCAATGAACATTTACTGATTTGCGTGAAATCCAAATAGTACGGGTGATTTTAAATTTAAAATTTTTTTCTTCTTTTCTTCCATAGATAATTTTGCTCATCGAACTAAAGTTCGGCAAGCCTTGGCCAAAGATAAGGAATGGCAAGAACGATTCCTTATTCCAAATTTGGCTCTCATTGATAAACAAGAGAGTGAGATTACTTATCTGGTACCATGGTGCAAATTAGAAAAGCCTTCAAAAGAAGGTAAGTCCTTCCTTTTTAGTCACTTTGAGTTTTAACAAATAAAATACTAAGGAGCTTAAGCAATAAAAACTAAAGCTCCGCTGGAAAAAAAAATAAAGTTTATTCTTTGTTTTATATAGGAATATAGAATGATTATTGAGATAAAAATAAGTTAGAGCTCTTAGCTGATCCTTAAAGAAATGAGCATTAGATAATGAAGTATTTTTCCAAATTGAGGTCTTACGTATTCATAAAGCTTAGCCGTGCTACAGAAAAGGGTGACACAGGAAAGGTTGAGAAGTTGTGCATTGGGAGCAGGGAACATGTGTGGGTAAGTAAGGGATACTGAAATTTTATCATAATTTTAATATAAACTTTTAAATATAAAAGCATTTTCCACAAATTATAACTAATCTTAAATCATTAAGTACATCTTTGATTATAAAATTGACTGGAGGAAGCAAATTAACTGAAACTGTCAAGCTATATTATTTCTCAGTTTGAAGTTAATTCCTTAAGATTTATCTTCTTGGTGATTTCACTTCTTGCTGCCTTAAAGAAACTATTATCTCAATCCAGTTTTAAACAAAGGTCAGATTAGAAAAGCATAAACTAATTTAAATTTTATTTCACCATTATTCCCAACTTTATAGTGTGTTAGTTGGACCCTTATCCACTTAGATCTCCCCTCAGCAGTCAGCACTATCTAAATAAAATAGTTTGCTTCTTGGACAGTGTCAAATCTTGGTTCTGTTCCTCTGTGTTGTTCATGATTTCTGGGTAACTTTTGCATGTTTTTCCTTTGCTTCTCAAATCTACTTGTCCCTAGTTTTTTTCCCCTCCACTGGCCCTATAGTTCTGTCCAGAGGGTAAAATACTTTTCAAGTATTTACCTGGATATTTAGGAAAAATAAAACTATCTCTTTACATCTGTTTTTTTTTTTTTCCTCTAAGACTCAGAAACATCACTCTGGGTCCATTGTTTGCTTTGTTGTTCCTGTTAGAAATGGAAATTTACAGGGCTAAATTATACAAAGAAAAAAGTAGTGAAATTGGAAAGAAGAATAAAAGTGTAGGAGATTGGAAAATTCTTTTGTTCATTTTTTCTCTGAAAGTATGGATTCACGCAGCTCAAAAAATCCCACTTTGTTATAAATTCTCAGTATCAGTTTTAGTGACAAATTATAGATTCAAAATATTTCAGGTAATAGTTTTTATATTTTCTAGTCCTTTTTATTTGTCATCTGTATGATTAAGCTTAACAACTCACCCTTAAACATGGGCAAGGACTTTCTAAACATAAAAGCAAAGAAAAAGCAAATATAATAAATATGTCTATATGTATACATGTATGATTCTCCAAATCTGTATATATAGATAAGCCTTCCATGATTAGAAATTGTTTGAATGCCTTCTATAAAATAATTCTTTTTCTCCTTATTCTAGGAGTCTATGAACTGGCTACTTTTCAGATGAAACCTGGTGGACCAGCTCTCTGGGGTGATGCATTTAAAAGGGCAGTTCATACCCATGTTAATCTAGGCTACACAAAACTAGTTGGCGTTTTCCACACAGAATATGGAGAACTCAACAGAGGTATAGTTTTTCCATTTCTTTTATGAAATTGTGATGTATATTGGTGACTTAATAAGTTCCTTGGGTCAATTTGTCCTTCATTTAGAATATGTTTTATTAATTGCTAAATTTTTAGTTTTTCTGTAATTTTGAGGGTTGAGAAAACCCATTTTACATCTTATTTAGAACGTTAACACCTTGTGAAGACTTTAAATGCTAAACTACTGTTTTCCCTAATATATCAAAATGATTAAATTTTAAAAACTAAAGGAACCTCAAGAAACAATCTATTCATCTTTTTTCCCTGTAAATGTACTTTCATTGATTTTTTTAATACCATTACTTGGGGTAAGGAGATTATTTCTGAGTAATATATATATTTTTTATAAATATTAAAGCCCCCCTCATAAAAATTTACCCATTTTCTACTACTTAGAAAGATATATAGTGTATATATCAAGGTAAATTTACATACATAAATTTATTTAATAAAGCACATATTTGGGGTATTTTATATATTTTGTGGGGGGCATTTAACTTTTACAATTGAAAGATATTATAATCAGAATTTCAGGGTGTTTTTGTGGAAAATGATGAAAAACATTGTAAAGTTTATCTGAAAGGATAAGTGACTAAAACTAGCTAGTAAATACTTGGAAGACTCATAATATGCAGTTGCTCTCTTATCTCCACTTGATATCCAACAGACATCTCAAACATAATATGCCCAAGGCTGAGCCCCTGATCTTTATGCAGAAATTCAACTTCTAGTAATATATCATAAGAAAATAGTCAGGATATACAAAAGTATGTATGTTCAAGTGGGAAAATGCATGGAAGAGAAAAATTATTATGAAAATTGTTAGATGCCTATCTCACACCATATGCTAAAATAAAATCAAGATGGATTGTAGATTTCAGTGAAAACAATTCATAGAATGGCTAAAACAAAAGATAAATTTATTTCATAATATGGATGAGAACTAGATTTCTAAGGCAAAAAGGAATGAAGAAACTATGAAGGGAAAAAAAAAATCAACTGATGATTTTATTAGATAAAGGCTCAAACTTTCTGCATGCCGTAAATCACTATAAATGAAATACAAAAGCAAAAAGAAAAATTTATTTAAAAGTAGATACAGAATATGCAGATTAAAAATGTCATTTTTTAACCTAATAAAGAATACTTATATGGATATAAGATTATTAATAGATGTCAGGAAAAAATAAGTACTCATATACTGTATAAGGTTCATATTATCTTTCCCCCCAAAATTTAGCAATATAAATGCCTTAATTATTTTCATTTTCTTTGCCAGTATTATTTTTAGAAAATATACATAGGTGTATATGTGTGTAGGTATGTTTAGTTATACAGGAAAGAAATTTGAAAGGATATAAAATATACAGTAGTCATATTTGTATGAAGAGATTAAAGTATTTTTTAAGTCTCTAAATTTTCTATACTGGATATGTATAACTTTTTTATAAGAAAAAACTGCTGAAAACGTATGTGCACACACTTTTGAATTTTAAATTCAGTTTCAGTATGCTAGGAGAATTGGGACTGTGCCAACTATAAATCACTACACCATTTCTGTAGGACTGTATATAATATATGCACTATATATTTGTAAGTGTGTGTGTATATATACACACTTACATATATGTATGATGTGCTCTTTGGTACTCTCAATTTAAATAATTAGGAGTTTATATTAAAGAAATAATCAGATCCAGATTGCCCAGGTTTGAATCCCAGTTCCACTACTTACTAACTTTTTGACCATAGGTAAGTGAATCTCACTCTGCCTTAGTTTCTTCATCCACAAAATGATGATAGTCATAACCGAAATTATTATGAGGAATAAATGAGTTAATACATGAAAAATGCTTAAAACCAGGTCTGGTACATAGTAATCACCCAATAAATGTTAGTAGTAGTTGTCACTGATATTGTTATTATAGATACAGATGTAGGTGTGCTCAAATGAAGTTTATGTCAACATGTCAATATTGTTTACATTAAGGAAATGTTGGAAACAATGTGGTTTGACCTTTTTATGTAATACACATGTACATTTCTGTAGTACATGTATATGTCATGTATTAATAAGCATAAACATATATGAAAATGTATAAACATACATCAGAATACAGACATATATACACAAATATGGAAAGAGATACACCAAATATAAGAGTAGTTATTTCTGGGTGGCATAGGAATGATTCCTATTTTCTCTTTTTGTTTATCTGCATTTTTGTATGTATTTTAACACCTTACATTGTAATTATAAAAAATTTATAAACAGTTATGTATAAGAACATTTATTCTAGTATTTTGTATAATACTAAAATATAGGAAATAATCTAAATAGTTAATAAGGGGTTATCATAAAAAGTCGCTGTATCTGTAAGAAGGAATTCATATAGCCATTAAAAATTAATACTGCCATAGAAAATACTGGTTTTTTTTGTTGTTTTTTTTTTTTGAGACAGAGTCTCACTCTGTTGCCCTGACTAGAGTGAGTGCCGTGGCATCAGCCTAGCTCACAGCAACCTCAAACTCCTGGGCTCAAGCAATCCTACTGCCTCAGCCTCCCGAGTAGCTGGGACTACAGGAATGTGCCACCAAGCCTGGCTAATTTTTTCTATATATTTTTAGCTGTCCGATTAATTTCTTTCTATTTTTGGTAGAGACAGGGTCTCGCTCTTGCTCAGGCTGGTCTCGAACTCCTGAGCTCAAACGATCCACCTGCCTCGGCCTCCCAGAGTGCTAGGATTACAGGCGTGAGCCACCGTGCCCAGCCAGAAAATACTGTTTTTAAAAATCTGTTACTATGTATGATGTATAATAAGACCATTATTTGGTTTTACTCCTTTTTAAAGGAAATACACTAAATATTAATAGAGGTTTTCTCTAGGTAGTTAACATTATGCTTTTAATTTTCTTTTTGTATCACATAAATGTTCAATAGTAAACACAATAATTTTGCTTTTTTAATAAAATACAAAAGGAAGTCATGAAATTTGGATCTTGTCTTGATCGTGCCTTTGTTTTAGTTTAGTAATTTCCTTTTCCAAGCCTTCTGTTTCTTCATCTTTAAAACCAGTTTGATTAATTTATAAATTTCTCTACCAAGTCTCTGACCTCTTTGAAATCTTATCACCGAAATATTTAGTTTTACCTTTTTGACATCACTATTTTGATTTAAAGAATAGAATAATTTTGATTTATTTTCCTGTTATTTCTTATTCATTAATGCCCTATGTTTTGGAGTCTATTTGTGGTTTATTTCTGCAGTTCACGTTCTTTGGTGGAATGAGAGTGCAGACAGTCGAGCAGCTGGGAGACATCGGTCTCACGAGGATCCCAGAGTTGTGGCGGCTGGTAAGCTGTTTCACTAGGCATAGATTATTTTCAGAACAAATTTGACTCAGTTAATAACTCTATATGCCTTCTTATGAACTTTTTTTCCAGTTCGGGAAAGTGTTAACTTCCTAGAATCGCAGCAGAATATGCTTCTGATTCCTACATCATTTTCACCATTGAAATAGTTTTCTACTGAAATACGAAACATTTCATTAACTGCTATCAGATGTGTTCTACTAATGGTGCTTAAATTCTCCCAAGAGGGTCTCATTTTTATTTGAAGGAAGTGGTATGTTGATACACTATGTCCCTTGCATTTTTGAAAGCTGTATGTGTCCTTTGTCACCTCCACTTCAGGAAATAGTTCTGTTCACTTTCCCCATGGCATTTCCGTATCTGTCGTACATTAAAAATATTTGTCACTACTTCAAGATCTTGACTCTTCATTTATTTCAGAATATTTGTTCTCTTTTGACAACCCTTTGCTTCATAGCATTTTCTTGTATTCAAATAATGTTAAATTTTCATGCTTGTGACCATATTTTTAAATTATTAATATGTATTATCAATCTTTTCAATATGTCTGTTTTCTGAGTTTTAAGTTTTTCTGTCCAGTAAAGTTTATTTTGTAACACCAAATGAGAGTCATGAAAATATTAAACATATCTCTTTACTACCGAAAAGTACATTATCATTTGTGTCATCTATATTAACTGTGGTTTTCACATTAGTTATTAGTCACTTACTTGGAAAATAATGGTATTAGGTCCTGGTATTAAAACCTTTGAAGACTCGTTGGCTTATGTGCTGAAATGTCAGCCATGGAGGGTCTCATGGCTAAAGTGGCACTCACCGGATTGGTTTTCCCTCCATATTTCAGATCCTGAAGCCAGGAGGGTCTTTGGTGAGGGTGTTGGAGAGTTCCTGGGTACCAGTGTCCTCAGGAGCATCATCACTGGGGTATATGAGAATCCGCAAGCTCAGTAACTCACTCAAACCAGGAATTAGGAGGTAGAAAATTTTTTCTAAATAAAACACTTTATTAAACACTTCTTATGTGCCAGGCTCTCAAAACCGAAATGAATAACACACAGGAACTACTCACAAGGAGCTCAGACTCTGACCATGTATTTGGCGTCAAGCTTCCCTTATCTTTTATATCACTGAGATGCTTCCCCCATATACAAGTCCATAAATCCTACAGGACTGAAGAAAACTCTAGCCTAACAAGATCCAGAAATTCCTGTGTCCTTATATTTAAAGCACTGGATTGTTACAGAGTAGAAGTTACTTTAATCTAAAAATTAAAGACTAGCTAATATCCACAACTTAAAAGAATAGGTAATAATTATGAGAATTATACTGAAAATAAGAACATGGAGGTTCCATGCTTTGACAGTGCATGGAAGCCCTGTGACTCAATTATAAAATTAAAAACACAACTCTAAAAATCCAAATATTTTATAACTTAATCATATATTTTAGCGAGCACAGATCATTTTACCTAAAACACATATGGCTGTCCCTCACAACAGCAGTATAAAGAGGAAAGGAGCTGAAATGCACAACAGAGGACTGGCCTATTGTTTCAGGGTTAGTTCACTGATGTTCTTTGCATGCAATATTAGTTTGTGTAGGGACCTTAGCCACAGCTGATAAAATCCATTCCACTGTACAATTCTTGAGTTCTCAAGAATCACTGGCTCTCAGCATAGAAAACACCCTTGGTATGCTTCAACCCTCCTCTCTCCTGGGGCATGGAAGACAAGCACGTACCTGAAAATATATACTGCTGGTTGTATATCCACAGCTGAAGTTCCAAGCTGGGGTACTTGCCAAAGGGTGGCAGAATCAGACTGACCACCAGGGCAGTGCAGACCAACACAAGTGGCAGGACAATTTATAACCAGGCAGTGAAGGGAAAAGAAGATAGTAGAAATACAGCAAGTGTTAGAAAGAAAGCCAAGAGGCACATCCCTATGAATTCAGCCAACCTCCCAGACCACCCAGCATAGGAATGAGGAGTACAGGGCCCACAGCCGAGCTCTGCCAACACATTCCTGGCAGCAGGGAATTAATAAAGCCTGAGAACTAAACTTCTTCATTGACAGCACGACGCCAGAGGCTATGGCCACCTGGCAAAGGCGGTAAGCTGGGCACTTCAGAGTAAACAGTGATCACATGTCAGGGTGACACAGAACGTTGGTTCCTGCCTTCTTCCCCCTGAAGACTGAGACCATGACCCTAGCTTGGCTCAGAGGAAGGCTGAGAGAATAAGCCCTGGACTGTGTGCTAGAAAATCCAATTTCTGGTTCTGACTCTACTACTCTTGTGAAGTCACTTCCCCCTCTGGCCTGTTTTTTTATTTGAACATGGAGACGGAGAACAGATAACCTATTCAGATCCTGTACTCTGATAAAACTCTATAGTAATGGCTCCAGTCAGAGGCAACTGCAGCTATTACTTCCCATGATCACCTCAAAAAGTATAATTATCTAAATCTTTCCTGAACTTCCTCAAACTTTCTACCCATACCTTCTCTGAAATAACGACTTGTCCATATTTTATAAGTAAACCCCAAACTCCTGCCTTCTATTTAAGTTTTTAAAAGATAATTTCTGTGTAATAAAGATTCAAATGATGATCCTGGTTCTAGTATTCTGGGGATTCAATGCAGAAAATTATCAATGAATGAATAATTCTATGGGATAATACTGTAATGAAAATTATCTCATTTAATTATCATTAGTACTCTAAGTAGTAGTAGTAGTATTTTCACCAATCAACAAAGGTAACTGATGATCAGAGATACTAAGTGACTTTCCCATCACATAGCTAATAAGTAGCAGAACTAGAATTTAAATCCAGGTCTATATACTCCAAATTCATGCTTTTTGCATATCCCACAGTCTGTAGAAAAGACTCTCCGTAGACCCTTTCTCTATACTTCTTAATTTTACAGAGTGAAATAATTTTATCCCTGCTAACCAAGCAAGTTAGCATGCAAACACCTACTTGCAGGCAATAGTGTAATGAGTTTTCTCTGTCAGCCAATTATATTCTGATCTCCCTGGCTACCTTTTCTATCAGTTTCCAAATAAACATCAGTTCAGAGAAAAATCAATTTTCCAGTAAGTTCATATGTTAAGTGCATTTGGCATAACATCTCTCATGCTATGAAAGTTAAAAAAAAAAAAAGCATGTATTAATGTTAGTCCCTATTCTAAGCACTTACTCATTCTTATCGTCATAACAACCCTATGACATAGGTAGTATTGCTATTCTCATTTTGAAGTTAAGGAGATTGAGACACAGAGAAGCAACTTGCCAGCAGATACATGAGTGCCAGCAGATACATGAGTGGCAAGCAGCAGAACTGGAATTGAATACAGATAATCTGGCTCCAGCATCCATATCATGACCACAATGTTATCTTCACTTGTCAGGGAGCCTGCAGGTCACCCATGAGGGCAGAGTCCCTGGCCTGGAACAGCACATCTCACCTGAGCAAAAAAATCCTTCCCAACTCCTGGCAATCAGCAGCCTCTTCCACAAAAGGGCCACACACTTGCTGTGTGAGTTCAGCCTTTCGCATGGTAGGAGCTGTTTATCCTGCTGGGCAGGTCTGTCTCTATGGATTCTGTGAGAAGCCAACACTGAGGGTCACCTGTCATCTTAGGTATTTTTGACATTGCCATGTTCCTCCCTTTAGCATCTTCATCAAGCCTTCTAATCAATAAGAAAAAAATGAACAATACAATCAAAAACTGGGCAAAGATAATAAACCGGGACCCTAAAAAATGAAAACATGGCTTATAAGATAATGAAAAAATATTCAACTCACAAAAAGTCAGAGAAATGTAATTTAAATCAAGATATTTCTCACCCATAAGATAAGCAAATAATAAAGTTTTACAGTGTAAAAATTAACAAGAGTGTGGAGAAAGGAAATTCCATTCACTGCTAGTATGACTATACATTTAGAAAATAAGCAAGATCTAGTTAAGTTGACTCAGTAATTCCACTTACAGGTGTGTGCAAGCAGATATGTATGAAGTTACTCACTGAAGCATTATTTATAAAATAAACATATGGAAACACTTAAATATCAATGGAGAAAGAATAAACAATCTATGATATACTCAAACTTTTATTATTACAGAGTAAGTAAAATGAATGAACCATCTCTAAACTATTTACTTTGTTACTTTTGGCAAGTATGTAGCCTCTCTGAATGTCTTTTTTCCTGTTTTTGTTTTAATCTGTAAAATGGAAATATCAGCTTCACAAAGTGAAACGAGGGTAACTAAAAAAGGATAAAATAAAAAGCATTATATACACACAGCACATACGTGATGTAGGGCATATTAGAATGTGATAATTTCTTGTCTGTGAAACAGGTATCACTGACATTGTCTTAGAGAAAGATATAGGAATGGGATATATGATTTGACAATAATAGATGTTTATTAAAACTTAAAAATGATAGGGGCAGCTAAGTAGAAAGAGGAAAGAATTAGTCAAATAAGGGTCTTAGTCAAGCTCTCTTCTAAGAAGTAATCCTTAAAAAAAAACCAAAAAGACACTAATAACTTGGATTGACCAATACGCCCCATTCCAAGAACGTGGTGACTCAGAAACAACTGTTTTTCAATGAAAAAATATTATGAAGTAGGAATTGTACTGAGGCAGCCTCTAAAGTTATGATTTTCACTAACTTTCATTTCAGTTTTTATTTTAAGTGGGAGGATCTGCAGATGATATCGGAGGAGAAGGAAAATTGGGTACTGTATTTTTTAATACTTGGCGTTTTTTGTATGAGAGCAACATAATTTTGAAAATGAAGCCTACTTCTGGTAACACTATTAAGCTATCTAGAAAAGTTAACTTAGAATGTTTTTCAGAGGGAATTTTAATCTGTGTAGTTCTGAGTTTCCATAAACTGTATGTCTATCAACCTTCATAAGAGATAGAGGGACATTTGAACTTATAAAGTATATTTGGGAAAATCCGAGGCAGTATCCTAAAGGACCTAATAAGGTGCAAAAGGGACAATAGGCCCCTCTTATTTAGACACAGGCTACATGTCCCTTGCATTAATGCTCCAAGCCCTGAATATAATATTGAGAATAAATGAAAGATAACAAATTATAAAGATTCTGTAAAAGCAATCAGTGAGGGCCAAGTAAAGTTAAAACAGGTTAAAAAGTTAATTCCACAGCTAGCAGGGACAATTTATGGAATGAAGAGAAATAAATACACATGAGAGCACCGGATAATGGGTGTTCATCTGGAAGAGAACCTCATGAAAAAAAGGTCACAAAGTGCATAAATGCATAAAGCTATAAGGTGTCTCAGTTTATACCAAGGAGAGACACCAGCCATATTTAATAATGAAAATCTAAAATAAATAGCAAAAAGTCCAGAAATACTTTCCCCATAACATTTCTCTCCAACTCCAAATGGGAAGCACATGGATTATTCAAAGACATAGACTTCCAAAGCTCATTTTAGGAAATGCAGGAAAAACTGCATTTATTAATGACATGTTTTTGAACATCACTGGCACTAAAATTCACTTTTTAATTCAAAACCTAAAGTAAGCCAATTCATTTATTATATCTAAAAAGGATGTAATGGATATATATTAAACTCTTATGTTTGTGTTTTAGTAATAAAAATACTTTCTTTTATTAATAAAAATACCATTAAATAAATTTATAGTATATTTAAATGTTGAGATGTTCATAAATCTTTCCTGCCATTGATTCTAACAAGGATAGCAACAAAGAAGCATATACAGAAATTCAAGACAAGTTTAAGAAGAGAGATGCAGTGGTTGTTTCCTTCCCTAAAGCATTTAATTCAATGTTCAATGTACACCAGGCACTTAACACATATTCAAGTGATATAAGAAGTTCCCTTTTTAAGAAAAATTGAAAGTTGATTTTGATTACCAGTTACTTATATTAATAACAGTGATAATATAGAGCAACCCACAAACATAATAGTAACTCACCTTTACTGAAATTTTTTCTCCAATAATCCATTATCACAAAAAAAAAACAAAACTCAGAACTGTAAGTGAAGTTAACTCCACTCTAAATGCCTATTGCTTAAATTACAAGAACTCAAAAATAACAAAAATAGACCTATGCAGACACCTAATGAAGGAAAAGCTAGTCTACGCCACCATCTAGTGGCCACAGAATGTAGCACTAGAAAAAGAAAGTACTTACCCAGGGATGTAATACCAGAATATAAACATCTAGAGTTTGTATGTACAGCAGCTGGCCCTTCTTCTCAGTTGGGCCAGCATAGGATGCACCTCTCTTCTTCCTTCTGCACAATTGCTTGAGCTGACCTTTGGACATAACCAAGCAGGAACACTCAAGTAGATGATTGCCTTTGCCCACCTCTTGTAATTCTACCACCCTTCAACTGGTATCTATTTGTTATGAGAAGTGTAAAAACACATTTTCACTCATCAGATCATATGAACAATAATGAAAAATTAGTGAAGAAAACCTCATACACTGCTATTAAGAGTATAAATTTGTAGAACAGTTTGGCACTATTTAATAAAGATGAATATATATGTGTGTGTGTGTGTGTGTGTGTGTGTGTGTATATATATATATAATTTATGACCCAGAAATTCCATTCCTGGGTATATACTCTAAATAACGGTTTGATACTGAGGGAGTCTATGGTTAGAATTCAGAAGGTCTGGTAACTTGGATGGATAAAAGTTATATTGTTATTAGCACCAACTTCTAACTGAAATTAAGCATTTCCTCTGTGAAGGTAGGCAACAAACCACAATATCATTAGCAAGACCTGTGGTTTTTTAGCCAATAAAAATCACAGATATTGTCAAATTCCATTTGTAGTTGTTGAAAATACATCAAAATTTCTTTTCCCTTGATAACTACTTCAAAATTATGATACTCTTACACCTACCATTAGATATTGTTATTTAATACCTTGTAAAGAAGTATGTCTATTTCTCTACCAAGAATTTTCTTTTAGTACTGCTGAGCAAAAAGAACAAAGCTAAAGGCATCATGCTAGACTTCAAAATATACTATAAAGCTATAGTAACCAAAGCAACATAGTACTGGCATAAAAACAGAAATAAGCCAATGGAACATAACAGAAAATCCAGAAATTAATTGCTGTATCTACAGCCAACTGATTTTTGACAAAGGCACCAAGAACATACAGAGGGAGACAATCTCTTCAATAAATGGTGCTGGGAAAACTGGATATTCGCATGCAAAAAATGAAAGTAGACCCTTTAACCTTATACAAAAATCAATTCAAAATGGATCAAAGACCTAAATGTTAATACCTGACAACTATAAAACTACCAGAAGAAAACATGGAGAAACACTTCAGCACATTGGTCTGGGAAAGGATTTTATGAATAAGACCTCAAAAGCACAGGCAACAAAAGCAAAAATAAACAAATGGAATTATATCAAACTAAAACCTTCTGCACAACAAAGGAAACAATCAACAGAATGAAGACAACCTACAGAACAGGAGAAGATATTTATGAACTATTCACCCTATGGGGATTAATATACAGAATATACAAGGAACTCAAACATCCTGACAGCAAAAAAAAAAATAATAATAATCAGATTAAAAAATGGGCAAATGATCTGAACAGACAATTCTCAAAAGACGACATACAGATAGCCAACAAATATTAATATATGAAAAATGTTCAGCATCACTAATCATCAGAGAAATGCAAATCAAAACCACAATGAGGTATCATCTCATCCTAGTTATAATGGCTATTATCAAAAATACAAAACAACAAGTGCTGACAAGGATGCAGAAAGGGATCTCTCATACACTCTTGGTGGGAATGTAAACTATTAAAGCCACTACAGAGAACAGTATGGAGGTTCCTCAAAAAGCTACATACAGAACTACCAAATGATCCAGTAATCCCATTACTAGATATTTATCCAAAGGAAAGGAAATCACTATATTGAAGAGACATCTACACCCCCAATTTATTGAGGGATTATTCACAAGAACCAAGGTATGGAATCAACCTAGATGTCCAACAACAGATGACTACATAAAGAAAATGTGGTGTATATACTCAAGCCATTACATCCATATTTGAACAAGCAGAAATGAGAAAGGAACAAAGGGAACAAACAATCCCTCCTCCACCCATTTAAGATCAATTGTAGGTCATTAGGGCACTGACACTTCCCACTGTCCAAGACTTAGTTCAAGGCCACACCAAGCTACAAGAATTTTATTACTAATTTTTAAAAATGGAGGAGGTTGGGGTAGGGGAGAATGGATAATGAAAAAAAGCTAGCAGTTTGCACGACCTTCCTCCAGCACCTTCTATTCTCTATATTCTACTATATTTTACTTCATAGTATTTATTAATTCCTGATAGATTTTCTCTTTGTGTGTTCCCTCAGCCCATATGTTCCTAGAGGACAGAAACTCTGTCTTTTGTTCAATCCTGTATCCTGTATACCAGTCTCTGGAAAAGTGCCTGGAGCATAGAAGGAATTTAGTAAATATTGGTTGAATGAGTGAATTGTTAATTCCAGGGGGGAAAAAATAGTCTAAGAAAATAAATTAAATCATATAGATCCAGTACTGACCCAGTCTTACCTCGTTACAAATAGATATCCCTCAAATGGAAAAATTAAGGCATCTGTCTGGAATTATTAATTTTAAAAAGCCTCCCTTCCTCTGAACAGATGATTCAAAAGCCCTTCCACAAGTCACAGCCGATACAACCACAGGTGATAGCCTTGTAATAATACCCTAGTCCTAAGTAAC
The DNA here is from genome assembly GCF_000956105.1 of Propithecus coquereli. NCBI lineage: Eukaryota > Metazoa > Chordata > Mammalia > Primates > Indriidae > Propithecus > Propithecus coquereli. The sequence goes on from NW_012137192.1 coordinate 1,481,673, forward strand.
CAATATTCAGTAATGCGTGCAATAATGTAATTATTAGCAAAAATAAGGTAAACATTAATATAATGTAGACTAATGTAAATTAGTGATGTAATCAATTAACTATTTTTAATGCGAGCATTATTAGATGCTGGAAGGAAAGAACTCTGGGACGTGGTATAAAAGAGACATAAATCCTCATCTTCCATAGAAGGAAGTCTATAGATGCTATCCATAACTGAAAAATCTAGAAATAAAAAATGCCATTTAAAAATACTGAAACAGGCATTAGAAGAAACAGCTTGAAATGTTGAAGGTAGTTATTCTGGGGACCAATACTCCGGAGTTGGGAGGACTAGATCAGAGGTCTAATGTTTGGCTTTTAAAGTTTACATAACTATCTAGTTTCAAATTATGTATGTTTAACTCTGACTTTTTCATATCAGGCTCGGTGCCGTCATTCCTCTGAGCTCGTAGACAATTTCATCTAAATCTTGAGTAGGAACCTTCCAAGGTCACGCTGGAATAGTAATAGGGACGGAAAGTACACTCAGCGCAGAAAAGAGAAGGCTCGTTGGTCTACGGATAAACGTCCATCGCGCTGTAAAACTTAACCCTGGCAAAACCCTCCACGATTTTAAATGCAAAGCATTACACATGCACGCGTCCAGGCTCCATCCTTCCTTCCCAATCGAGAACCACAAGCACAACACCTACACTTTTACGAATTCTACACAACCGGGCATTGCAGCCTTTGAGATGATGAGCCCAGAAAGGTGTAGCAGGACTGATTTCAGCATTAAGCTCATTCTAATATCACCTCTGACACTGAGGAAACACAGAGAGACCAAGGGACAGCGTCAAAGACACAGACGCCAAGCTGACTGGCTCGACGCGCCGCGCCTCCCGGCCAGGGGCGGAGCCCACCCCGCCGACCCCGCCCCAGCCTGCGTCAGCCAGTTGTCCAGTCGCCGCTCGCTTCCAGTTGGGAAGTCTTAAGAGGAGAGTTTCAAGAAGGACGCGGCTGGCTGCCTTTCTTAGAGCTCGAAGCTGCGCCATGCTCGCCCTCCGGAGCGGCCTGACTAGGACGCTGGCCGCGCGGACGCTCGCGCCCCAGGTACGAGCCGCTGGGTCACGCCTGACCCCTAGCCCTGGGGGGGGGCGGCGGAGCGCCTGCGGTGGACGCGGAAATCTCGCGCATGTGCGCCCCCAACGCCGCTCGCCCTGCGCATGCGCGAACCCAGGAAACCTGCGACTGGGGTCCCAGGACGCGCGTGAGGAAAAAGGGGCTGCCAAGGAAAGGGTATGCTGCCGAGGCCGCCTCCTGACCCACTCGCGGGCATCCGAGGACATAGAGCTTCTGTGGCCTGGATGCCAGGCGGCCCCGAGGACACCCCTGGAGCGGTTTTGCAGCCCGGCACCGTCGAGGCTGCAGCTCACGGAGCCCTGCCCAAGTTGCGGTGTCAGGGCTGCTGTGGATTTGTGGCCTTATGGGCCACTGCCCCCTCCAGATTTTAGGTTCAACTGGGGAAAGGCCAACCAGCCGCTTGCAGCAGAAGCGGCCTCCCCCTTTGAAAGGAAATACACAACTTCCAAGCATTTTCCGGAGAAACTTGAGGCAGCCCAGGGTCCCGGTGGGTCTGGACCCCGGCCACTCACCCGAGTCTCCTGGGTCTGTCCCCAAGCCACGAAGGGTCCGGAGTCCTGAAGCCACCATGATAAACTCTTAACCTTCGATGAGAAATGTACAAGACAGTTTATGATTCAGCCTTACCTGTCTGTCGCACGTTGGCCTATTCTGTGAATCAAACCCAGAGATTTCTTTTTCTTGCAGTGTTTAGGCCTTTACTCCTTTCTCAAGGGGCAGCATAGGAAGGTTAACCTATTCCAGAGGCAGACTTTCTGGTGAACACTAAAGAAAAGCCATTAATGTCTATTCACTCTAGATTAACAGTGTAGTCTTTATACCTCTGAGTCTCAGGGAAGGGCCAAGGATTATTTCCGTACATTGTTATCCTGAACTTTGAGATTTTTAAAAACATCTACCAATTGTTCTCTTACAAGTGAATTGGAATCGTTGCTGTGAGAATGAGCCCCAACTTGGAGACAAGGGAACCTGAAGAACTCATGATTTCTGTCCCAGCAGTTAGTCTGTTGTGCAACAAAAACCTCAGCGCCCCCACGCAGCCACCCACCCACACCTCTCTGCAGTTAACCTTTTCCTGAGCTTCCCTATTATATATTTCTTCTGAGAAAGATAAAGATGTGTGCATTTGACCACCTATTTGTGCTCTGAAAGTTGCACATATCAGGATGAAATCACTTTGTCACACCAAGACAAAAATGGGGCTAGGAAGGAGGCTCAGGCTTACATGTCTAAGAAGTTTCTAAGGACTTTCTAAAAACCCAAGAAACCCTTTCACATCCTGCACGCATCGCCTGCTTTGATGAAGTTTATCACTAGACAGTCTTTAGAACTGCAGATTTTAGTTTGGAAAGAAGGCTTGCCCAGTAATGACATCTCCACTAATGAACTGACAACTCTGGTGTAGCGGCTGCTTTTCCCTCCTGAGCTTGATAGCGAAGGAATGAATAATTACTCGAAACACATGGTGTTTAGAGAATGGGAGAGGCCAAACTCTGAAGGAGAAAATGGCCTCCTCAGCTAAGTTCCTTCCTGTATTTATTTCCAAGGACACGTACAAAAGGTCAGGGTTGTTTGCTAATTTAACATCATACATGCAGGTCAGCTGTTTTCAGCTGACCTTCGCGCTCAGCAAACAAGCAGCTTCAGGCAGGTGTTTTCACCTCACCATTCACCCTGCTCATTTTCTTTCCATCCAGCTATCCTTTCTTCTAGGCCCAGCCCCCACATGTCCCCCTTTTTATTTAAAATTAGAGATGTAGGAGAAAGATGTAAGCTTCAGCCAGTGTCTTTTACGTAATGGCGTTGGGAGGTCATCAATTGACGGATCCGTCCTGGAAAGTAAAAAAAAAAGTGACAAGACCAAGCACAACCAGTTCATAATAGATATTTTTGGGTGGTCACGGGAATGCACCATATTGTATTATTTAAGTTGGTACCACACAGGAGGATTAGAGGAATGATAAGCTACTGACTCTGATATTAAGCTAGTCTGTTCCGTTTCTCTGCCAGGACCATAGAGACAACCATACTCTTCCAGTCCATGTCGAATCATTGGTAGACAGAGGGATCTCCGAGTCCCACCATGTTAGGGGCTTAAACACAGGCGGGTTTAAGACATGAGCCCAGTGAACTGTGGCTCTACCGCCTGGGAGAAGTAAAAGGAGAAAAAGACTGAAAAGCAGCCTTCGGGGCACCTGACTGCCATTACGGGCAACAATAGCCAAATACACCAGAAAAGTGTTCCCCAAGGTAGGAGGAGCCCCCAGTTGTGTTATCATGGCCAAGGCCTGTGTCTCCAGCTGTTTCAGCTGACCCCATGTGATCCTGGGCATCATTATGGTGTTACGGGTCTGTCGCGGAGGGACCCCGTCGGCAGCGGTTGGAGGGAGAGACGTTTCATTTGTGGAATCCAGCTCGTGACCTAGGCGAACTGGTCTGGAAGGGAACCACTCCGGACCTGCAGAAGTTTGAACACAAACATATCCTCTTCCCCGTGTTAACTCAATTACAATCAAAGGCCAATCTCTTGGAATTAATAACAGCTGGAGAAGGCCAGGTTGTAGCGGTCCCATAAGTACTATAATAGCGTTAAGGGCTCTTAGGTCCTATAGTAAACACTACTATTGTTCTTTTAGGTATGACAAATACGGGAGTGTTCCATGGGCTGAGGGAAGGTTCTGTGTCCCACTTTAAGTTGGTCTTGGACAAGAGATTTTAAATGTTTTAATTTATCCTGCTTAATGGGCCACTGCTCTATCCAGATGGGTGAATTAGTAGTCCACTGTAAAGGTGTGGGTTGTATTGGATGCACCTGAGCAGTGGGCCCTAATGAAAAGGCTGGGTAGTTAGAAGTTTCCATTGTTCTAGCAAGTCTCATCCCCGTAAAGATTGGCCCTCGCATAGGCAATGAAGAAAAGCGGATGGTTTACCAGGGGAGGAATAGAGACCCCCTTTGAGGGGGAGGAGGAGGTAGCTGCTTCTGTTGAACTACAGAAGGCAATCATGGAGAGAATGGCTCAGGATTCAGGAATTTTACGGCAGGGGACGCCAGCTCCTTCAGCAGAGCAGACCCCGGAGGAGGAGGAGCGGGTTCCAGGAGGCACCGGAACCCCCTGCTTAAGAGTCTTCTTAAAAATCTTCCCTTCTTGTTCCCAGAGCTCTAAATCTAATGTGCCCTCATCTGGGAGCCAGGGGTAATGCTATCTTACTACACATAAGAACTGTTAAGCTTTTGGTTCGAGAGAACACTGGGCAGCCTTTAAGAGTTGTTGCTAAGTGTGCAGATAAAATCGCCCATCTTTTGTCAGCTGCTGCCCCATATTAGAAATCCCCTTCCGAACTACACGCATAGGTCCCTTTCCCAAAGTAGCAGGCGGGACTGTCCCTTACCAGGATGATTCCCCTTGTAGTCCAGACGACGAACACTCACTGGACACGTGGATTCATGAATCACGTCGGAGTCACCTCTTGTAGCCGCCGCTTTTCACTCCTGAGCTCGGTAGCAAAGGAATGAATAATTACTGAAAACACATAGTGCTTAGAGAGGAGAGGCCAACGTCTGAAGGAGAATATAGCCGCCTCACCTAACTTCCTTCCTGTATTTATCAACAAGGACACGTGGAAAAGGTCAGGGTCGTTTGCTAATTTCCTTAACATCCATACAAATCAGCTGTTCTCAGCTGACCTTGCCCACAGCAAACAAGCAACTTCGGGCAGGTGTTTTCACCTGACCCTTCCTTCACCCTGCTCGTGTTCTTTCCATCCAGCCATCCTTTCTTGTAGGCCCAGCCCCTGCACTCTGGCTTTGAGCCTCTGGATCCAAGAACTGTTTCTAAGCAGCTTACAGGAACCTCTCGCTTTTTGCTAGTTAAAGCTTCCTTTTCCCATCTCTCACCGGATGCAGTGGTGGTTTGCTGGTCTGTGCATTTGTGGTTATAATCCTCATTTCTCATTCCCGAATAAACTCAATGCATTTGAAGATAATTTTCTCTCATGTCTTTTTTTTAGTTTGACATCTCTAAATACAAATCCCTGAAAGTCAGCTTAAAAAACAATTGTTACAAATACCCCAACTGGCTCATTTTCTGATATATTTGTTTTATTTACAATTTTTTTAAAATTATAGATACTAAACAGGGTTTTTTTATTATTATTATTTTCATATCATTCTGTTATTAGAGTTTGGTTAAATTGACCCAAAAAGAATGTGTATCGAAAGAAGGGGTAGCTGCAATTACTTTTGGTGGGAAGAACTGCTTTCCAATTAAACTTAGACACTGGGGCAATACGAACATAAGTCATAGTGGACATAAATGGAATGAACTCAATTATAATTAAGACATTTTACACATAAATACGCAGACATTTATATGTTATAATCAAAAATATGTCAGTGAAAGAAGCCTATTAAAACTGTTCTAATAGATAATTCTTGTTAGTCAGCTTTAGGAAGTTGTCTCATACTAAACAACCCTACTTAAAGATGGATTTGTAACTGGAATGCCACAAGAGTGTGTGTATACATGTGTGTTAATACATACATATTTGTATATACTTATATGTATACATGCACGCAGACACACAAACTGAGAGGATAATTTCTGGCAGGGCATTTTGCTACTGAAAGTTCAGTTCACTCAAGCTCAGAGAACCAAATTAGAACAGAAATTTACATAATGAGCATATGACTATTACAAAGGGAACTAACGGTTCTTAAAAGATAATTCCATCAACATGGTATAATTTGGTGTAATAAATGTAATTAGATACAGTGATTCAGACAATTCTGACTTGTTGATTTCTCCCTTTTGAACATGCCTCCCCCCATACAGTCTCCCCCCATGATACAGTGCAACTGGATAGGTCATAGCTTCCTTTTATATTAGTTACATTCCAGTCCGATTTTTGACCAGTGGTCTTCATCATTGAATTTAGGAACTACTTTGACCTGAATAGCCATTTCCATTCTTTTAGAAACTTGAAAAAGAAAACTAGTTAATCTTTATTGACATCTCTATATAAAGAAATGTATGTAGAGGGTTGGCAATAGAAGTACAAACTCAATAGAAGTACCAGACTCAGATTTGGTTGTTACATAATGTAATGAAACCTACCTTCCCAAAATATTTAAATTTGCTTTATCTTCTTCAGGTGTGCTCATCTTTTGCTACAGGCCCCAGACAATATGATGGAACACTCTATGAACTTCGTACTTACTACTTCAAACCTTCGAAAATGAATGAGTTCATGGAAAATGTTAAGAAAAACGTTCATCTTCGGACCACTCACTCTGAATTGGTTGGATTCTGGAGTGTTGAATTTGGAGGCAAAGTGAATAAAGTGTTTCATATTTGGAAGTATGGTATGAGTCATCTAGTTGAAGTGTTCAGTACAGACTTTCATCCTGTTAGATACTACATGAAACTTAGTCCTTGGATCTATATTACTATAGATACATATAGGTTAAGTAATATTTTTAAAAAAACAATACCAAAAAAATTAATTTAGTGATTATTCTTCCAATGGTATACCTCTAACAACCCCTTGCTTGAACTCTTATGTTATTATAAATGGGAAAATGTGAAGTCTCATATATCAAATCATAAAATTGTGAACTGGAAAAATTTTAGAATTTTTCAGAAAAAATCTAGAACGGTTTGTTATAAAGTTGGTTTATGAAAAATTTAGAGCAGTGATTGCAAAAGTCCAAGTGGGTTAGGATCAGAAATGGAAAGGAGAAGTATCTTTTCTTATTATTAAACCTATGGCCAGATATCAATATTTTAGCAGAAATAATTCAAACATTTAGGGGCTTTATGAAAATGGAGGTTTATAGGGGATGATGGTTTCTGAGATTTGGTAATTCTGTTATGTTTGAGACCACTTTTGTTTCGTTTCCATACCCCAGAGCTTTGAGGAATTCACTGTCATACTAACTCTAGAAAGGCAAAGGAAAAGGAATCAGAGAGAGTTCTTCCCGTACTAAAGCTTACCTACCCCTCGTTTAGTAGAGGAAGTAAAACAAGTTACAAGAATTGCCAGAATGTTTGTTACACCGGTGTCTATTCTTAACCATCCACATCAGGACTCGCTAATATCTAAAGAACTTTTAATAATTTCATTTAGTATTGAGCAATGTGTCCAAAGTTAATAGTCATAAGTAACTTAATATGAAAAGTGTTCATTTTATACTTAACATGGCTTTTCTTTAGTTCTTCCCCTGTTCTAATAAAAGAAGCCCCATTAAAACATAATTTATGTTCTAGATATACACAAGCTGAATCATGTCCCATTAAAAAAACTGCTAATAAAGCCCTATAAGTCACTTAAGTTATTAGATAAGTGTTATTCCTTGTCCCCAGCATAAATCATATAAAACCCTTTTACCATTAGTCTTAGATTAGTCTTAGGAGGCCCTAATAGTAAGTATAGTATAGTTGTCCCTGTGTGTTCATAGGGGATTGGTTATAGGACTTCATCCCACTCCCACCCCCTCATCCCTCAACCCCCCTACCTAGTAAATAACAAAATCAGCACAAGCCCGTTTTATAAAATGGTGTAGTATTTGCATAGAGCCTACACACATCCTCCCATATACTTTATATCATCTCTAGATTACTTATAATAACTAATGCAATGTATATGCTATGAAAATAGTTGTTATGCTGTTATTGTTTTTATTTTTATTGTGTATTTTTTTAATATTTTTAACCTGGTTGGGTAAATCTACAGATGTACAACCCACAGATACAGAGGACTGACTGTACTAGTCCCTTCCGTTGGTAAATGCATGTATCTGTTTGGGTAACTTAGAAAGAAAAGAAATAAGTGGTAGGGAAAAAGAATGATTGACAATAAGTAAAAAAATCAGCATTATTTCTTTGGAAGCTGTTCGTTCAAAGGAGAACAGGCTTAAAAAGTACATCTTAATTTCATTTATGTTAAATTTGATTCAAAGTACCTTGACCTGATCACCCACCACTGCCACCAAGGAAAAATAATCTTTCTCTAAACTAGCAGTATACATCAAATGCCTCAATTAATAAGAATAGTTAACATATACTGAGTACTAAGGTACTAAACACTGTTCTAAGGTCTTTTCATGTATTAATTCATTTAATCCTCACAAAAACCTTGGAGGTGGGTGTTATATTATCATCTCCATTTCACAGAATGAGAAACTCAGACACGGAAAGTTTCAATAACTGACGTAATTTACACAACTGCCTACTAAAGTGGTAAAGCCTGTAAAGCCATTATATGACATTAAAATTAGTTCTTTACATTTCTACTACCCTTTTAGACCATGAGTAACTTACGGGCAGTTGTCACATATATTTATGTTCGTATCTCCAGTGACAGAACACAGTGTTTTTATATGGCCTTGATGAACATTTGTTGAATTGAATGAAATCCAAAGAAAATTATAGGTGATTTTATATTGAAAATGTTTGTTTTTCTTAATTCTTTTCTTCCCACAGATAATTTTGCTCATCGAGCTGACGTTCAGAAAGCCGTAACCAAAGATAAAGAATGGCAGGAAAAATTTATCATTACAAATTTGCCTCTAGTTGATAAACAGGAGATTGACATTACTTATCTGGTACCATGGTGCAAATTAGAAAAGCCTCCAAAAGAAGGTAAGTCCTTCTTCCTTCTTAGACTTTGAGTTTTAATGAGTAAAATACTAAAGATCTAATGCTATAAAGACTAAAGTACCACAGAAGAAAAAATAAAAATTCTTTGGTTTATAAATGACTATATGGTGAATATGGAGATAAAAATGAATTTGAGCTCTTTGCTTATCCTTAAAACAATGAACATCAAATAATGAAGTACTTTTCCAAATTGGAATCCGACTGACTCTTAAAGGTCAAGTATGTTATATAAAAAGTCAGCATGGTCAGTAAAGGTGGAGTAGTGGGAATAAGGAGCAAGGAAAACAGGTATAGGTAGGTAAAGGGAGGTTTATGAAATTTTGTCACAGTTTTAAAATGTTATAAATTTTTAAATATACAAGTATTTTTTCCACAAATTCAGCTAATCTTAAATCATCAAGTACATCTTTATTTGCAAGACTAACTGTTTTGGGGAATAAATGAACTTAAACTCTTAAGCTATATTAATATAGATTAACTTGTATACCTTCCTCTTTCTCATTTCTCGGTTTGAAAATAATTCCTTAAGATTTGTCTTCTTGCTGATTTTACTTCTTGCTCACTTAAGGAAATAATTACCTCAATCTGGTTTTAAACATAGGTCAGATTACAAAAGCATAGACTAATTTAAATTTTATTTTATTTCTCCCATAAACTTAATTTTGTATTTTATTTTAAATTACTAGAGATTTGAAAAGTTTTATTTGGATCCTAGTACACTTAAAATTCCCCTTAGCTTTCAGCACTATCTAAATAAAATAGTTGCCTGCTCAGACAGTGTCAGATCTTAGTTCTCTTCCTCTATGTTGTTCATAATTCTTTAGTAACTGTACTTTTTTCCTTTTTGTTACACAACAAATCTAATCTAATCTAATCTAATCTTGTCCTGTAGTTTCTTTCTCTCCACCCACCCCATACTTCTGACCAGAAGTTATCAATAAAATGCTTTTCAAGCTTTTACCTGGATATTTAGGAACAATAAGACCATCTTCTTCAGGGTTTTCTTTTTTTCCTCAAAGGCTCGGACATGACTTCAGGTCAACTATTTGTTTACTGTTCTTGTTAGAAATGAAATCCTCTAAGGGGAATTATACAAAGAAAAAAGTATTCTCTCTCAAAATTGAAAAGAAGAGGGAAATGTAGGAGATCAGATAATACCGCTATTATTCATTTCTTTTTTAAAAGTATAGACTCGGCATTCTCCTAAGTGAAGTATACCAAGAATGGGAAAACAAGCACCACATGTACTCGCCATCAAATTGATTTTAACTGATCAACACTTAAGTGCACGTATAGTAATAACATTCATCAGGTGTCGGGCAGATGGGAGTGGGGGGTGGAGGGGATGGGTATATTCACACCTAATGGGTGCAGTGCGCACCGTCTGGGGGGTGGACATGCTTGAAGCTCTGACTCGGTGGGACAAGGGCAATATACGTAACCTAAACATTTATACCCCTGTTATATGCTGAAATAAAAAAATTACAAAAAAAAAGTGTAGACTTGGGCAGCTCAAAAATCATATTTCATTATAAAGTGTCAATATCTGTTTTATTGTCAAATTTTACAGATCAAAAACATTTCAGAGGGTAGTTTATACATAGCTTACAATCCTTTTTCCTTTTTTTCTTTGTGATTAAGCTTAACAACTGACCCTTAAACATGGACAAGGACTTTTTAACCATCAAAGCAAGGAAAAAGAATGCAGAGAATTAATAAATATGACTACATAAATATGTACACATACATGGGTCAGCCTTCTGCTTGAAACAAACAAACCTGATTAAAAATTTCTTGATTATCTTTTGTAAAATAATTCTTTTTCTCCCTATATTCTAGGAGTCTATGAACTGGCTATTTTTCAGATGAAACCTGGTGGGCCAGCTCTGTGGGGTGATGCATTCAAAAGGGCAATTAATGCCCATGTCAATCTAGGCTACACAAAACTAGTTGGTGTTTTCCACACAGAATATGGAGAACTCAACAGAGGTACAGTTGCCCATTCCT
>NW_012137192.1:1493840-1512518 GCF_000956105.1 Propithecus coquereli
TTACCTAGCAAAGACATATAGTTAGGTAAGGGAAAAATTAAGTGCTCATACACTGTGTATAGTTCATGTTGGTATAATTTTTCCTTCCAAAAATTTGGCAATATTAATAAAAAGCCTTAATTTTTTTGTCTTTGCCAGTACTGCTTCTAGGAAATATGCATGGATGTGTATGTATATATTATTGCATATATCTAGTAATACAGTAAAGACATTTAAAAGGACATAAAATATATAGTAGTCATGTATGGATGATAAAATTAAAGGTTTTTTTAAAGTCTCTGTTTTAATTTTCTATACTGGACATGTATAACTTTTATAAGAAAAAACTACTGAAAATGGTGTACACACACTCTTTAATCTTAAATTCATTCTCAGCATAGTAGGAGAATGATAATCTGCTGAGTATAAATTGATACATCATTTCTGGAGCACAGTATCTATGTCCTTTGGTTTTCTCAATTTAAATGTTGAGAGTTTATATTAAGGAAATAATCAGATCCAGACTGCCTGGGTTCAAATCCTAGCTTCATCACTTACTAACTTTGTGACCTTGAGTAAATTATTCAATCTCACTGTACCTTAGTTTTCTCATTCAGAAAATGCTATAACCTACCACATAGATTATTATGAAGACTAAGTGAGTGAATACATGAAATATGCTTAAAACCAGGTCTGGCACATAGTAAGCACCCAATAGATATTAGTGGTAGCCATCAGCATTGTTATTATTGTAGGTGCTGCTCTAATGAAGCGTAGGTCGGCCTTGTTTACAATAAGGAAACACTGGAAACAATGTGTTATGACCCTAGTTATATAATAAATGTACTTGTAATACACAAGAAGACATACATATACATCATTTACATCAATGTATCTTATATAAGCATAAATATATATGCTATGTGTGTATTATAAATATATAAACGTGTATAAAAATACATATATATATGTGGAAAAGATATACCAAAATAGACAAGTGGTTATTTCAGGGTGGTAAGATTAGAAATGGTTACTTTTTCCTTTTATTTATCTGCATTTTCCAAAATCTATACAGCTAACATGTAGTAAACTTTAATTATAGAAAGCTTATAATTAGGTATAAAACATTTATTTCAGTATCTTGTGGAATACTGCAATATCGGCAATAATCTAAATAATTGACATTAAGGAGTTGGTATAAAAAGTTGTTACATAGATATGGAGAAATTCATATAGCCATTAAAATTAGTATCATTGACATAGAAAATTCTCATATTGTTGATTTTTTAAAAATCTGTTTCTAAGTATAATATACTGAAAGACCTTAATTTGGTTTACTCATTTTTTTCAAAAAAAACACACCATATATTATTAATAATAGAGGTTTATCTAGGAATTTACGATTATGCCAGTTAATGTTTTCATTCTTTGTATCATCTAAATTTTCTACAGTTTACACAATTTTTTATCTGCTTTTCAAAAAATAAAATAAAATATAATAGGAAGTGAGGAAACCTGGAGCTAGTCATAATTGTGCCTTTAGCTATGTTCCTTTACATCTCCTCTTCAGCCTTCTGTTTCCAGTTTGATTGATTAATTTATAAATTTCCCTCCCAAATCTCTGACCCCTCTGAAATCTTATCACTAACATATTTAGTTTTACCTTTTTGATGTCACTATTTTGATTTAAAGAAAAAGACATTTCTGATTCATTTTTCAGTATTTCTTATTTATTAATGCCATATTCTTTAGAAACTATTTTTGATTTATTTCCGCAGTTTATGTTCTTTGGTGGAATGAGAGTGCGGACAGTCGAGCAGCTGGGCGACATCAGTCTCATGAGGATCCCAGAGTCGTGGCGGCTGGTAAGCTGTTTCACTAGGCATGAATTACTTCTAGAACAAATTTGATTCAGTCAATAACTCTATATGCTTTCTTATGAAATGTTTTTCCAGTTCGAGAAAGTGTCAACTACCTAGTGTCTCAGCGGAATATGCTTCTGATTCCTGCGTCATTTTCACCATTGAAATAGTTTTCTACTGAAATACCAAGCATTTCTTTAACTGGCATGAGATGTGCTAATAGTGCCTAAATTCTCTCAAGAAATTCTTACTTTTATTTGAAGGAGGTGGTAAGTTAATTCGCTGTATGTCTTGCATTTTTGAAAGCTAAATCTGTCCTTTGTCACCACCACTTCAGGAAATAGTTCTGCTCATTTTCCCTGGGGAATTTCAGTATCTACTATATATTGGAAATAGTTGTCACTATTTCATGACCTTGAATATCTCTTCTGTATTTTGACAACCTTTTGCTTCATATTATAGCATTTTCTTGTATTCAAATAATGGTTTTACATTTCCTTATTTGACAATATTTTTAAATTATTTGTATACAATATCTGTCTTTTTATCATGTCTGTTTTTTCTTAGATTTAAAAGAAATTTTTGCCCAGTAAAGTTTATTTTGTTATATCAAATGGGATTTATAGAAATATTAGATCAAGTATATTTCTTTACTTTGGAAAAGTACAATATCATCTGCGTCATCTGTATTAATTATGGTTTTCGCATTAATTATCAGTCACTTTAACTTAGAAAATAATGTAAGTAGGTCATGGCATTAAAAATCTACAGAAGAGGGCCAGGCGTGCTGGCTCACGCCTGTAATCCTAGCATTCTGGGAGGCCGAGGCGGGAGGATTGCTTGAGCTCAGAAGTTCGAGACCAGCCTGAGCAAGAGTGAGACCCTGTCTCTACTAAAAATAGAAAGAAATTGGCTGGACAACTAAAAATATATAGAAAAAATTAGCCGGGCATGGTGGCGCGTGCCTGTAGTCCCAGCTACTCCGGGAGGCTGAGGCAGGAGGACCGCTTGAGCCCAGGAGTTAGGTTGCTGTGAGCTAGGCTGACACCACAGCACTCTAGTCAGGGCAACAGAGTGAGACTCTGTCTCAAAAAAAAAAAAAAAAAAAAATCTACAGAAGAGTCATTGGTTTATATGCTGAAATGTGTTCATTTATAATTAATTTTACTAATTTTTACTTCATTTTGGACCACTAACAAAGATCTTGGGACATTCATTTGTTTTAAAGAGATCTTTATGGTTATGGAAATGCTTGTCCTAATAAAAGCCTACATATCTATTCTGATTTTTTAATTTGCATTTTATGTTTATATCCTCTTCTCTGGAGCTCTTATTGTGTTACTTTAGGATAGTGACACGGTAACAATTTACCAACTTTATTGTGACCTTTAAGTTACATCAAGAAAATAGCATGCTAGTAACCCCAGGAAGGAAGGTTTCTTTAGTACTGCCACAGATACTCTAGGGTTTTCCTTTAAACATCTTTAATTTCCATTTTACTTGATGCCTTTACCTTCTAAAACTAGATTTGGTATTCCAAGATCTCCTGATAGTCTATATTTATAGCGATATTATTTTTTATTTCTAAAACGTATCTATAAAATAGTAAATTATGAATTAGCTGTCCAAGGGAAATTTCGAAAACAGAAAGTACAGTTTTCTCTCATTTATCAGACCCCAAGGGATTTGTAGTGTATCTGGACTATCATGTACTGTAAGATATTATACATTGTAAGAAAGGCAGGCAGTGGCAGCTTAAGCAAATCTATGCCTCCTCAGTAGTCTTTTCCGTGCAGAGTACAAAGAATCCAAAGACATCTCACATTTATGTAAAACAGTTGGGGACTCAGTATGTGCTTAATATACACATAAATTACCAATTTAAAAATGAAAATTGAGCTAAATTCAAATTTAAAAGTTAACAAATACTACAGAAGGTAGTTTAATATTTTGTTTCAGAATGTCGCAGTATCTTAGGGTTATGAGCATCAATTATCTGTGATAGTAAATGCTTAGGGGAGGGCTGGCATTTTGATCTCTTTGATGAATTTACTCAGAGTTATCTTAAGGGCTTCCCTGGTTTGGGCCAAAATAGGATTTCTCGGTTTAAATCATGTACCTTATTCTTCATACTTAGCTCCAAGTGGATTTTGCCATTTTCCAAAACTTAAGATGACAGGGATTTGCCTTCCAAGAGGTTTCATTTGAACAGGAAAGTACTTTTCATGTACAGGTTCATATCATAGCATCCTGTTTTTCTCTAGTTTGTTCATCTTTCCGTTCTCTTAAATGACTCTCAGCACCCCCTCCCCTCATCTTCATTTAGCTGATGACTTTTCCTTTTACATCACTGAGAAAATAAAAACATCAGAAGAGAGTTGGCACAAGTTCCCACCCCTTATCCACCCATTTTTCTGCAGCCAAGCCCATATGCTGTACCCTCTCCCCTCCTACTGTGCATGAATGGTCCCTGTGCCAAGCAAAGACACATCCCTCCACTTGGACACTCACTGCTGAAAGCTGTGGCTCCAGCACTTCTCTCTGTCTCCTGAAGACACAGCTTTCCCTCTCAACTGGACCGTTCTCCTCAGCATACAAATATGCTATTATTTTCCCCACCATCTTTAAAAAAAATTTAAAAAACTTCTCGCCCCATTTTTTTCCTTTACAATATGACTCAAAAGAGTGGTAGTTCATACTTCCTATCTCCATTTGCTCTCCTCACATTATCTCATAAACATTCTCTAATCACCACACCAGCCAAATTGCTCTTGTCAAACTCACTTCCCAGTCCTCATTTCACTTGAGCTGTTAGCGATTGACCTCTCCTTTCTTCTGGAAATACTCTCTTCATTTCTCAAAACACTACACAAGCTTTCCTTCCTCATTAACTCTCTAGTCTTTACCTTGTCTCCTTGACCTCTGATGCTGGATGTCCCAGGGCTGATTCCTTGGACCTCTTCTTCTCTTTTCTATTTACACTCACTCCCTACATCATTTCCTCCAGGCTTGTGGCTTCAAATGCTGTCTGTGTGCTAATAGCTCCTCTAATCCACCCCTTGTCTCTGAATTCCAGGCTCATGGTATCCAACTGCAATCTCAGCATCTTCACCTGAATGTCTGTGAGAAATCTCACACCTCACGTGTCCAAAACTGAGCTCTTGATCCAGAAACTATCTCAGATCATGGCAAGTCAGCTTTCCATTTGCTCAAACCACAAACCTCAGAGTCATTCTTGATGCCTTTTTTTTCCTCTCCCATCTCATTATATATCTGTCATCAAATCCCAAATATCCAGAATTTGATCACTTCACATCCCTACAGCAACCATCCTGGCTCAAGTCAGTCAGTCATCTGGATGTTGGGGAAGGGCTGTTAACTGATCCCCTGCCCTTGCCTTCCTGGCCCCATCCCAGTCTACTTTCAACACAGCAGCCAGAATAGTCTAAAACATAGCCAGATCGTATCACTCCTCTGCTCAACCCTCCCATACCTTCCTCCCTCAGTCAGGGTAATTATCCAAGCCCTCACCTGTGACCTACAAGTCATTACATGATCTGTCCTCCTGTTATCTTTCACCTCAGCTCCAGACCTGTCCTAAGAGTCTTTTCTTTGAACCTGCTAAACATGCTCTTACCTCTGGGTCTATTCCCCCTGCCCTGAATGCTCTTCCCCAGATATGCATCTGCCTGGATCATTTCCATACCTCCTTGAGGTCTTTACCCCCATGAGGCTTTCCCTGACAGCCCTATTTAAAATCGCAAGCCTCTCTCATGGTGTTCCCTATCTGCTATGGACTGAATGTTTTTGTTCCCGCAAAATTCATATATTGAAGCCTTAATCTCCAGTGTGATGGTATTTGGAGGTGGGCCCTTTGGGGGGTGATTAGGTTTAGATGAGGTCATGGGCATGAAGTCCCTGTGATAGAATTGGTGACCTGATTGGGATGAAGAATCCTGAGTGCTCCACTTGTATTCTCTCTCCCCTCCCTCTTCCCCCTTTTCTGCACCACATGAGGAAACCAAGAAGAGAGCCCTCACTAGAACCCAATCATGCTAGCACCGTGATCTCAGACTTCTCAGCCTCTAGAACTGCAGGAGAAATAAATGCTTATTGTTCAAGCCACCCAGTCTACGGTATTCTTGTTACAGCAGCCTGAACTAAGACACCATCCCTCTCCCCTGCCTTAATTTTATTTATGTCATTTATCACTATAATTAATGTTTTACATATATATGATTTGTTATTGTATGTGTCCTCCCACTAGAAACTAAATTCCATGACAACAATGGTTTTTGTTTTAATTATTGTAGTATCACCAGTGCCTGGCACATGGTAAGCCCTAAGTATTTATTGATTGAATTAACATACGAGAAGTCTGAGTTTTAAAAAAAAAAACCCTTCATTCCTCCACACCTCATATTGAGCCACCATGAGCAGTAGATTTATGATTATTATTGGAGGTGCCACACTATCCCATTTGGAAAATATCCCTGGAAGACATGGTGAATGACTCAGTACAAGTTCTAGCTGTGGGTGCCATCAAGAATAACACTTTTTCCTGTTTGGTTATAAGTTGCTATCATGGACTATGAAGGTATTTGAATTTTATCTCCAGGAAGAGAAAACAGATATGCACCCCATCATGTCCGGTTCGGCCCCTGCCATAAAACTCCCAAAGGACAAGCAAATGCCACTTGTAGATATGAGCTCTGAGCTTCATTCTCAGTGCCAGCTCTTAACCTACTGAGCAAACCTTGGAACCTGACTATTGTGGCAACTGAAAGTGCCTGTGGGGCACTTTCAGTTATCAAAGGGGTGCGAACCTGTAGTATGGTGGAAGAATTGTTACATAACTTCTTTTACATAGAATGTCCTCTCTCTAAGCATCTTCTTTAAAGAAGTACATTCCCCTAAGAGGAGAAAACAGTTTATTTTCTTTAGTGACAGCTAGTTGGCTCAGGACCCTGAGATAAAGGGAGTTTGGGCATTTGACAAAATGAGCTTTTTGATGGCTGATTGAGGGAAATGGAAAATTTTGTATCACAGGCTTATGCTTTGAAAGGGCAAGGCAGTGGTGGTGGTCTTGAACCAGCCAGAATATTGTAAGGCTCCTGACAGAAGAGATGCCCACAGAATTAAAGACAAAACAAAAAATAATCAGAAAGGAAAGGTGAGATCATGCCCAGGTACAGCCTATACTACTAACAGACAAGAATACAAATAAAAGTTTTGTAATCTAGCTATCGTCCTGTTTTCTGATTCCCTTCATAGCAAAACTCCCATGTAGATTTGTGTGTATGTGCTGTCTCCTTTTCCGTACCTCATTCTTTCCTGAATCCATTCCAGTTATGTCTGTCTGCGCCCTCATCGGTCTGCTAAAATGACTGTTATGAAGGTCATCAAGGACCTCTGTCTTAGCAGATTCAATGGCCATTCCTGCCTTTGCCTTACTCATCCTCTCAGCAGTGCTGGACATCATTGACAACATCTGCCTTCCTGAAGCTCTTAATTCTCTGGGCTTCAATGTATGGCATCATACTCTTCAGATTTGCCTCTTCCTCAACTGGCCATCCGTCTGTTTTTCTTGTTGGCTTCTCTTCCAAATGTCATAGGATCTCAAGAATGTTCTGTATCTTCACTCTCTGTCAGTAAGCTTATTCAGTCCCATGGCTTAAATACCGTTCATATGTATACCGATGATTTACACATTTTTATCATCTTTCCTATTGTTGCCACCGAGCTCCAAAGTGAAATACCAGCTGCATTTATAACATGACCATCTACCTAGTTCAGGTCAAAAACCAGAAGTCAACTTGATCGCTCTTTTTCCCTCATCTGTATGCAGCCTGCAGCAAGTCCTGCCCGCTCTATCTCCAGAGTAGATACTGAATGCTACTGTTCTTCCCTATCTGTTGCTACCACCCTAGTCCAAACCGCCATCAGCTCCTTCTTAGCCTCCCTATTGTCCTTTCTTCCCAATAGCCAGCATTCTTTCTGAAACACATTAGGCCACACCACTGCCCTGTTTAAAAACTCTCCAATGGTTTTTCATTGCGCTAACAATGAAACCCCGATACCACAAGGCTGGCAAGAACCTGGGGGATTTGGTCCCTGCCATCTAATTCTACCCCTACCATGCTTCGCCCTTCCCACTCTGCTCCAGGGACACTGGTGCAGACATCCCTTTTTACCCCTCAACTTGCCAAGCGTTTTCCTCCTTGGGGCCTTTGCAGTAGGTGCTCTTTCTCCCTGGAATATCGTTCCCACCCACCTTCTAATGTTGTTCCTGCTCATTTTATTTGGATCTGGGCATAAATATCACTCCTCAACTCCTCAGACAGGCCATCTCTGACTGCTCTCCAAGTTATCCCATTGCCATGTTTTATTTTCTTTTTAGCACTTGTTGCTGTCTTAATATATTAGGTTGGTTTGTCCACACATCCCGTTGTCTTTCTCCGCTGAAATATAAATTCATTAGAGCAGGAATTCTGTTTTCTTGAACGTCGTATCCCCAGAACCTAGAAAAGTGGCATAAAGTTCAAAAAATGTTTGTTAATTTAACGTATGATGCCAACGTGATTTTAGCTATACCTAACTTCAAAAAAAAGAACCCTCTGCGACGTAACCATCCCTGTACTTTGGACACGTTCCTCATTCCCTGAGCTACAATTTACTCATAGGCAAATGGGACTGTTTTCCTTCTAGGGGCAGGTATTGAGGATTACACAGTAAACACTTGAAAATGGTAGCTAATTTTCTCTTATACTTTTTCATACTTAATGTCTACATTAGTATTACAAAGGGTCCAGAGTTTTTTGAATCTGGAAAAGTTCATATGATCTTTTCTCTAGTAGAAGAATGTTTTGGTCAAGACTCATGAGTAACATACTTTCATCTAAATTACCTACCTTTTCACTTTTCAATAAAGTTTTTTCTTCTGCCTTGATTGTCATTTTTCACAAAGAAACATAGTTTTCTATCATTTAAGTCACTATAATGTGAACTTCAAGATAGGAGGATGAAGTTGTGATGCTGACGCTGAGTGGGCTCATTCGACGCCGGGATCCTCTGCACACCACGTCCAGGTCTGTGCCACACAAAAAGGACTGCTCACTACACGTCATCACGGCCATTCCCAAGAGGTCACAAAGAGAGCCAGACTCTTGTACTGCCTAAAAAGGACTGACAGGGGTTCTTCAAGTACCAATAGAAGCAGACATCTTTTTTGAGACTTTGACTTTTAATGAGCCAGGAAAAATACATCCATATTGTCTCATCATAGCACTACTACTTGAATGTTGTCTGCACAGCACTTATTACAGGGCAAAGGGAGGGCATCACTGATACTAGTCTCAGTATCATTTCTCTCCCCACATTTTCTACTTTTCCTGCATGTTCACCCTTGCCCCCACCCCCAGGCACCTGGCCAGTTTACTTGCCACACTGTGTCCTTGTATTTTTGGTTGAATAAACAAAAAAGCAGCAAAGGCTGCCTTTGTAGCTTCCCCCCTATCAAGTGAACTTTTTATTAAATAAGCTTAGGTACAGAGTACTGTCAGAGATCTCCATGCAGCTTCATAATCATTAAGCAGAATAAGTTTATCTAAAAACCTCTTACACTTAATACTAGTTAGTGTTGTAACTGACACGAAAGTACAAAACACTTTTTTTCCAAGTAATCTCCTCCATTCTCTTTTATGATTAACAGGACATTTGAGTCTTTTCTAAAATTCTTACTTTTGATCCAAATGGCTTCCCCTCTGGAAACATTTCTTATTTTTGTAATGGCTTTATAACACTGTAACAGTAGGTGGTGCCACGAATGCACGAAAGTAAATCAGTATAGACCAGGCCAACAGAACTGTCACAGCTTTATTTTGTGACGCAATACAACATAGAAATATGCCTTTTAATACTTCATATAAAGTTATTGACAATACAATTTTTTTTCTTTTTTCCTTTTAATGAAAATGATTTAACTTAGAAATCTATTGTGAAACTTTTGTCTGTTTTTGCAATTCTCAGATATTCCAGTGCAAAAATAGATCCCATTACAGACAGCATAAAGTGCTTGGAATGAAGGGCCAATGATAAAGAAAAAGCACAAAAACAGCTTCATCGTAGGGTATAAGGAGGGATAATAGCATACCTAATCCTATGGAAATATAAACATTCTATAAAAAGGGATGCAACAATTTTGGAAAGAATTAGAGCAATTATTACTATGGTATTACATTATTACCAGTAAATAGTAACAAGAGAGTACAAATTAATATCTCAATTTCAAAGTGGTTCAGTATGACACATGGCTCTTTGGAAAAAAATTTACCTGATATATACAACCATAAGAAAAAAACATAGAGAAATCCCTTTAGTCAATGATTACTATACAGTGAATGAATGATGTGCAACATTGAATAGTCACAAAGCATATGCTTTCAGTACAAATAATGAAATACAGTAGTTTGAGGTTTGGTTGTTTTTAATAATGAATTGTGCTGGGTATTTATGTTTAGAGAGCTTGTTAATTTCATTGTATTTTTCATATTCACAGTTGTTAGTAAGTTTTCCAAGGTGTCCAAAAGCAGAAACCTTTGGACGCTTCTATTGAGACTTTCTGAAACTCACATAATTACATTTCCACAGGGAATATACAGAAATTTTACTTGATTGAGCATAGAGTTGGTAAAAATTTCCACCATAATTAGGTTTACACAGGAAAGTTTAAAAGATTACTATTCAGATAGTCTAAATAGGTAACACAATAATAATGAAGTTGATGTATATTATTTCTAGCTTCAGAAGAGATCCTTTTAAATATATAGTGAAATGTGTTTTTTTTGTTTTTTCAAAATAGTTCACAGTGCCTTTTGATGTTTTAAAATATGGCCTTGAAGTCAGAATAATTAAAGGAAGGAGTTGCTCATGGATTTAATATAATGAAGAATTAGAACATGATTACAGTGAAATGGAAAACCAACAAAAGTTTGATTTTGAAAAATATTAGACAAGGATAAACTATTCTATGAATTCTATATCTCTGAAGACAACATAAAATATAATGATCTCGTTTCACTAGTCATTGTAAATGTGCCTTCGTTACTTACCATTTTAGAAAATATTGACATTAATCTCTAAAACAGTCATTTTTTTCTTTTCAAGCAATAAGTTAATATAACGTTCTGTAAATTTAGAACGTATATATAGATTAATTTGAAATAGATCTAAAGTCTTATACCTTTAGAATTAATATTTAAATTTTGGGAAAAGTTGAAAGAATTAGTAATAATATTGAAAGATCACTTGAACTTGGCCAAACAATAGTTCCTCTCATATTTTTGTTCAACCACAAGACTGATGACATTATGTATCAGTAAAATAATATTTTTTAAAAATGTTTATTGACTAAAAAAATATGACAGGGTTAGAAAGCCTGAAAAAATACTCCATGTGGAAACATTTGGTTTTTTTTGTTTTTTTCATAAATTAGTGATTGAAAAGATAAAAAATTTGAGATTGTCAGAGATTTAATGGGGTGTCTAACATCTGCAAAGCCAGTTATTTGAATGTACAAAATGCCATAAAACAAGTTGTGTTATACAGCAAGTTTCCAAACTAGCTGTTTTCTCTGTGAAAGAATTCATTGTTTAGCCTTGTAACTCTTATACTTTCTTGGCTTTTTGCATTGTTGCTACTGAGGAAAAAAAAAAAAAAAGCCACGCAATATTCTTTCAGTGGGTGCCTATAACCAACAACAAAAAAACCCCACAATATCTGTAAAACCAGTTAGCTGAATAACACAGCACAAGAAATCCACTGAGACTTAATTTCTAACCCCCCATACATACACACATGTATACTCTTTCACCTACAGCATACACTCAAAAAATATTTGATTGATGAACTGAGATTAAGAGTACCCTAAATGATCTTAAAGAAACTCAAATATAATGTCATGAGATTTTCACCATCCCATTGTTTTCTAGGCACTAGTCAGATGATCAATCTACAATCTTATACAAGAAAATAAAGCTAGTGAGGCAGTATAGCCATACTCCAGACCACAGGGTTCTAAAAAGAGGCCATTCTAAGGATTTAGAAGTCACTGATAGAACTTAAAACTCCAAATAACATTAAAAGTACAAAGATTTTTGTCAAAATACAACTTTATCTTTTTTATTTTCTAGATTAATTCAAAAAGCCAGAAATAATACTATCCTTGTGTCAGATAACAAAGATCTTGAGATGCAGTGTACCGTGTAAGTAGACAATCAGGACAGATGGACACAGGCTTCCCCAGGTTTGAATGTGCCATCCCTTTAATCCCATGCCCTGGCCTCGGCAGCTGGCAGCCCCAGCAGTTTGGCTGCTGCTTCTTGGCTTCTTACCAGGATCTAAGTATATTTAAAGAGTCTCAGAAAAATGACCCTGCAGACCTATAGCTCCAAGCATGGACAACATGACAGAGGAACCAAGTTTCCTGTTTCTAGAGACACCCATATTTTCCATGTCACCACCAGCAGAGCAGCTCAAAGAAGGGATCAAAGCAGGACTAGCCACACATGGCACCATTTTGTCACCTGATATTTAATGACGTCGACAGACTCTGAGAAGAGCAGCGTTCACAAAAGTGTGCGTGACACACCATGGTGTTCAGACTTTCTGAGCAACTTGGCACTAGGAATTCTGGCACACTCATCGCCAGCAATGGATGTGTCACTGGGAAGCCAATCCCCTAGCATGGCATGGCTTGATGAATGAGGATGTGCATGCCGTTTGATTCTGATAAATAATCACTGGCCATGATTACTTGATGAATTACTGTTGCAACCCCAGTGAGAATACACAGGAACAAAAAAGTATGATTTCAAACCCATATGTCCACTGGGTTCCATACTAGAGTTTCACATAGGTATAAGGTAATAAACTAAATTCAAGTCTTTTTCACTCGAGAGCCATATAAGACACAGGCTACAAAGGCACTGCCCCTGTAATGGAATTTTGTTTTCATTGCATTGAACTGCATTGCATTGAACAGTATCAGTACAGTATCCAGTTTATTTCTTCCCACAAGAACTTTCTGGCTCTTTCCTCTGGAACACTTCATTGGTGCAAAAGAAGGTCTAGTTCCTCCTTACTTTCAGCCACCCTGTATGAAAAGGATTCTTCATACATAACTTTCTTTCACTTTCTCATCCTGCAGAAAAGATGTGAGAACTGCAACATCCACTACTGTCTGGTTTTTGTGTAATGACAGGTCCTTTAAGTGGTCATCATCACTTTGGTCCTTGGCAAAGTTCACAAATACCTGTTAAAAGAAAGATGGACTTTTATGAATAACTCTTGACTTGCTCTTTTATCATTCTAGTTTCATTTTTCCTTACACTGAAATTAGTTCAGATAGGAGAATACAGAACTATACAAGTATTTTAACTAGAAAACTGTGTGTGAGTGAGGGAGGAATACTTGAAAAATGCAAAAATCATTTAAAAAATGACTTTTCGTATTGTCCCACACATCACCAATTGCTCAGTTATCTATTTACCCTGGTATATATAGGCTTGATTAAAGGAAAGAGGGAAGAAAACATTTGCTGAATACCTGTTAAGTGCCAAGATCTGTTTGGTAGTTTTTGTTTTCTGATTTAAATGGGATAAGGCAGCTGGCAAAATGCCTGGCCCATGGCAGGTCCTCAATAAGGGTAGTTATTATGATTATTATTACTACAAATTCTCATAATAACCTAACAGAGTAGATAGCATCATCTCCCTTTTCAAGTACAGAGAGGTTTGGTAAAAAGCACAGCTAGTAATATTAATAGTATATCAGGAGTTCAAGCACAGATAGTCTAAACTGCTCTTGGGCCTATGGCAGGGCTGGGTAAGTGGGAATCCTCGTGCTGACAAGTTAATCTATTCTTGACACTCAAAGCTTACTTGGTCAAGTGTTGTCTGAGAAACAGAGTAGTCTTCTATGTGGAGTCGCTTTTTGCTCTGGGAGAGGATGCTGAAAATCCTGGCCAGAGAAGATAATGAAGACGGAAGCTGGTACTGCAGCATGTTCCGGTGCTTCTCTTTGAGGACACTTCCTGGAAAGGCAAGTCCGAAGAACTCCTGGACAGGCTTCAGGTCAGGGTTGGACCCCGCTATTCGTACAACTATTGTATAACCATCTCCAAACCTGAAAGCAGGAAAAAAACATCTAAATGGAAGATCCCCAGGAAATTTCTCAAAAGAATACTTAACTCTGACAACCCAACTTGTGCCATGAAAAAGGGAGGTTTCCCTGGCAGACCCAGAAATAAGTTTCTTAGAGAAGGAATCAGTTATCATCTACTGAAAACCATTCTACGTGAAGTGCCATGCCACATGCCAGAATACATGATCTTTAATCCTCACTTGGACCCATGAAGTCTGACAGATGTCACAGAGAAACCGGGGCCCAGGGAATTAGTCACTTGCACGTGGCTTAAAGCTCATAAGTGGTAGATCCAGGATATGAATTCATTTGTGTTAGACTCCAAAGCTTGTGTTCTTACCCATACTGGCACATATACATTTTTTTCATTTCATCTATATAACAAAGCCAGGAGGTAGAGATTCCTGGGAAACTGATTCTAAGAGAGGTTAAGTAACTTTCCCAGGAGTCACACAACCAGTAAATGGTAAAGACAGAATTTGAATGCATCTCTGTTTGACTTCAAAGCCCTCAGTTTTTCCACTATACCATTAGTGCTCAGTTTTATTTCCCTTTACTTTAGAGCCAGCATTTACATACTCACAAAAGAATAAATATTAAGCTTTCTCACTAGGCACTATCCCCCCAAAAATTATCTCTGTTACCTATTTTTCAGATGTTGGACACTGCCAAGACACCTGAACCTTCCATTGACCATAATTGCCATCCTAGTGCAAAGAGCTTCACATTCTTCCATACTGCGGGAAAACAGAACAAGGTTTTAATTTTAGAGAGATGCTCTTATAACCATTAGAACATTACCGTGACATTTCAGAGAAACATATTCCCAGCTTCCTAGGGAATCATGTCCTGTTACAAATACATGTAGATATATGGGTGATGCTGTTCACTGCAGTGCTGTTTACAATTGTGGATAGTTTGGATGCAATTGAAATGTCTACCAAAAGGAGAATAAATTAGGGTGTATTCTAATGGAATACTATCCAACTATAAGCAATGATGACATATAAAAATATACTGACTTGGAATAATGTTCACAATGTATTGTTAAGTGAAAAAGTGCAGTACATATACTATGTGTGCATTTTTGTTTGTAAAAGTACACACACATACATATAGATTTGCATAGGAAAACTCTGCAAACATACATAGCCCAATGATAATAATGGTTGTCTTCAAGTGGTAATAATTGTTTTAATCTTTGCTTTTCTGTATTATCTAATTTTTACAAAATGATCATGCATACTACTTGGCAAACTTAAAAATTCATGGCGTAGAAGCCAAGCCAAGACTTTACTACAGACCTATGAGATGTAAGGACTACTGATCTCCCCTCCTTGACAATACTTAGGGCACAGTTCCACAAGAATCGCCGGGCTTTGGGATCCATGCCTGTGGTGGGTTCATCCTGTAATTAAAATAAAATAAAATCTTATTATCTGCTGGGGGGGGAAAAAAAGACATATTTGTTTTTAAATGCAGAAGCACCTTAGGAATAGCCTAAATTTTAACTCGCCATTCTAGTTATTTCTTGATGGACCAAAGAACCAGAATAAGTTTCAAACTTGTTTGTAACAAGATCACTTTTATAAATGTCTCATCAAAGCAGGAAACTCAAATATTCTGAGCACTTCTTTATAGAATTACAAATTTCTCCAAATAAACAGGAAAGGGAAAAAGCCATTTTAGTTTCAATCACCTTTTCATGCCTGGTAAGTATAGACTAAAAAAGACTTTTTCTCTGAAACCTCTGTTGAAGTCAGTATAAGGTTTGGGTAAAATTCCTTTTCTTTTTTATTCTAGCTCACTCCAGCCTACCTCCCTGTTATATTTATTGCACTTGCTATTCTTGCAGAAACAAATTCCAGATCCATATGGTCCAGATAACATCAAAACCTCAATCCAAGGCTTCTTCCTGTAATAAGAATACCAATGTTCTTCTCCGCTGCAGAAGAAAATGGGTCAGGGGCTACTGCGCAGTCTGACCTTTTTTTCATCCTTTTGTGTGTAAGAAACTATGATCTAGTTGCTACCTTGGGGATTTTGAAGCTGTGTCTACACTTTCTGTCTTCAGGGAATAAACACATAGATAGTCGGAATGAATGTTCCAGAGAAAGATCAAATCACACATCCAGCCTCAGTCACACTTTTGTTGGGGTTGTCTAAGCCAGAGAAACAGGTGCCTGAGGTATCTCTATCTGAGCACCTGAGGGCGTGGCAGAGCCACATCAGTGTATGCCAAGGGAGAAGCTTCCATCTGCTTCTCCACGGCTGCTCTGCTGTGCCTGGTGGGGGACAAGCCAGTCGTCATGCAACAGCCCTGGAGATACAGGACTCAAGTGCTCATGTTTGCCATTCAGGCCACAGCGATGGTTTCCATCCACTCACCAGAAACACCACAGGAGGCCCACCGATCAAAGCCATGGCTGTTGAGAGCTTGCGCTTATTGCCTCCACTGTAGTTACTGGCGTATTTTTCTCCATACTTCACGAGGCCCAGTTTCCGAATTGCCCACTCACCCACCTAGAACAATAAAATGCACGTTGACTTTTGTCCGGCTTGGTAATTTTAGCACACTTCCTTACACTTAGATATGAAAGTTCTTTCAGGACTTCTATAACCATGACCTGGCAACTGGTGAGGCGCCAAAGGCAGGGAGAAGGGCCTCATGTGGCGGGAGCAGCACCCTGTCTCTGACCCCCCAGCACAGGCCTGCCCAGCCCTGCTCCCCACCCTCCACCACTGTGGGCTCCCACCCTACTTTCAAGTAGGTGGAAGGAGCCAGCACTTCATACTCCTGCTGGTGAGGAAAAACAGCCCAAAGTCCATGTCATGTGTGGAAAAGCCATACGGTATATACTGTCAGGATGCCAAAGGAGGCAGGCTAGCTTTCTGGTGCCCACGGTACCTTGCCAACTTCTTTCTCTGGGACTCCTCTCAAAAGGGCAAAGAATTCCACGTGCTCTCTCCCAGTCAGCAGCTCTGTGATGGCATCAAACTGAGGGCAATAGCCCATGTTCTGATGGACTTCATGGATGTTTGATAAGATACTGCAAAGGACAATGAAACTAGTCAGATTTTAAGCATTTAGGGATATTGTGGTCACACAATCTGGCCTACCGTGCCTATAAAACACGCTTGTGCATAACATAGATACCAGTGTACCTGCTGCTACTTGAAGGAACAGCCTTTCTGCCCTGAGGCTGCCAGCTCTTCCTGGCAGTCAGGGGTCCTGCCTGCCCAGTCCTTGCACCTGGCTCTGCCAACACTTCGGTCTGCAGGTTCAGTCCCATTTCCGAATTCCTGAGTCCATGCCAGTTGCAGCACATTCTTTGCCAGCCACCTGAGTCACACCGTCCTGGAGCTTTAATGCTAAGTCTCCATCCTAAACTTGACCCCGTGACGCAGTCATAAGTATCAAGTGCCTTGTTGCTCCAAGGTCTCCTTCATGGCCATTTGGGCCCAGAGAAGAATGAGAAATCTTGGATCTGAGTTCCCTTTGCTTTCTGCTGCCCATATATTGACTCAGTCAATGTGTGCGTATTTCGGATCTCGTGGTGCCACTGAACACCCAGCCTAGGCAGCCTTCCAGCTCATAAGGGTTGTTTTTTTTTTTTTTTTTTTTTAATCACAAACCCTCTGAGAATCTGGTGACAGAAAAAATACACCTACAGACACAATTTTATGTATGTTGGTGGGAGTGGCTTTTAGGTTCTATGAAGCCAACCAAGTTAAGAATCTCTGATATGAGAGTTCAGTGTCCTCATCCCAGTCAGATGACTGTACTTCAGCCACTTTGGGACAACCATGAACTTGACCTTTCGGCAGCATTCATTCCTCTCTGCAAATCTAATTGGTACCTCCAGTGTCAGCCTTTTCTAGAATTATGACTGAGGTACCCCCAGACACGATGCATGGCCCTCAGATACAATGCCCAAGGCAGTTCTTACAACCAGTCCATTTAACAAACGTTAGTTTTGGCTAATTATTACTGCCATAGCTATATGCCTCAGAGGCTTTCTGCTAGGGACAAGCCTAGGGAAGCAGTTGTGCAGCCTTTGGCCTGCTGCTTCCAGAATGTTCTCCTAGTGCTCCTTTATGTTGCTACTGAAAAAACTGGTAAGAGACAGGGGAGGAGATCAATGACTACATTAAGTTTATTGCTCTTTTTAATTTTATCAGCTGTCCCCTGTCCAGTATTTTCAAATTGCGAGTCATCAGCCATTAGCGCATTATGAAATAAATCTAGTGGGTCACAACCAACACTTTTTTAATGACATGGTCTAGAGTAGAATGAGAAATATCAGAGTGTACTATGAGTAGTAACAGTAGGTATTATTTTATGAAACTGTAAGTTATATGTGTGTTTATGTGTCTATGTGTACGTACTGGATTGAGATGTAAAATGTATTTCCTACATGGGTCATGGTCATAAAAGTTTGAAAGCTACTGCCTTGTGCCATCTCTCCATATAAAAATCCCAGAGAAGCCCCACATGTTTAGAGTACTTAGGATAACATTGTCTAGTAGGTCTCTAATGTGTACCCCCAAAGATCAGATTGCTTAGTGACCTATGCAGCCTCAGAAATGGCTTAATAGTGTCAATCATATGCCCTTTAGGGAGTGCAATTTGGCA
>NW_012137192.1:1513598-1521503 GCF_000956105.1 Propithecus coquereli
GTGGTATCTCCAGTTAGCATCTTGAAGGTTGATGATTTCCCAGCCCCATTAACTCCCAGGAGTCCAAAGCACTGAAAAAGTAAGATGGGGTAAGTTGTATAAGCAAACTACTAAAATCTGAATATGAATGATCCCTGTAAGATAGCTGCCTTGGGTTAGTTTTATAACATGATCCTAAAACATCATTCTTAAATATCAATGAAGAATCAAATATTTTCTTGGCTTTAAGACATCATAAAGATATTTAAATATATATCTTGCAGTGAGACCATTTTATATCTGGGCATATTTGTAAATATTATTTGAGTCATCAGGTTGAGGCCATCGAAATGTATGAAAAACCATTAAAGAAAGCCAACTAGTCAAATGATACTACCTACTCTGGCTAACGGGCAAAAAGAACACAAACAGGAATGAAAAAGGAGAGAAATTTATTTTTTAAAATCTATTTGAATTTCATCATCATCCTGAATGGATCACAGAAGCACATTCTGAATGCGTATGCTTTTTCTTAAACTGCCTGGGATTATCCAAAATCATTCTCTTTTCACATACGGTTTCCCCATCCTCTCGATGACTGATTGCTCCACACAGGCATAAGTAGAGAAGCCTTTAAAAGCCACTTTCAGCTCTTACAAAGATTGTTGTTTGATTGGGCAGAGAGAGTATGAATTAATATGAACAAACACAACGTAGACAAAGTGTCTTTACCTCACCAGGAGGAATGCCAACGCAAATCCTGTCAACAGCAGGCTTCCTCTTCCTTCTATATATCTGCAACAAACAAAATGCAAAAATTCATGAGCCTCAGTGACTCACAGCTCTCCCAAGCAATTGTGGAAGAGGGGATTATAACCCGTACACACCACAAAATAAGACTCATCAAAAAGACTAAGTCACATGTTTGATGTGCTAAGAGCCTTCCTCTGCATCTGTGGCAACTGGCTTCTGACTGACTCTGAAGCTCAAAATAAAAGTGAATTTATTTTTTCATCTGTCTTTTAAAAAATGTATTGGTCATTAACAGCTATATAAATTTTCATTTATTTACATATAAACATATTATGGATATTTAAAAATTAAATTCCACAGGGTAGAAATTTGTAATCAAAATATTGCAAATATTGTACAGATTATAAAAAAGTGAAATTTGGTGATCCCAGCATCTAAAGAGGGCTGAAACAGACCTTCCTCCTGAGCAATGGAGATATATCAGCTTTTTGGACTATGAAACTCCAAATCAACCATTTATTCTCTCTACATCAGTTCTGACTAGATATATAAAATTCGTGTGTTTTAATAACTAACACATAAATGTAAGTGTACAAAACAAATATATTTGAGAATGGGAATTCACATTACCAAAGTATTCTCAGTAGGATTTCTTTAATTAGGTTTCCACGGTGTTTTTTTTCTTTTTTAATAAAATTAAACTGACAGAAGCTTGGTGTAGATGCACATTTTAGGAAGCATGCTCTTTTCATTAAGGAAGCCACCAAAATGCTAGTTTCTAGCACATAAAGCTGAGAAAATTGAAAACAAGCCGTTGTAACCTGTATTCACTGTCTCACCTTCGTCAACTCCTTGATTTCCAAGATGTCATTCTGGCCGCCACCATCCAGAATTCTCTGTCTTTCCCGCCT
This sequence comes from Propithecus coquereli, assembly GCF_000956105.1. Lineage (NCBI taxonomy): Eukaryota > Metazoa > Chordata > Mammalia > Primates > Indriidae > Propithecus > Propithecus coquereli. Next base: position 1,515,242 of record NW_012137192.1, read on the forward strand.
CACATCTTCATCCTCATCATTCAGAGGAGGAAGCTTTGCATTTACCGGTCTTAGGGAGAACAAATTAAGAAGAATGAACTTTTCAAACTATTTTTCAGGGCAAAGATCCAGTCTCTAAAGCAGTCTTATAAACCTACTCGCTAGTTTCCAGGATGGGTGGGGCCTGGGCTTGGGGGAGGCCCTCATTAGGAAAATCAGTGTGATTATCTATTTTGAGTTCAGTTCAATCCAACCACCATTGGCAAGTACTTCCCAGTGCACCTCTTCTGTGACTCTTAACCAGGTGCTCCATGGGTTCTGAGAAGAAGCTTACCTGGGTCTGATGAAGAATCTGTACTGGATCAGAACAGTAATGAGGAAGAACACCACCCCTTCCACAGCCATGGCAAAGAGATTTCGTCCCACCAAGTCCCAAGATAGTGGCGACACGAAGCGATTCTCCCCTGGTAGACACAATACAGAGATACAGTCAGAATGGAGGCATCAAACACCATGGCCCTTCCTCAAATTTGGGCCTGTCTTCCTATAAATTCACCTGTCTCCCTATAAACACCAATGACTAGTGCCCAGGACAAGGAGAAAAAAAAATAACAAAGGAGTGATCACTTTCCAAGTCTGATTTAAGGAAACATACTATAACCCAGCATCAATTAGAATTTCAGAGCCAACAGATAGTAGATTTGTAACTTCATTGAAGAAGATATCTAATATTTCTTTTTGAAAAAGACATACCAAAAATCCTTTTCAAAAAGGCAAACAATCCAGGGTAATTTTTAGGGTCAGTATTTTAATAAATTCTAAGCTTCAATAATAAGACATATTAGAAAGCACTTTAAAGAAGTGCCCCTTTTAGCCAGGCATGGTGGTAAGCACCTGTAGTCCTAGCTACTTGGGAGGCCGAGGTGGGAGGATTGCTTGAGCCTAGGAGTTTGAGGTTGCTGCGAGCTATGATCATGCTATTGCACTCCAGCCTAGATATCAGAGCAAGATCCTGTCTCTTAAAAAAAAAAAGATAACCTCTTTCAGTAGCATATAATGATACAATGTAACCTAGTGACTCGATTAAATCACCTGGTTTTATGTAGATATTCCTTAAATTCCTGATGCATCTCCTTTGTACCTCCAAGTCGAAAAACTAAGATGGCTGCTCTGGCTATATTAGCCAGTGGATGAATGACGGCCATATGGCCACTGGAGAAATATTTTTAACTACTCTAAAGGTAGAAAGAGCTGCAATAAATTATCTTTTTATAAACTGTCTAAAAGATAATATATGATCTCAGCTGCAGGGCTGTGATTTCCTTAATAGAGCCAAAGTTTGCATCTTTCCTTCTGATTCTCTATCCTCTATGTAATTCCCAATGCTGTGGTTTGACTTTTCCAATAACTCTGGCAAACCCAGCTAGTGGCATGAACTAGTGGGTCCAAGCAAATGCCAGCAGTTTCCTTACCTCCAAAATTGCCCTCTCACTTATCTCAGTGCTATGAGAGGCACAGACAAATGGCTATGTCACAAGGCCCATGCCATAAGCAGCTGTGTTGGCATCAGCCCTATCAGTGGGTAGGGAGAGAAGGGGACATCCTGTGCCCAGTCACTGGCCTCTTTCCAAAAACAAAGGCCAGGGTACCAAGCCCTATGCAAACTGTCATCTCCATTAAAGCATCCTGCAGCCACTGTGTCACTCACCAAACCTTTCCAGGGCATCAGCCATTGCCTGGTTTTTCACCATGTCAATGAGCCCTCGTCCCAGGCAAAAATGTGGGAAAATCAAGAATACTGATTTCAGGATATCATTGATGTTATTCAGCTTCTAAAAAAAAAAAAATGGGGGTGGGGAGAAAGACTAGATATCATTCATGGTTTGCACTAAGAATTTATCAAAGTCTGAAATATGATAGTGAAGAAAAAATTTGATTCCCTGAGGACAAACTGAACCTTTGAATTCAGATACAAATAAATAGCAGTATGCATAGCTGATGATATATAACATAATAAAATTCTATTCTTCAGAAAATATGGAATAATACTATGAATATAGAGAAATAAGGGACAGAGTTTAGAAACAGGGCTATGTTTAATCAGAAGCAAATCCATAATCAAATATTTTCTTAGCATTTTAAAAGCAAATTGCTCATGTCTGGGTCAATATTTGAGTTTCAGGATTTTGTTAGAATTTTAAAAATTCTTCTCAAATACATCAGAACTTATTATAACCCCACAAGGCAGCAGTGGCCAAATATCCAGCAACTGAGTAAGGTGCTATATGCTGGATGCATTGTCCTAGGGCACGCAGGGGCAAAGTTAATAAGAAACAGTCTCCGCTGAGGAAGAAAAGCACGTAAATAGGAAATTACTATGTAACTGGATGTGTGCTGTCCTAAAGGCATGAACTGAGGGCTCTGACAGCACAGGGAAAAGAGAGAGCGCCTACCCTAAGGCAGCTATGAAAAGCTTCATATTTGAGCTAAATCTTGAAAGCTAAGGGAGATACTTGCAGACCCTGCGATAGAAGAAGGGCATTTCAAGCCAGGCCTACAGGACTATGATGGGTACAAGGGACAAGTCAGCTGAAGCATACAGGGCACTGGAAAAGGGTGTGGTGGGAACTGGCCAGAAAGGGCTGCGTACCTGTGAAAGGCCTTGTGTGCCATGCTAAGGTGTCTGGACACAGGCAATGACAGCAGGAATGGAGAGGGAGCCTACAGACATCTGGAAGAACTGATAGCTTATTTCCTGTTGAATGTGGGAAATAAGCAATAGCAAAGCTAGGACACCTCTAAGAGAGCCAGCGTGGGCAACTGAGTGAATGGTAACGCCACTGAGTGTGACATGGATGACAGGAGAAATACCAGGTTCTGAGTGGAAAGAGGATTAGGACACGTGCAATTTGTATCTATTAGGGTATCTATCTAAAGGGAGCCATCCACTGGGCAAGTAAGAATGGGAGACTGGAGTTCAAGGCAGCATTCAAGGCTAAAGGCACAGATCTGAAAGATAACAATAAAAGACATGGAGAGAGGTGGTAGAAAAAGCCTTGGGATTGAATGGCATCGCCCAGAACGCGTGTCTAAAGTAGAAAGCAAAGGTAAAAGAGGACCGAGTCTTGAGAAAAGCAACACTGAAACAGAAGGAAGATAAAAAAAAAAAACTTGTCAAAAGAAACCAAAAAGCTTGACCAGAGAAATACAAGGCTCGGCAGGAGAGAAAGGTGCTACGCCTTCCCAGGAAGACAGAATCTAAAAAAGGACAGAAGGGTCAGCGGTGTCAACGCCACAGACGGGTGAAATAAGATCACTATTAAACACTGTCCTCTGGCTCCCAGAGATGCTCATCCCAGCAGGAGGTGTTCTTTCTGCAGAACTCACATTGTCGGTGAAGAGCTCCAGCACAAAGGTGGCCACACTGCCATTGATGCCAATGAAAAGGTTCACACTGGTGAGCACCACGTAGGCTGTGCTGGGGATCTTGAACACGAAGGAGGCTGGGTACATAAGCGGCGTGATCGACCACCTGGCGAGGCACAAAGATAAATGTCCACAGGGAGTCCTTTGCCCTCCCTCTGACATTGTGCGCCAAACGCCTTACCCGCTGTGAGATTTCCCACCCAGAGGTGTCTTACCCGTACAGTAAAAGTAGGAGGGCTAGCACAGGCAGGTTGGTGGAGGACACATAGGACTTCTGCTGGAAGCAGATGAAGATGATAATGACCAGCGTGGCAGGGACCACATAATTGCACTAAAAGGAAAAACAAGGAAATAAAGTTCACCCCTGAGTCAAATACACAACACATCCCAAGTCCTCGCCGTCATTGGACAAGGGCAGATAAACATGCCAGAGAGTAACTTTGAATTAATGAAGCCACATAACCTATTAATCAAAATACTGGACAATACATTTTCACAAGCATTTTACCCTCGGCTGATTTTATAAACTGCATGCCCTTTCTGTCTTTCCAGTAGCTAAGCCAAGGTGTCACGCTCGGTAAACTTACTGAACGATGGACTCCTAGTCAGAGTAATTTCAATTTCACAGGCGGCAAATAAGCTTCCACCCTTCTTCTCGAAGATGATTGTGTCTGTTTCATCATTAATGCGGTATTACGGTCTGACTGAGTTCAATCTCACATGTAATCTATTTATGAGGTAAGCACTCATAAAACGAATGTCAGAATTGTCTCATCACGCCGAGAATAATTTTAAAGTCTGTGCTGACAGTGCATCAGGCAGTAAAATGCAGAAATAAAGACTTGACCATAGGATAATTATGAGAATTCATGGCTGGCAGAGTAAAGCGCAGGCAGGGAGGTGACAATGAGCCTGTGAGCTGTTAGAATTGTAGCTTCAGACCACAGGGCTCTGCCTCAGTCCCATCCTCTTTGATGTGTTTATCAACAACTTAGATGAAGACAGGCTTACAGCAAATTTCAGGGGCTCTAAAGCAGGGAGGGACAGATAATATATAGGAAGATAAGTGATGTCCCTGAGTTGCGGACCGTGATCTTTCATCTCTGAATCCTCTATGCCTGGCATGGTCAGACCCAGTGAGCACTCATTCTGTGTTTACTGACTGGAGTAATTGCAGAATCAAGATAAAACAAAAACAAAACAAATGGACACTAAACCAGATGTAGTTTAAAAGGGATAAAAGTAAAGTTTAGGTTCAAGAAAAGTCAAATGCATTAGTATAGAATGAAAGAGACCTGATTTAACAATCGCTTGTGTGAAATGGTGGTTTCGGCTCACCACGAGGTTGCCAGTAAAACAGTGTTACTTCCCAAACACAAAACCCTTGTGCTGTAGTAATAGGAGTACGGAAGAAAGATCAACTCCCTCTAGACTCATAACTATTCAGACCACAGCCTGAACACAAGGTTAATTCTGGGCTTTCACTTTTCAAAAGGGACATAAGTATGTAGCATGGCCATAGAAGGACAATCAGATCAGAACAGTGACAAGTCTAATCAGCACAGTCACTAATTGGTATAATCAGCACATACATCATCATCATCATCCTTCACATTTGTACAGTGTTTTAGAGATCACAAAGCATGTTTTCATATGTCATCTTGTCTGGGGAAGACTTCAGTTAAATAAGAGTTTGAGAGTTAGCTTTAAATATCTGGGGGCTGGGCGGGGCGTGGTGGCTCATGCATCTAACCCCAGCACTCTGGAAGGCCTAGGTGGGAGGATTGCTTGAAGTCAGGATTTCAAGACCAGCCTGAGCAAGAGCAAGACCCCGTCTCTACCAAAAATAGGAAACAATTAGCCGGGTGTGGTGGCGCATGCCTGTAGTCCCCGATACTCAGCAGGCTGAGGCAGGAGGATTGCTTAAGCCTACAAATTTGAGGTTGCTGTGAGCTAGCCTGACACCACAGCACTCTAGCCCAGGCAACAGAGCGAGACTCTGTATCAGGAAAAAAAGAAAAATACACACACATACATATATATATATATAAATATCCCGAGGCTGTCCAGTGGGAGAAGAATTAGATTTGCTCTATGTGGCTTATAATTAATGGAAGTTATAGGGAGATATATTTCAATTGCACTTTACAATAATTAGAACTTTGGAATTCTTTGAAGTTCTCCACATTGGTCCAAACAGAAGCAATATATTAGAGCTGGCACAAAAAACATATTTGCAATGGATAGATAAGCTGCTGATAAATGTATAGGGTTTTCAAATGACAGATGGCTTTCCTAGAAAGGCAAAGAACATCCTGACACTGGAGGTCAAAACGCATTAGAGAAGTTAGAGGCACTGACGTGGTGTTTGACTACGGTCCTTGTAGCTCTCTGATTTTCACTCAGGTGGTAGTGGTGTTAATTTAGTCAGTGTATACAGATTTTCCCTCTGGTGTTATATTAGCTCTAGTACCCAATGCCGTGTCTGACGTCATGAAAGTGATCAACTGTCTCTTGCTTTTCCTTTTTCATACATCTTTAGATGAGCTGGAACATTTCCTGGTGAGAGCTGAGGCTCTTTCTTCCCTGTCCATTCCAATCCACGGTTCTGATGGACATTTATAAAGAAACAGCAGGCCTGTGTCCTTACCATGTCCCAGACAAAATTGGAGAGCCAATAGATGACAGGCTTCACTCCACTGATGAACTGCAGGTGCTTTGCTTTGCTGACCCGCTCCTGGATCAGGAACACGACAAAGCTGGCTGGGACGAAGGACATTGCAAAGATGACGCAGATGGACACAAGGACATCCACTGATGTGGTCATCCTGGAAAGAAAAAAGCAGTGAGGATCTGA
>NW_012137192.1:1522478-1542262 GCF_000956105.1 Propithecus coquereli
TATCAGTGCCATTTCTCCTTGCAGTTCAAGAAGCCCTGCCAGCCAATTCATAAACTTATCTTTTCTGCCCAGAGTTTGGATCAACCCAGATGTACCACAACATAACTGTCTCTGCAGCTGTTATCTTACAACCAGCTTCCTATTTCCTTCCCCTGCTCCACGATCCCACCCAACACCCTCTCCTCTCCCCACCCCATCCATTAAGACACAGCTACACTTACAGAGCCACCTCTGAGAGCTGCTGCTTGGTGAGATTGAGCGGGTGATTGAAAGCAGTAATCCCATATCTGCTAGGATTCTCTCCCTTCTGCAGGTTGGCCCGGAGAATGGCATTGTTGATGACATTCAGGAAAGAGCTGATGGCATGCCAGCCCTTGTTATTGAACCACACCTGAAATAAAACGTATCAGATACAAGGTAACGCCCCCAAACCCTGCTCACAAAGGTAGGTGCACGTGCTGCACACACCACGGTGTACTTTTGAGATTTTTGCGCCATATCCCGAGACAACACTCTGTTCTCAGAGCATGTGGCAGTGCTGTGAGCGCACAGGGTATACTGTGGCTGTGCCTGTGTGGCGGGGCTGTGTTGTGGGGCTTTTATATCTTTTTCTCTCTTTTTTTTCTCACTGTTTTTTGGATATCCCTGTTTTTTTTGTCTCTTTTTTATATGTGGGGGCTGTGGGTCTGATATGTGTGGTGTCTCTATTTTGGTGTCAGTGTTTTTCCTGTTGTGTGTGTTGTGGCAGCGCACTCTCTTAATCACTATACCTCGTTGGCAGAGTTAACAGTTGCTCTTTTCTGTTATGAATGCCCCTCTCAACTTTACCATGAGCTGAAAGTACTTCAGGGAACATAAAGATTACTGTTCACCAAGAAGCTAGTAGAACTCAGATGGTGGTTTACCTTGACATTATTTTTGGTGTCCAATCCTGTCATAAACCTTCCCAAGTTGTTGAGAAATCGATCTGCAGAACTGTCCTGTAAACAAAAGAAACCTGCCTCAGTTGTGATTGTTCACACCGGTGAAGGGTAACAGTAAGTCTGGACAACAGGGCCACCTGTGAAGAGCAATACCACTACTACCTCGGTCACTGAAATTATAATCTGAAGCCCTTAAATAAAGGGCTCCTTAGAACCAAGTGACCAGAAATCTACAGCACTGATGCTGCTGTGATGCCCCAAGTCTAGAAGGAATCACGGAGAAAATCGTGACCCCAGGTCCCAAGATCTAACATCTGGCCATCACCACGTGATGGGGCTTTGAAGAAGTATTCCCCTGACATCATCTTAGGAGCCACAACCATACTCTAGGTGCAGATGAGTCAGACACATGGGCCTGTACCTCAAAAGCAGAGCTGCAGTCTCTAGGACTATTGCTGCTGTCCAAAATCCCGGAGTCCACGTCATCCAACCCCTTGATTCTCACTTAAAAATGGGAAACTTGGGATACAGAGATTTGAAGTGAGCACTCATCAGGGCCTAAGGACCAGCCTGCCAGCTTAAAAAAGAAAATGATTCATTTCCTGCTTAGCCAGTGATTATTTCAGAAAAGCATGTTTGAAACCCAGTTTATTTACCCACTGGCTATATTTGTAAACTTAGTTATTCTGAGAGTTTTTAAATCTCTGAATTTGTTTTTGATCTATACTTTCGAATATACACTGAGTAGTTCAGTCTGGTCCAGCTCAGATCACTAAATGCCAGTGATAGCTTTGCATTCAAACGTGTGCAGAATAATGAGCTGCTACGTGATCAGATTTACCTGCCAAATACTCCCATGTCCTAACAGCTCTGAGCACATTTTTCTGACATGTCTTACAACGGATACTGTACCTTGGCCAGTCTCAAGTGTTTCTTCACTTGCTTGATGGCATCATTAACTTCTTGACTTGGAGGAAGTGCTTGAGAATTACTGACACCCAGGGAAAACCCACCATACCTAAAAAAAGAAAACAGCCTGACATCAAAACCCAGACAATGTGGTGCACAGTATGACTCAGCGGCAGACACCGTGGAAGTGTGTATGAGCTTCATTGAGGCAAATTCCCATTCAAAGTACGGCCCAAGTTTGACTCAAGGAAGTTACACCTTGGCTTTTTCTAATGGATTCTGGCATTCTCTTAACTCCTGTGGTTCCTGCTCAGCGGGGAGGACTTGGCCTGATGACATACACATAGTTAGACGTCTGAACGTTGAGGAAGGAATGGTCATTCATCTCCCAGATGCTCCTCCTACCCTGGTAGTTCAGGTGTGAACTTAGGTCTGGAGGAAAGCAGATGGGGGTCAGTGCAGGTGTGAGGGACACTGTCTAGCGGAGGCCAGGTAGGGCTTATAGACAGGCCTTCGCTCTTTCCTGGCATGAGGGCAACTAGAGGGGCCTGCATCTGGTCTGCCCAGAGTTCCAGGGCTCCTGGGCCTTGGTGAAAAGGCAAGATGGAAAAGTGGGAATCAGTAAGAGAGAGCGTTTGGGGTCCCCTGTGGCAACCACATCAGCTATCTCAATTTCCATGATATATAAATTGGCATCAGGGATTCTCCCCCAGGCGGTTTTGTTCCTTCAAAACCCAGAGGGACAAATGGATTGAAATACAGTGAAAATAGATGCTGCTGATGCCTCTTATTTCCTCTAAGACCTTTTTAGTCCCATGCTAAATGCCTAAAAAATTGTCTTTGAGTTCCTAAGAACGCTTGGGAATCTGATTGGGGAGGGGAGGAGTGTAACTAGGATAGATAGTCTCCTCACAACATTGTACTTACTTAAAATCCCTAGAGACCCGTGAGAGCTTTCTCAGTCTCCTCGAGGAAATCAGTATGCCAGTATCTCAGAGGCCTCTGCAGTGGCCACTGGGCACTGAGCAGAGATGTTCTAGGCAAAGCTACAAAGCAAGTCTAACCCAAATCTCTCTGTGCTTCTGCAGGGCCTTTGTCCCCCTGTCAGTGAGGCAGCACCCAAGAGTGTGTGAGTGACAAACAATGCCCAAACCAACGACTTCCCTCCACCTAAGATACCTGCCTCAAAATCATTCTCCTGAGCTAGAGGTCCAGGGCAAACTGAAAACACAGAAGGAGATCAACTTACCTAAACTCATTGACCCACATCTTGTTCTTTAAGCTGCAGAAAGTAAAGACAAAGAAACCAAAAGTCAGTTCAAAGAAAGCATCGATCCTACTCCTGATGATGCAAAAGGAGTAAACATGTACCTGAGGATAAAAGAAAGGGACAGAAATAACCCTGCGACCAGGCTGGTGTTACAGCATCGTGCCAATGGGAAGGGGCCATTCTTAGTGTGCCTTTTCTTCTCTCCACCCTAAAAACCCTTTTACTTATATGAGAATCATACCCTAGATTTTAAAGCCACCATCTAGACCAAGATGTGACTGAACCAGAAGCTTTTTCAACTCAAAGTAATACTTTCATTGTAGATGACATGTGGAGAGGTTATGTCTCTTTCTTGGAAACTCGTGGTCATTATCACTCCAGCACATCCTTGTCATTTAAAGTCACCAAGGACTCCTAACACAGAAAGCCAACTGCCTGAGCTGATGGGAAGGAAACCATCCTTCAATATCATGCTTCCAACTAAGCATTCGACATCATGCTTCCATGCACAGGAAGCTACAAGGCTGTTCTGAGGTCATAGCCAAGGCAGGCTGCTGAGTCTTCCCACAACTCTCTACATGACACCACATATACCATGGAGTCCACCCATGGGAGAGTACCCAAGACAATTTACATATACGATTTCATTTAATCCTAACAAACTTATACGGGCAACATTAATATCACATCTTATTTTATTTATTTGTTTATTTTTTAGAGAGGGCCCAGGCTGGCCTTGAACTCTTGGCCTCAGCATCCCAAAGTGCTGGGATTACAGGTATAAGCCACCATGCCTGGCCTAATACCACATTTTATACAAACTAAGGCTTTAGAAGGATAACTGGTTGCCCTGGTCAAGCAGCTAGTAAGTGGCAGAATTTGAAATTGAATCCAGAGTTATTTTTATCTAGACAAGGCTGCCACAGCCTTTAAGATGACAACTGAATGTTCAGAATCCCTCTCATCATCTCCTAGTTTGGGATAATATCCTAAACTCCCCTTAGATACCGTCAGGCTATAATCTGGCATTTTGCCCACTGCTCCCGTCTACTGTTTATTGCCCTTAATTTTTCCAATCAGTAATGATAAAGCAGGGGCCAAGTTTAGTAAACAGTCACCTTTTCGCTATGATCTGCACATATGTCTTCACCAGATAATCCGAAATGTTTCTTCCCGTCAGGTTCTGAAGGGTGTCTGCAGTGTTCTGTTTTCTCTGTCACCACAAAAAACCAAGCATGTGGGTGTTTATAGACAAGAATTGGGGCAGAAAACAAATCAGCGCCAACAGTGACCATGCCCCTCTGGCATGTACCACACTGGGACTAGAACCCACCACAGTGGGACACAGGGCCCAGGCACTACCCTCAGCCACCCAGCACCAACACCGGGCTCATCCTGCCCTCGGCCCCAGTCATTCACTTATGCCAAGGCAAGGTCTTCCCCAGGAATTTATTCTGAACATTTAAACAATAAATATTGCGATGTGGTTCTTCATAGTCCCAAGAGATTTTTAGGGAAGCATCATTAACTATGCCTAGTGAATTCTTTTTTTCATTGGAGTTACAGTGATGACTAGATTAGCTGTTATTTTAAAGAGTAGTAACCAGGACTTCTTTTAGCTCTCACCCATTTAAAATAGCTTGTGCTCACCCTGCAACCTGATGGGGCAGCAGAGAGCCACCATGAGCAAGCCTCTTCTTGGAACTGCTCTCAGAAAAAAATGGCCCAGGACTCCTTCCCAAACTCACAGTCTCAGAGAATGTCATAGTTGACAAGACCCACAGAAGTTCTCTTGTCTGCCCTCCCTAATTCAGAGGTGAGGAAATGGATCCAGGGAGTTAAAGTGGTCTGAAGAAGGCCACCAGCTTATTTGTAACAGAACCAGGGCCAGAAGCCGGGCCTGTCACAGTCTGGCCTGTGACATCACCACTGTGGGACAGGCATAGGCACAATGTGGAACATGCTTTTCCCCATGGCAAGAAGTAAGGCCTAGGCTGAAACAGACCTTCCTCACATGACATCTCCTTCATTCCTACTCCCAAGCAGAAGCTCCCAGCCCACCCTGCATCCCCATCTGCTCAGTTACACCCTGAGAGTGACTCACTTGAGGAGGAGGCAGCCCCCCTGCCCCTGCGGGACACACGGGCAGCATCTTCTTGATCCTGTCACTGCTACACTGGCAGGTGGGTGAGGGGTTCTCCATCGTCCAGTTCCTATTTTGGAAGAGGTCCATGATGGTCTGGGGAACTGGGGCAGTGGTCCACTCCTCCTCCCCTGCCAAGCAGGGCGTGTCTCTGCAAAGGGAAGACATCAAAAGGAGGATCACCAGGGAGGGCCTGGCCTTTCCCATTGCCTCACATTACAGGATTATTCTGTAACAGCTGCAAACATGCATCTATTCCCTCACCATTTAGGAAGGATGAGCATGGCCTCATTTGACTGATCCCACAACAGCCCTGTATTATTTATTTTACATATTATTTTATAGATAAGGAAAATGGAATGCAAAGAGGCCCTAAATGCTCATACACTGAACTCCATTCAATCCAATCACCCAATATTTGTTCACACAACAAATATTCACTGAGCATCTACCATGTGCCAGACACTGTTGTGCAGATTTGAGGGTCTAGTGTGAACAAGACAAAGTACCTGCCTTCATGGAGTTCGCATGTCCATGGAGAGTTAAACCAATAAACAGTTAAATAATACAATCTTAGATGGCCCAAAATAAAGTAAGATAAAGGGAGGGTGACTGGGGAGAATGGACCTCCTAAAGAGATAATATTTCGGCCAAAGCATAAGCAATGACACAGAACAAGCTAGGCAAAGATTTGGTGGGAAGAACATTCCAAGCAGAAGCAATGGAAAGTGCAGGTACAAAGAAAGGCCCTAGGAAGAAATGAGTTTCTATGTTTGAGGAACAACAGGAAGGCAGTGGGGCAGAGTGTGATAAGCTAAGAGGAAGACGGATGATAAATGATGGAGAGAGGGAGGGAGAGGCCAGATGAGGTAGGCCTGGCAAGGAGTCTGGATCTTATGCTCGATGTGTTGAAAATCGAGTGGAGAGTGGCAGGATCCAATTTATGTTCTCAAATGAGTAGAGAATTGGGGGGTGAATGGCGTGAGAGTGCTTGATACGTGAAGAGCTAGGTTGTCTGCAAGCATCCCAGCAGACAAAACACAAGACCTTTATCCCCGACTTGAGCTCGGAATTACTGTGAGAACATCAGCAAGTCCCTTGCCCTCTCAGGGCTTATTTTTTTCCACTGATAAAATAAAAGTATAAATTCTAGTGACCTACTTTCAAAATTCTACAATTTAAAGTACAGCCAGTCTTTATATTAATGTCTATGTATTAAAAACTCAAATGAACAGTTTTTCAGACTGATCTCTGGTTCTCTCTTTAAAGCACCTTAAGTAAATGGAAAAGTCAAACCAAGACACGGTGCTCTCCTGAAGCTCACACTCTAAAATCTTCAAAAGAGGATTGGCTGAGAAAAACTGAAATACTATGGAGAAGTGTCCTTGTCAAATTTCCTTCAGTTCTACCCCGTTTTGCAAAACCTAAAATTCGAATTTCAGTAAGAGTTGCCAGGATGGAGCCCCTTCCTTCACACTGTCTCCAACAGATGGCCAGTGGCGCTCAGACTCAAAGTTGTGAAGCCCCTGATGTGAGGGGCCATGCCCCTTCCGTCCCTGCAGGCTGGCTATCAGCCCAGTTCTAGCTCCTGTTGATCCTTCCTAGGGTGGCGTCCGTACAGTTCAGCTGGCCAGCAGTGAATCCAGATAACTATATCATCATCCCATCTCATTCTTCTATCTTCTCCGTACAACCTTCACGTGGAAAACCAAAGGTCTTGTGGAATCTGGGCTGGCTATGTCTGTGTCCTTCTCCACCCTCGTCATCTGGTTATTTGGGAACCAACAGTGGCTGCCAGGATTAATCACCCATTAAGTACTAACTACTAAGTACTAACAAAGATTTAGTAACTATCCAATACTAACTAAGAACTAACAAGTACATAGTAACTATCCATGTAGAAATCTGCTGTAGAACCCTGTACAAACAGGCGTTATGCTTACCGTTGTCATTTGCAGAGTCAGCCATCTTCCCATTAAAACTGGGAATTCAAGTCTGACTTTCTCCAATTCTTCAGCACCTTCCCAACTCTCCATAATTCCTCAGGGATCACTGTTTGTGGTTTAACAACCTCAGTGGCAAATTCTGCCTGAGCCTGGAAACGTGAACCCCTCTCTATCGGCCGCCAGCTCCCTCAAGCTCCCCACCTCTCCTCTGTCTTTTCTCACAATGATCTGGTGTCTGACCTTCCCCTACACACACTTGAGAGTCAAATGGGTATTTTACTAAATTGATTTATACACTGCCTCCTTTTTTAAAAAGGGTTTTGAAGGAAAGTATGATAAAAACATGAAACTCAAAAAGAAGACAGTGTCCCTTTTTATAAAAATATGTCATCTTTTCAGGTTGTGAAAGTAAAGAAGCTGATAAACAAACCTGCAAATTATGAAGCACTTAAGCACAGGAGTTTCGGGGAAGGAGAGATGGGAAAAGCATTTGATCAGTAAGTGTAAAGTGCTATTTAAATTAAATATTAATGTTCTAAAGCAGTAAACAAACATCTGTAATGATTTGCTTTGCAGGATGTTAGAAGATTCTCCAAATATTTGTTCCTAGATGGTTTGATTAGGTTACTATATTGGCTTTTTTTAATAAAAGAAATAATGGTTCAAAGGGCAAATGATGATGGTCAAGTGTAGCACGCAGCTGATAAATGCAGTACATTAGAAATCAAACCAGGCGATAAGCACAAGAAGCCAGCTATGGCTAAAGTGGCACTCACGGGATTGGGTTTCCTTCCATACAGCGGGTCCCGAAGCCAGGGTCTTTGGTGAGGGCGTTGAAGAGTTCCTGGGTTCCCCTGTCCGCAGGTGCATCGTTACTACGGGTACACGAGAGGCGGTCAGCTCAGGAACTCATTAAAACCAGGAATCAAGAGATAGAAAAGTTTTTCTAAATTAAGCATTTTATGAATCACTTCCTATGTGATAGGCTCTTAGAAAAGAATAAAAACAAACAAACAAACAAAAAACTCGGAAACCACCCACAAGGAGCTCAGACTCTGGCCATATATCTGGCCTCAGGGTAGTATACAGCATTACAAAGTAGAGCCTGTGTAAATAGGTTCTAAGTATGTAGGTGTGTGTGTGTGCGTGTACACATATAAATACACACATTTACATACGCATCTTAATTTGAAGTAAAGAGATTCCTTAAGGGTAAGTTATTTCAAAAGCACTTTCACAGTTGTCCAGTTGGCACAGACAAGCAGGATTTTCCATGAGAGGGTGGGCAGGTTTTACTAACTGGGTGTGTGCACGGACAACATAATGAGCACAGGTCACAAACACATGCTGTGGTCTACAGCTGTGGGCAATACAGGGTCAGCAGCTGGGAAAGGAAAGAATAAAGTAAACCTGAACTATGTAAGAAGAAAATATGGGGTTGGAGAAAAAGAAACTGATTCACAGCTATATTCTTTTCTTTTTTCTTTTTTTAATGTTTCCCTTTTATATCACTGATACACTCCCCCATCTATAAGTCCACGAATCTTTCAAGACTGAAGAAAACTCCTGCCAAACAAGATCCAGAAATGCCTCTTTCCTTTTGTTTAACGCACTGGATTGTTATGGAACAGCGGGTATTTATGTCTAAAGAACAAACACTAGCTAATATCCCAAACTTAAAAGAATAAAAAATAATTACATGAATTGCCCTTTGCAGAAAACAAGAACCTGGAGGTTCTATCCTTTGACAGTGTATGGAAGCACCATGACTCAATTACAAAATTAAAACACAGCTCTAAAAATCTAAATATTTAATCATAGATTTTAGCAAGATTAGGTTATTTTACCTAAAATGCATATGGCTGTTCCTGACCATAGAAATACAAAGAGGAGAGGGGCTGAAATGTACAATAGAGGACTGGCCTATTATTTCAGAGTTAGTTCACTGCTGTTCTTTGCATGCTGTATTAGTTTGGGCAGGGCCCTTAGCCACAGCTGATAAAATCCATTCTGTTGTGTAATTCTTGAGTCCATTCTCTTGGCCCTCAGCATAGTAAACGCCCTTGGTCTACCTGAGCCCTCCTCTCTCCTGGGGCATAGCAGACAAGCACATACCTGACAAATGTGTACTGTTCGTTGTACATCCAGGGCTGAAGTTCCAGGCTGGGGTACTTGCCAAAGGGTGGCACAATCAGGCTGAACACCAGGGCAATGCAGACAAACACGGCTGGCAGGACAATCTATAACCAGGCAGTGGAGGGGGAAGGAGGTGGCAGGAAAATGGTGAGTGTCAGAAGGCCAAGGCGCAAGTCGCTCGGAGTCCAGCCAGCCTCCCAGACCAACAAGCACAGGAATGAGAAGTACAGGGGCCATGGCTGCGCTGCACCAAGGCACTCTTGGCAGCTGGGAAGCAATGGAGCCTGAAAACTAAACCTCTTCCCTGGCAGCACAACGCCAGAGGCTATGGCCACCTGGCAGAGGCACTGAGCTGGAAACTTCACAGAGTAAACAGGGATAACATGTCAGGGTGACACAGAACATTGGTTCCTGCCTCCTCTTTCCCCTGAAGATGGAGAAAGACCACATTGCAGCATGGACTGGACAGAAGTCCTCAGTCCTGGTTTTGCATCTACTACAAGGGTACCCATGTGAAGTCACTTTCCCCTCTGGCCTCCGTTTTCTCATTTTAGTCTGGGGGCTGAGGACAGATGACCCATTCAAATCCCACACTCTGATTAAAACCAATTCTACAGCACTGGCTCCGATCAGAGATAATCGCGGCCACTGTCTCCTGTGATTGCCTCAGAAAGTATAATTATCCAAATCCTTCTTGAACCTCCTCAAACTTGCTACCATAACTTCTCTGAAAACAATGACTTGTGCATACTTTACAAGTAAACCCAAAGCTTCTTCCATTTATTGCAGAGAAATTTAGCCTTAATAAACTTAAAGATTCAAATGATGCCCTCATTCTAATGTTCTGGGGTTTCAATGCAGAAAATGATCATTGAGTGAATAATTCTGTGGGAAAGTACTATAATGAGGATTATTCTATTTTGTCATTATTTGCGGTGGTATTATCATTATTACCATCAACAAACAAGGTAACTGAGGATCAGAGTGACTAAGTAACTTGCCCAAGGACATACAGCCAATAAGTAGCAGAGTCAGAATTCAAATCCATGTCTGGATGCTCCAAATCCTGCTTTTAGCAGTACTCACACAGTCTGTATGGAAGACATTCTGCAGACTCTCTTTATTTCTTGATTTTATAGAGTAAAATAATTTTAACCTTTCTAACCAAGCAATTTAGCATGCACACACTGACATGAAGGCAACAGTGTAATGAGTCTTCTCTGTTGGCCAATTATATTCTGATCTATCTTTTCTATCACTTTGAGTTAAACATCAATTTAGAGAAAAATGTTTCCAATAAGTTCATAGGTCCAGTGCATCTAGGCATAACGTCTCTCATATTACGACAGCTGAATACACCCAACCAGTTTTTCTAAACTTTATCCTTTTTACACTCTCCTCTAAAATAAAAGTAATATACATACACCCAAAGCTAAGTACTTACTAATGCCAGGCCCCATTCTAAGCACTTACTCATTTTTGTTCTCATAACAACCTATATATTAGGTACTATTATCCTTCTCATTTTACAGATGAGGAGATTAAGGCACAGAGAAGTAACTTGCCAGCAGATACACAAGTGGCAAGAAGCGGAAGTGGGATTCATGTCTTGACCCCGATACTATCCTGCCCTCACTGGACAGAGAGCCCGCAGCCCACCCACGAAGCCAGAGTCCCTGGCCTGAAACAGCACATCTCACCTGAGCAAAAAATCCTTTCCGACTCCGTCTGGCAATCAGCAGTCTCTTCCACAAAAGGGCCACAAACTGTTGCTGTGTGAGTTTCCAGCCCTTCACCTGGTAGGAGCCTTTGCTGTCCATCCCACTGAGAAAGTCTGTCTCTCTAGATTCTGTAAGAAGCCAATACCTGTTATCTTAAGTATCTCTGCCACCACCATGCTCCTTCCCCTGGTATCTTCAACAACCATCTTGGAGGCTTGCGTTTTAAGCTAAAAGTATCTTAGAAGTAAACAGTTTGCATGACAAATCTATGTCCAAGGAAAAGTTATGACTCAAAATTTCCAAAAGTACCAGTTTCTGCCTTTTAGTCCTTGTCTAATGAGGACAGAAAAGGTGCCTTGAGACAACTGAAGAGATGTTTTTATATATAACTGGGTGTTACCACAAGCCATTCCAATGAATCAAGTCATCAATTTCTTAATATTCTATGATGCAAGGCCATGTATGTAGGCTTACATACTTGAGAACGCACAATGGCAATGAGTTTCCTATCTATTATATTTTTGGTAAAAAGTGGACACATTTCAATGCACAAAGTCAGGAAGAACATAAGAGCTACAGACTCGTGCAACCAAGGGTTGGGAGAACCAGAAAATTTTCTGTTCCTAAAAATGTTATAGAAATCCTTGTCTTAAACTAACGATTCCTCACTGAGGTACTCTGACATCTTACCAGTGTTTTCTTTCTGACCTCCCCTTTCCATCTCAGTAAAACGCACAAGGACACACTC
This sequence comes from Propithecus coquereli, assembly GCF_000956105.1. Classification (NCBI taxonomy): domain Eukaryota; kingdom Metazoa; phylum Chordata; class Mammalia; order Primates; family Indriidae; genus Propithecus; species Propithecus coquereli. The sequence goes on from NW_012137192.1 coordinate 1,534,275, forward strand.
ATCCAAAATATCTAAGTCTTAGAGGGTATAATTAGCTCTGAAATCAAATTCCCCTCTTGGATTCTTTCAAAATCATTCATCCATTCAATAAATATTTATTCAACAATTAAATACCTGATATACGCAAGAAACTGGGACCCTACGAAAACTATAATAAATAAATGGCTTCAGAGGATTGAGGCACCATCTTTCTACATGTATCTTGAGAGGAAGATCTCAGCTAAGTAAAGGAATTGATGAGAATGGGCTCTTTTGGGTGTGACCATATGCACAACGCTGGAAATGGAAAAGTGGCTTTTCTCATTTTCTCACTTCCCTTTGAACCCCATAGGGATCTATCATCTAGGCTAAACGCCATCAAAAGAAAAGAGCTGAGAAGAACATAAGAGAGAAATGCATGTTCAAACAATGGAACACAGATCTTGTCCAAACAGACCTGGGTCTACGTCAGAATCGTTTGGATCAATGGCATCGTCTTCAGTGAATGGGCGAAGACAGCTCTGCCTGTCTCCGAAGGCCCGTCTGTTTCGTCTTGCTGGCAGGGTACCATCTGAAGGCAAAAGGAAGGAATCCCACATTTTATTTTATTTTTTTTTATTTCAGCATATTGTTGGGGTACAAATGTTTAGGTTACATATATTACCTTTGCCCTACCCGAGTCAGAGCTTCAAGCATGTCCATCCCCCAGACAGTGCTCACCGCACAAATTAGGTTGAATATACCCATCCTCCCTCCCCCCACCTGCCTGACACCTGATGAATGTTACTACTATTTTATTTGTAACGAAACAAACCTTTCCTGTCTGAAATAACATCTCTACACAAAAAATGAGACTGCAACAGAACAATTCAAAGGGAAAGGTACTACACTGGTAAACTAAGACAGCCTGCAGGAGGCCCTATCCAAAGAGTGTGTAACCCCCCTCTAGAGGATTACCTGAGGTCTCAGCATCCACCCCACTCTCTTCAGCCACTTTGAGGAATATCTGAAATATAAGAGCAGGTGAAAACATAAGCACCAATATTATGAGAGTAGCCATCACTGCCATGATTATTACATTATTGAATGGCATGTTAGCCCCTTAAGACAGAGAAAGCAGAAGCCACACTTATTAATAACACTTTGTCAGAGTCACTTGTGAAAGAAGCCATTTTTGCCAGAGAACATTTCCTCAGTGGTGAGAGCTATCAATCCAGACAATCACTTTCAAATTATAGCTACAACATTAGGACACTGCAGCAGAAGAAATTTGTTCTGAACCTACAGGGAATGAGTCAAGTGTCTTCTTTCAGGTCTGTGGCCCCGCATCTTAAAGTAGGCTAGCACTGTGGTAAGTTATCCAAGACAGAATGATCAGGAGGAAATGGATTCCCCATCACTAGAAATACTATGGCAGAGATTCAAACATCAGAGGAGAATCTGAATGAGATCATGATTTCCAAGTTGTGGACTACAGACCACTGTGTAGGAAGCATGCAATCAAAGAACAGACTTCAAGGCCTTACCCCCAGAAATTCTGATTCAAAGGCCCTAAAGCCAAGCTTTAGAATTTTTACTGTCAGTAGTATCTCTATGTGATTCTGCTGCACAGACATGCTTGGGGACCACTGGGCCAGACAACTTTTATATCCTTTCCAGCCCTCAAGGTCTGTGATGTTGTATCTCTAAAGGAAGGCATTACCTGGGTAAAGAAAGCATGGGCTTTGAAACCCAAATCCCCCGATTCTGAATCCCAGCTCAGTATCCCTGACTATCAATTTTTTCATCTTGCTATGAGGATTAAATGAAGTTACAATGACATCTTAAAAAAAATACCAAGTTCAGCCCCCAGCACAACATCCATAAATGTTGGTCACTTCCTATGCATAAGAGTGCAGCTGACACCTGGCCATGACCCAGTCACACTGGGGAGCAATCCTAATATTACTTTCCTACTGTCTCCCACTGTGATCTTCAGTGGTTAACTGGGGCCAACATTACTCAGATTGTCAATGACCTAAAAACTCAATGATCAACTCCATGATAATCCTGTTCCCAATACAGACTGCCTATCTGGCCTGAGGATTGTGGGCCCTGCTATATTCCAACAGTCAGCCACTTAACTTACTTCTTCCAGGGTAGTCTCTGAAATGCCATAACTAGAGATGCCCAGGTCTGAGAGGCGGTCATCAATCTCATGGAAGAGTTCCACAAAGGCCCCCTCTTTAGCAGCTTCATACGGCAGCACGTAGGTCAGTTCATGCCCAATGTCTTCCACCAGCCGGGCTTCGGACACGTGCTTCCTGATGAGGTTGGAGATAGCGGAGACATCTGCAGGGACAAGAGTGAGAAGATGGCTCAGTCAGCTCAGAGGCTCCACAGTAAGGGCTGGCCATCCCCCACCTTCTCCCCGTGCCTACTGCTCAGAAGCCCGCTGCTCGTACACCACACTAAAGCCTGTCCCAGACGCTTTAGTCACGCCACATGTCCATATCTGCCTGAGAGTTCCAGGGGGGCAAAGACTATGCCTTATTCACCTTTGTATCACCAAAGCCAGAACACTTTGGTACTCAATGCAGCATGGATGGATGGATGGATGACTTTCTGAGGTTGAAAGCCTGGTATCTATTGCCTAAACTCCAGGATTCTTCCATGGAAAACTTGATTCAAGGAATCTTAAACGATTCTTCATCCTTCCCTAAACTTTTAAAAGAGGCTCCCTCTATTATTTCAGTAGAGGGTTAATCAAGTTCATGGAAGCACAAGTCTTCCTGGCAAAAGTCAGCTGTTAGGACTGGACAGAGATGCCCAGGGTCCAGACTTCTGTTCCATATATGCTGCTGGTGACACTGGCCTCCTGCACACACCACCTGAGGAAAACTCAGGGCTCTCGCCCTCCTTATACACTGAGCTCGAAACAAACCCTCCCCACTGACTTGCCCGCAGCTCCTCATCCCTGGTGTCCAGCGTCCAGCCAGATCCACTCACTCACTCCGCTAAGGGATTTCCTGGCCCCCATCATCTCAGCTCTCTGGGACACTGCCCTACCAGCTCCCAGACCAAGCCCCAGGCTCCCAAGCAAGCATCAGGCCAACCCGCCACCAAGCTGCACCCGCTCCCACAGCCACCCAGTCCCAGCCCAGCAGCAAACCTTGAGTCAGCGCCACCAGCCTCTGCACCTCTCCTCCTCTGCCACCACTCTGCCCAGCTGGGGGGAGCTCAGGCACCACCTGAATAAGAAACCCCAGAGTCCTTACCGATGGTCAGCGTGTCACTTTCATGGTCGCTGCCCAGGCCAGCATCAGAACTGCTCTGAGAAACACTGTCCTCCTGATGGCAAAGAAGGAGGTGAGAATGGGTCAGGGACCGAGCGAGGTACAGCCAGGGAGGGCTTCCAAGAAGCTCTACTGTGTGATAACTGAAGCAGAAAGCTCTTCCTGGGATGCACGCAACCGGAAGCCATGGCTTCAGAGGCCACTGTCTGACACGTGCGTGGTGCATGCTGTGTGGATGCCTGGCTTCCTGGGGCTGAGAGTTCAGGAAGCAGAGCTGTCACCAGAACTGAGGCCTGCCAATAAATGCTGCAACCAGGTGTTTGCTAACTGTCTCAGGCATGGGCTTTACCTGGCTACTTGTCTAGTTCAATGCTTCTCAAGCTCTAATGTGTGTTCGGGACCTTGCTAAAATGCAGATTCTGATTCAGCAGGTTTGTGTTGGGCCCAGGTTGCTACATTTCTAACAAGTTCCCAAGTGATCCTGATGCTGCTGGAACTCAGAGCACACTTCAGTGAGGAGGCTCTAGTTCAAAGGTAAATGAGCAGATAGGAGTTCAAGGTTGGGATGTAAGTGCCTTAGGCGCCCCTGGCTTCAACACACAAATAACTCTCAGGCATGTACTGTGGTACGGAGGGAAATGTATCTGGTTGTTGGGTCTGGTCCCACCTCTAGTATTTACCTGCTGGGTGACTTTGAATAAGCTACCAAATCCCTATGGCCCTCTTGTCCCTCGTCTGGGATAATAATTGTAACACCTTCACCCCAGGGTTTCTCTGCACTTTAATTGAGATGACAGATGTCAAAAAGAAAAAGTTTGTAAGTGGTGACAATGCTATAAAAAATTAACTATTGCCATTATTTTCTTTTATGCCCAGAGTCTGTCTGGCATGGAATCAGTGCTTAATAAATATTTGCCATTTTGTAGTTTAAAAGTTAAGGTCAATGAGATTTAAAGGTAATGAGCAGGAACGGCAGGTCATTTTGTAGCCAAGGCTTGTACCTCTTGACAAGTCTCTTTTCTTTGACATAATAAAGTCCTCTAAGGACCTTCTCCATCACTCACTGTGCCCCATCGGAAAAAGGAAATGGGATTCAATAGAATTAGCACAAGTTTCCTGAGCTGTACACGTGTGAGGGATGATGTGATTGCAAAGGGGGTCACAGAGCAGGGAGACGGTGGCCTCCACGTGGCAGAATGGGGTGGAGGTGGACAAGCCATGCACAGCGAGCAAGTCCCGACTGCCCTGACCCAGCACCAGCCCAGCTCCGAGACTGCAGCTCACCTTTTTCAGGTACGACACTGTGCTACTGCTATTTCTGCAGGAACTGAGGGAGGATTCCACATCTTTCTTGACCAGGGTCAGGTAGTAGCCTGTTCCCAGCTGGTTCTTCAGAAACAGCGAGGAGCCCACACAGCACAGCTTCCCATGGGAGATGATGGCAATCCTGTCCCCCAAGATGTCTGCTTCATCCATGTGGTGCGTGGAGAGGATGATGGTGCGGCCTGCCAGGCACAAACACAAGGATGTGGGACAGGTGAGGCCTGTCACTTCTCACTGACCACAGTGGCAGGGACTAGAGATACTAGCAGGGATGAGCATGGGAGAGAGACGTGGAAGGACCTTCAGCCATATGTGTCTGTGACCCCTAGAATGGCAAAGCTCTGAGGACAGCTACTGGATCCTCAGAGAAATCAGAACAGCAGCGTTTACCTGGGAACTTGCTATGTGCCAGGCATGATGCTAGGTGGTTTATGTGCATTCTCATTTAACTTAATCCTCTGTGAGTTAGGCACCACTGTTATTATGGGCAAGGACACTGAGAAAGCGAAGTGGTTTTCCCAAAGTCTCAGGGCCAGCAAGACCTGGTGTCAAAGCCTGTGCTCCTCATACCGCACCACGACATACCTCTAAGCAGACAGCGAATCATGTTCCTACACCGCTCCCATTCCATTCGTTTACCCATCCACTCTTTCAACAAACAAATTTAGTGCAACATATGTTGGGGACGAAAAGATGGAGAAAGACACAGCCTCTGCTCTCAGGACTTCCAGTGTGTGAGTTCTATGCCAGAGGTCACACTGGGGGCAGTGGGGCACAGAGGAGGTGCCCTTTACCCAACTTCTCTTCCTCTGCAGGCCCCTAGTTAACGAAGCAAACACTTCAGGTGTCTTGTAAGCCAGGCCTCCCACCACCATACCATGCGCAAGCACTGAGCTTTAAAAGAACTTCCTTATGTTCCTTGAGAAGCAGTCCTATTGCCCTAACAAGAACAGCCATGGTATAGAGCCATACTTCTCGAGAGCCCCTCTCTCTTCCCCATAGTCCATGACCCACAATAAATGCTATATGCCAGGTGGTACCTTGTCGGTATTTCAACAGCAGCTCCCAGATTCCCCTGCGGGAGTAAGGGTCCACGCCAGCAGTGGGCTCATCCAGAATGACAACCTTGGATCCGCCCACGAAGGCCAAGGCCACAGATAGCTTTCGCTGCATTCCACCTATAAGAAAGAAAGAGAGAGACGGACTCCAGGACCAGCCCCAGACAGCGAGTAAAGGCAGAGAACCTGGAGACGTTGCAAAGGACAAGCTTCTGCTACCCACCCACCCAGCCCAGGATTGTGGGGCAGCTGTTGTTTTTCCCCTGTGTAGGTGTATTTGGAGGAGGAGGGGAGCGGGGACAGGTAAGGAAGCTCCAGGCCGCACCTGACAGCTGGCTTGTTTTGCTTTTCAGCTTGCTGGGTGGCAAACCAACATCCAGAGCCATCTGCTCCATCTCTGCCTTCACATGCTTCTCTGAGAGTCCCTTTAGGCGGGCATAGAACCAGATGTGCTCTTCGACAGTCAGCCTGGGGACAGAGGGGTAGGTCAGCTCTGGGCCCTGCAGGATGCACCCACATAGTATCTCCTGATCCAGAACATAAGAGAATGGGCACATTTTTCTTTTCCCTTTTTTTTTTTAACTTTATCAATTTCTGAAAAATAATCTTCAGGGTTCAAGGTAGAATAAACCATGTGAGCTGCTCAGGAAATCAAAGCCGAAATGTGACAGATCACTTCCGACCTACTCCCAGCAGGCCTGGCCACCATGCATCAGGCAGGTGCAACTTTAACTCTCAGGCCCCCAGGACGTGATCCTCAAAGGGCTCTCCCCACAGCCCCAACAACCAAGAAGTCAGCTCAGCATCAGACTGGAGTAGCCCTCCTGAACCTTAGAGGACCTCAGACTATGACAGCAGGGGGGCGTCTGGGGAGCATAGGAGCCGAAGCTGCTCATTTTAGATAAGAGAACTTGGGGTCCATAAATAAAGGGGAAAGGCCCTGCCCAAGGTCACGGAGCTCAGGTCTTTCTTTGTTCCAGCACAGGGGCTCCTTGGGGGTCCTATTGCTGATGGGACAACCTGAGTGGAATTAATGTCTTGAGCAGGAAACACACGGCCATCCTACCAGGGCCCTGAGACACTAGCAGGTCTGGGCAGTCTATACCAGGCCTCAAGAAGGAGGGCGGCAGGGCAGAGCATGGGCTGAAGGGCCCTCCAGAATGCCAGTAATGGAGAGCCCTGTCTCCCAAGCCCCCATCCACTGGCTGGACTGATGGAACATCTCCTGCCAACAATTCACCCCCTGCTTCTCCTAAAACTGAGGGACAACTAGGTCTCAGTGTGTCCAGGAGGGCAAGCCTGACACTCACAAAGGAAGTAAAATGCTTAAGTCCCACTCCACCCATGACTCCACAACACACACATCTTCTCAAGGTGCTGCTGGTACTCACATGTCAAACAGCACATTATGCTGGGGACAGACCCCCAGGTTCTGCCGGATGGTACTCATCTCAGAGCGAATGTCTTTCCCCAGGATGTAGGCAGTGCCCGAGGTGGGAGGGAACAAGCCAGTCAGAATTGACCTAGGACAAAAATTAAAAAGCACAGGAGTCAGGGTTGACCCACCCTTAACTCTTGATGCTCCATTCTGGGCTGCAAAGAGAACAGAAGGCACCAACCCATCCACCTCCCATTCCTTTCTAATGGACCCTAATGGATCCCCACAAAGCAAAGAAGTCTTTGCTTTAGTAAATAACTAGGATCGGGCCTATGTGTTAGAAATGACAATTTTAGTATGAGCATTTTTAAAATGAAGTTTCCAATTTGCAATGGAAAGTGTACTTTAAAACATAAATCTTGTATGCCTAACATCATGTTCGTGAAAAATGGACAAACCAAACACACTATTCAAAGACAAAAATAATTTTTGTGTTAGGTGGTAGGATTTGAGTGCCTTTCAAAAATTTTCTGCAATGTTCATAATATATTGATTTTACATTTTAAAAAAAGATAAAAGAAAAACAAGAAAAGAGGACCCTCTCTAAAGACAGACCCTTTGGAATGGCTGAGGAACCACACTGAAAGCCACTGAGGCTAGCTCTGGTGTTGTCTGGCCCTTGTTCCCTTCTGACGCTACCTCTTTTAACATCCTTGAGGTCCCAGGGAAGGCCATCAAGCTGCCTGCCCAGCTTCTTCTCACATCTGCGTGGAGATGTGTTTCTGAAACTCCCTCCAACCTATCTAATCTTTCTTTCCAGATTCTCACTTTACAGTTCTGACCAAATCAGCTCCAAAGGAGACCCTTCCTCAGAGCTGTCATGGCCTCAGGTTCTAAGATCACTGCAGAATTCTTAGAAAATGCATGGGAAAGGTCTTCAAAAGGCCCCAGTCTGTTTTAGGGTAAAGAAATAAC
>NW_012137192.1:1542877-1603101 GCF_000956105.1 Propithecus coquereli
TTTTTAGTTGTCCAGCTAATTTCTTTCTATTTTTAGTAGAGACGGGGTCTCACTCTTGCTCAGGCTGGTCTCGAACTCCTGAACTCAAACAATCCACCCGCCTCAGCCTCCCAGAGTGCTAGGATTACAGGTGTGAGCCACCACGCCCAGACTAGGTGTGAATTTCTAACTACACTGCAGAACGTTCCTGAGGCTGATTCTGTGAGAGCCACATCCCATTCTTACATGGTGGTCGTCTTTCCCGCTCCATTGTGGCCCAGGAAGGAGGTGATCTGGCCCTCATAAAAATTCAGTGCCAGGCCATCGACAGCCACCTTCATGCCATCCCGGTAAACTTTTACCAGGTTCTGGATGGACACGCCCAGCTTCAGGTGGGTGGGTTCCTCCTCCATGCAGACTGTGAGAAGAAAGAAGACGGAAATGAACACCCAGGAAGTACGGACAAGTGGAGCGTGGAGGCACAGGGGGCTGTGCTTGTACTCTCAGAACCATCTTCTCTCCACGGCCACCCTGGTTTCACACGCAGGCATGAGGCTATAAATATTTATTTAGGGCCTATTCGGGTTCTGGAATTGGTGATGGGAATACAGTAATAACAGAGCATCCCTAGTCCATTAGGGAGAAAGACTTGACAAGAAATCATAGGATGCAAAAGCTGTTTAAAAAACACATCTAAAAACGCCACGGAAATGGGAATTCTGCTGAGCGAAAAAAAGTTTACCTATTATATGTTTCCATGTACATAACATTCCAGAAATAATAAAACTGTAGAAATGGGGACAGATCAGTGGTAGACGGGTGTCAGGAACTTAGGAAGAAGGGAGGTAGCTGTGGCTATTAAGGGGTAGCCTGAGGGAGCTTCGTGGTGATGGGGCAGTTCTGCAGCCTGACTGAGCTAGTGATTACGTGAATCTACATGTGTGATAAAACCGCGTGGAGCTAAACACACACACGTGAATGAGTGCAGGTAAAACTGGTATAATCTGAAGGTCTGAACTGTACCAAAGTCAACTTCATGATTTTGCTATAACATGGTCTTACCACTGGGGGAAACTGGATGACAGGTATAAGGGAACCCCCTCATACAGTATTTTTAAAGTTTCTTGTGGGTCTATAATTACTTTACAATAAAGAAAAATGTTTTAAAATGCCACAGAAGTGCATGAGAGGAAGTGACTGACTAACTGGACATCTAGAAGGGCAGCTCAGGGGAGGGGATATTGAACTAGATCTGGAAAAGCGAGGAAGAGTTTAAAGGCAAGCAAGTCAGACAGAAGCTTCTCCTATGGGAGATGACAGTACATGCAAAGGCAGGGAGGTGTAGAAGACTATGACATGTTCCAGCAACTGTGAGTAGTTCTAGGAGACTGAACAGGAGCTAGGTGTAGAGAAGAGGTGGGGGAAGAGGAACAGGAACAGTGGGAGAAGCCACTACAACAGTGGCAAGTGTGCCATGCTAAGGAGCACCATACTTTTACGACTGGCGATCGGGGAAGAGACCGGCAGAAGAGGGACCTATTACCTCCTGAGGAAGGAAGCCATACTGAGCACAAGGAACCTGAACAAAGATTCCAGAAGGAAGAGCCTTTGCTGAACTGGGGGAATCTCTACCAGCACTCAGGAGCCAAAGGAAGATGAGGGCTCTGGGTAATGAAGGGCGAGAACGTTAAGAGGCACAGGCTAAGCTCTGTGGTAGCCACTTGGTGTCAGCCTACACAGGCTCCTATATGTAGAGGCAGCCAGGTTCTTCACAATCGTGATTGTCTTTACCTCTTTCTTCTAGCTTGTTAGGATAGCATGAAAAGTGTGCATAGGAGGGAGAAAATAAAGGTATAGAGAGAAAAAGTCACTTTTCTAGAAACCAAGAAAACAAAGGAAATGTCCCTCAGGGGTCCAGACAGTGACTCCCAATAAGTCAATAGCATTGGACACAAATGGCATGGGAGAATCTAGAAAGCGGCAATGCATGTGCTTTCTCGGCCCCTGGATTGGTTTTAGACTCTTACAAAGGGCGGGAGCCATCACTTGCCCCCATCACTCAGTGTGGGCAGGGAAGGGAGGTCAGCAGCACTTACTTTCTGATATTCCCTTCTGGCTGGAGCCAGGGTGGCTCTTCTCCTCACTTTCCTCACCAAACCAGTAAGACTTAGTGCAGGGAAAGTACCAGGGCCTGGGAATTCCATACTGGCCTGAAAGCAGAGCACAAGTGTGAGCCAAGCTTGCACCATCCCAGTATTCCCAAGACTTCCCAGCCAGATCCCTGCCCTCCTTGACACACACTTTGGAGAAGAACAGATTGAAATGGAGATGGGGAAAGAGGAAGCTCACACTGGCTGAAACCTACCATGTACAACGTACATTCTGCACCTCTCCAAGTCCCAACAACCCCATGAGGCAGGTGCCATCCCCATTTTAGAGATGAGGAAACTGAGGGTTAAGTAGCCTACCCAAGATCACTCGGCCAGTAAGTTATGGACTCAGAATTTGAATCCACGCTCTATATGATGCAAAACTGCATATTCAGTGAAGTCCAGGTAGGGGTAGTAACTATTTCATGTGAACCTCCTTAGAGGAGAATCAGAAGGTGAACCAAATAGATTTAAACCTTGTTTTCTCAGAATTTGATCTTACATGGAAGTATATTCCAAGGCCGGTTCAAGAAGATTTATTAAGGTCAAGAAGATTTATTAAGGAAAGTATCAAAATGAATTGTATTGAATGCTAATTTAATTATATCATAGGCAGGCCTTACAGCTAATATATTTTATTATTAACAACCTGCACTCAGGAGACAGAAGCTCTCCTAGAGGCATCCCCTCTGGGGACACAGAAATACAGATGTTCCTGGGCTCACTGAGCTAGTGAGACCTAACTGGACTCGCCTCCAAGCACCAACACTTACCAGCTATGTGACCACAGGCACATAACTTCTTTGAGTCACAGTTCTCGCATTTGAAAAATCCTGGTTATTACAGTAACTGCCTCAGAGTATCCTTGTGAGAATTAGATGAGTCGAAGTATATAAAACACTTTGCAGGGTGCCTGGCACACAGTTTTCAAGAAATGAGCGCTACACAAATAGTGACAATTGTGTTTTCAGCATCCACTGCCTCCCCTTGGACTGTTTATTTGCCATGGATCTAAAGCCCAAGCTGCTTCCCAGGGAGCCCCACACCCTGCAGACATTCCAGCACGAAGAAAGGAAAGCTCGGCAGCGAGACATCGTATTTCCCTAGCAGGTGGCCAAAGCAGTGCGGAAGCTCAGTGTACCTGGAAAGACAGCCTCGATGTACCACGTCATCACCCCATAGAGGAAGCTGTCGAACAGCATCATGGAGACCGAAGTGGTGAGATTGAAGCCGTCTTCCTCCATAGGGCTCTCGAACAGGTTGTCCCACTGCACCCCAATGCCCTGCTCCTCGAAAAGAGCAAAGTACTCACTGCCAAACCCAAAAGCCACAGGAGACAGCAGGCTCTGCAAGAAAGAGGCAGAAGTCATTTTTCCATTTCCTTGTCTCTCTCATGTTTCATTTATCACTTCTAATGTAAATTATACCTGGAGAAATTTGAATTTGCAAAATGGATCAATTATACGATATGGAAGTAGTATTCACCTACAGAGTCCCGTTAGGGGAGCGGGCTCCCTTGGAGCATATAAAATGATTCCATTTGTAACCACTCATTATGCACACACATTTCAGAAAGGCGTGTATGATGGAGTGTAAAACTTTCAGAATTTTATGCTTCCAAAGATGCCCCAGGGCTCAGCAATCCCGCCCTACACACACACGCACAAACACACGCTCATCAAGGTTTTCTCAGGCTCCCTGCTCAGCCGGGGATGGCTCAAGGTCAGAGGGGCCTGCCTGGGGTGCTGGTGCCTATGGGGCCTAGAATGAGCACCTGGAGCGTCCCATGAGGGACTGTTAGCTTTCCTTATAAATGGCAGCTGAGAGCTTGCTCTTACAGGGGCTCACACACCCCTCAAGGCTTCTCCTACTCTGTACAAGGAAAGGAAGTGTCCGAGTCAGGGATCTGTGGGAAGATGGGCCACCTGCTTCTCAGGCTTGCTCAGTTCAAAAAAATATTACTCAAGCAAAACACCATACTAGACAAAAAAAGGAAGACGGCTCCAGAAGGAGTCATCTCTGACCCCCGAGGGCTTTCAGCTCTATCTGTGGCCTTGACTTTGTGGAGAGTTTGACGTGGCCAACAGAGCTGGGAGACAAAGGGCGGAGACGGCATCTATTGCCCAAAGCTGTTCCCCAATGCCAGTCGGGTTCGAGATTCAGTCTGACTCTCTGGAAAATTCCACTCAATTCAATTCAACCATCATCCACGGGGAAGACTAAAGGTAAACAATTTAATACAATATAATCCCTGCCTCCTCGCGAGCTCAGAATCTAGAACTTAGGTTCAAGTCCCGTTGGAAAGAGACTCTCATCTTCTGTTCCCTACTTGCTGCTTCTATTCAGGGACTCCGGGGGGAGGTCTAATGCCTGGGGTGGCCGCGACTGCAGCTGCTGCAGAGGGGCCGGAGGTACTCACAGCGAAGACCTTGAGTGTGAAGCCCACATAGTCCTGCCACGCCACGCACAGGACGTAGGGCAGGTAGAGCATGAAGTAGATGATGCCGCCACAGGCTGCCGCCAGGTTGGCTCTGGAGAAGAGGGTGCTGATCAGGAAGCACTGTAGGATGGTCACCACGGCGAACACGGACAGGAAGATAAACACCACGCTGGGGTCGCTGTAGGGCAGCAGGTTTCCCAACTGGGAAGGAAGAGACGCATTAAACGTTGCTGCCCCAACAAGCCTAAGCACTCACTTGCACGATCTATGGGGAAGAGTCAGGGTTTTTTATACTTATCTTAGAGATAATGCAGAGGAATAATGTTGCTCACTTTTCTGATGAGGAAATTGAGGCCTAGAGAAGAGAAACGACTTACCCAAGACTACACAGAAAAATAAGGGCTGAGCTAGGAACAGAGTCCAGGGCTTTCTAGTCCATCTCAATGGACGATTTTGCTCTTTTTCTCTGATAGGTGATAGTAAAAGGTTTCTCCTTTTATAAGGACTATGACTGTTGGCCCCAAGAGAGAGCTGTGGGAGATAATGTCCCACACAACTTTTCTTTCCAAAAGCCAAGGAAAATGGCTCGACAACCTTAATTTACCCCTTGCTAATTGTGGATTCTGCATTCCTAAAATCATCTGAACTCGTGTGGATGTGCTGAGCTTATCTCTGGTCGTCGGGGATGTTTCCACAGGACCCACCAGCATGCAGTTGTCCCAGAGCAGCTCTCACGCCCCAGCCACGGGACCACACCCCTGCCACAGAGCTCAGCCCCTTGAGCATAGCTATCAGTCAGATATCCGGGCATGAGGAAGGGGTCTGCTTTTAGCAAGAACCACATTCAAATCCTGGCTCTGCCATCCTGCTGTGTAACCTCAGGGAAGTCCTTGGCCCTCCTTCACCTCATTTCCTTGCATGTGAAATGGACTGTGTAGTGAGGATATAATAAGGCAGCCCTCGTGAGGGGCTTACACAGTACTTGGCAATCAGTAAGTGCTCCTTTGCAATAGACGGTAGCTAGTATTAAATGTTAGTTCCTATCTCTTTGCACTCCCCTTTTCTTCAACGACATTTATTTTTACGTGATGTATCCTTACACGAAATGCTTGTGGAGAAAGAAAATTGGGATATAAATACATTAATATATGGGGCAGACACAGAACTGCACTGCTCATAGTCCTCTTTAAGGGAAGCCTTATTTCCTGGCTGTCAGCACTTCTGGAATTGTCACTGCTGCAGAGAGTCGCCTGGCCCTGGGGCACACCCTTCCCAGAGCAGCCCACATCCAGTGATTAATCGGGGGGACTGGGGTAGGGGGTTGTCAGGAAGGGAGACCTTGGGGGAGCACAAAGGCCAGAAATTTCAGTTCCAAGAACAACTCTGACGAGCTGTATATTCCCGAGTGCCCCACGGGGTTGGCGCAGAGTCGCAGCTCAATTCCCTCTGCCAACCCCATGTCCACCACATCCCTTCCGCGGGTGTTGATTCCTAGCAAATGCCCATGTGTCAAACTCTGTTTCAGCCTCTGCTTCCAGACAATCTAACCTGCAATAATATATTAATACATCCTTCTGATTACCATTTTTAGGAACTCAGGAAGTATCAGCACCCAATACATCTAAAAAAACGAACAGCTCTCAGATGCTGCCACAGACCAGTGCCAAGTAGACAGCATGGCACAGCTGAGTATGTGCTTACCTGAAAAGCATGAGCCCTGGGTTCAAGTCCTGCTTAGCTGCTAACCAGTAGGGCTGACCCTGGGCAAGTCGCCACCCCTCTCTGGGCCTCACTTTCCCCAACCAACTATAGGAAATTGCAGGAAATGCCACACATGACCCCTTCGCTCCCAGAGTCTTGGCGTTTCCTCTCCTGCGCCCTTAGCCCGTGTGGGGCCGTTTAGGGGTTCCCTGGCAGGGAAGCACGAGTGAGGCCGCCTCACCTTCAGGATGACCACCAGCAGGCCAGCGCTCACGAGCAGAGGGATGAGGCTGCTGATGAACCAGCTAAACCAGAGGATGCCGTTGTCCAGGCCCATGATGCGCATGGTCTCCTTCAGCCGCGCCTCCTTCTCGTACACGATGCCCTTGACGATCACCGCCACAGAGTAAATCCAGGCCAGCGTCATGAACAGGGGCATTGACCGGCTCATCACCCGCAGGAAGCTGGAGGCCCCAAGGAAGGGCAGGGGGAGAATGAAAGATGTGTGTGAGCCAGGATCACGGACCAAGGCCTCTGAGCCTGCATGGCAGAGGAAGCACCGCATTTGGGCCCTTGGACCCTAAAATGTACGGGTCACCAAATGGCTCATGAGCAGCGCGATGCAGTGATAAAACCTAGGCTAACAAGCGACTCCAAGCAAACTTCCTGTGGGGGCTTGTTTTAGTAACTAGGTAACAGATGTCATTAAGTTAAAGGTGGGTTATTTTAAAGTACTTAAAACCAAAACAGGAAAACCAGCTCTTTCTCTCACGAAAGCTCAACGTCTCCAAGGTCACCTCACTATTGACTTGCGTAGCTTAACTCTTATCACGGCGCAGAAATACACTTCAGGCAGCTCTTGTCACTAGTATTTCAGATTCCAAACTAGAATGGGAAATGCAGAGCTGCTAAGTAAAGGGGACACAGATTTTGGCCCCTGAAACTTGAGATTCAAGTCGCAGCTTTCCCACTTATGCACTTACTCTGCGACAACGGCAAAGGCTCTCAATGCCTCTGAACTCCCGTGCCCTCATCTTAAGACACCCTTTCCAGAGGAAACCTTGGCTTAAGGGTCTTTGGAAAAGTCTTGGTTTGGAAAATTCTGGCTAATCATTTTGAGGGTGAAAAACAGGATAATTCTGGTAACCTGGAAAAGCTAGAGATGGCCATTCGAGGAAATACGCTGCTCAATGCCAAACAGAGCTACTACAAGGAGGGAACCCATGCTCCTTCTATACCCTGACCCCTACACACACACACACACACCCCCTACCACCACCACTAACAACAGAGAATAAAAGAATTTCCAGAATTTGGAAGAGACGCTGCATATTTCAGATGTCTGCAATAACTACACCTCTGCCCATTCTCTCTTATAAGAAATTATTACATTCAAAGGCATAGTTCCAACAATGAGAACTTGGCAGCTTAGTGACTAAGCGCTAAAAGATTATCAGAAAAGTCTAAAGATAATGAAGCTTTGTTCAGTTTTATTTGGATTGTTTCAAAATTGTGGCTTACCGTTTAGGGAGAGGAAGTGGGCAAATTTACACGAAATCTGCTTTGACAAGTGTAGACTGCTATTTCTGTGTTTGGGGTTATGTGTGTCTGTGCGTCTGCATTTTTAAATTGCAGATTGGGCAAATTTGGACCAAAAGGATAAGATGTAAAAAATAAAAGTGGTGCCAACTGCGGACAAGAAAAGAGGAGGATCACTAGTGTGTGCACATGTCTGTGACAAGGCCAAAACTGTTGACTCCTACATCCGGCATCTTATTTCCAGATCATTCATGCACACAAGCGTGCCCATACATACTCCACCTGGCACACTGTTAACTGATTAAATAAAGAGGGTGGCTTGCAAATTACTCACATGTCGTCAACGTAACAGGGGTAGGGCATCTGCTGCACATAGACACCAGTTTTCTTCTCGGTCCCCGTCAGCACCCTGATGATTGCCTGCTCCACCACGTCCTGCAAGTAGGCGAAGCCCCCCCAGACGTACCGCATATCTTCAAAGGGGTCAGCCCGAGGACCAGGGTCCCAGTACCTAAAACCAAGCCACAGGTCATCAAACATTCCTTTAGAACCATACAATAAAAAAATCCAATCACCCACAATCCACCACCCTCACCTAGCCACTATTTTTATTTTTGTATCTTACTTTCTGGTCTCATTAGACACATACACATATTTTTAAATAAATATAATCAGAATGAGCACACTACTTATTGGTTTGCTTTTTTACCCTCCATTGGCTACCTAACACTGCATTAAGTGGATGTACCAAAAATCACTTGATGATTCCCCTTTCATTGGTTGTTTGCCCTCTTTCATAAAAATGAGTAACACTAGCACAGAGAACCTAAAGTCTTTTTTCTCTCTTTCTTTTTTCTGTTGACTTAATTCCTTGGGATTAATTCCCTAGAGTGGAAATGCTGAGTCAAAAGATAGTGACAATTTATGACCTTTGAAATAATACCTTCCAGCAACGACTGTGCCAATTTCACCAAACTCATGCCACCAATTTAAGTTATTTTTTTATTGAAATTTCTACCAAGTTGCTAGCTAAAATGAAGTACCTCCAGTCATCATAGCTGTTCCTGACTTCCCCAAGACCGGGCTGGAGTGATGAGACTGGGCTTACCCGTCCTTGATTTTATTTGTCCTCTCCACATTGTCGATGTCCATTCGGATCTTGTACTTCACATGGGGCGGCAGCTCCATGCTGCCTGGAGTGATTCCGGTGAACACGATCCCAGCCCAGAACTTCCTCTCATCCAGGAGCTCCATGGACTTGTTGATGAGCCAAACTTCTGTGGCTATGGGTTCCAGCTTATTCAGGTTGACACACTGGTGAGAGAACCGCCTTCATGAGAACACAGGTGGCCAGGACAACAAGCAGTGACTGAGACAGGTCCTAACTTAGGGGGCAAGTACTGATTGCAGGATTGTCTATCCCCACTCTCTAATCCTCTCTAAAGCGGCTTTCCAATCTTCAAGCACGAATGGATCATTTTGGTCTTTAACTGAAATTTAAGAGAAATGTTGGAAGTATTTAGAGATAAGCTACCTGTACTGATTTTTGCGGAGGGAAAAAGGTTGAAACAATGATTATATCTTATTTTCCTTTCTGTTTTCTCAGCAATTTTGAGTCATAGCAACTAATCAACCAACGAACCAGACCAAAAAACATTTATTTGTCCCTATTAAGTGATATAATTTTTAAGACTAAATTTTAAAAGTTTAATCTGTCCTGAATTAAATTTTAACTAAGTTTCATAAATAATGCCTTTTAAAAGGAATGCTTTGTTGCAATTAGGCATTGGGATATCGTAATGTAGGAAAACCTAGAAGACAATGGATAGAAACACTCTTGGGTCAATACACAATAAAGCTAGAGTTAGGTTTGTTTATTTACTCATGAAACCATTCAACTAACATTTATTGAGCACCTTTTGTACACCAAGCCCCGTGTTAAGCTTGACGATACTGCTGTGAATGAGATTACACATTATTTCTAAACTTTCCTCCTGCCTGAACCTTACTGCAGCATCTCAGAGATAGAAGCCACAAGCCTTTTCTAAATGATCCACACAACAGAACCTCACCTCCATGAAGCGAGATATGGTCTGGATGGCCTGGTTGGTCTCATTGAAAGCTTCTCTCCAGGTGTACACAGAGCCATTAGCAGACTGCACATCCTCTGGGTACTTGGCCAAAAATGCCACAATGTCTTGGGCTGTCCAATCTAAGCCGTCCAACTGCTGTTCCCAAAAGTGGTCATTGCCTCTGCTCTCCAACAGCATCTGCCATTCCAACAAGCAAGTACAAGCAGTAAATATCAACTACATCTTGGCAAAAACTACACAAAGTACAAAATCCCTTCGTATATATTGCCTCTTTTTTTTTTTAATCTTCACAGAGAATTGTGAGGCAGATAAGTGACCCCATTTTACAGGAGAGAAGACTGAGCTTGGAATAAAAAAATAATGTGATTTTAACCAAGGCTGGGTCATAATGCTAATAGGTTTGGAGCTATAGAGCTGAGACTCAAAGTCAGACCAGCCTGAATTCAGAATCCACATGCTTTCCACTACATCAAACAGCTTGCTTAATGGCATTAACTATAGTAACAAGAATAATCTTTACTCTGTATAATTACTATGTTGAATGATTTATATGGCTTACCTCACACAACTCCATGAAGAGGGTACCTTTGATATTTCCCATTTTACAGATGGGAAAACTGAAGTTCAAAGAAGTTAAGTCTCTAATACAAGGTCACACAGCTAAGCAGTAGCAAAGCCAGGATATGAAGAATAGGCCCTCTGATTCCAGTGCACCTCCCCACTGCATTATACCACCTTCTTCTTTTGAGTCCCAGTCTGAAGATCCCACATAAAAACCCTGTCTCTAGACTGAACCTACTTTTACTGCTTAGTTTAGGAAAATAATGCTACTGGTTAACTAAGTAAAGTACAAGCTTTTCCAGTTGCAGGATGTATGGGCCATGATGCAAAAGTGGCCTATTTTCCAATTCTTGTTCCCTCCCTGGTTGGTTCCTCACGTGGGCCAACGTGAAAGAGAAGGATGAATCGATCCGGTGCTCCACGGGCAGACCCAGAGGCCTGCACAGATGTGCCAGGAGAAAAACGGCAGCTGCAAACTCAGCAGAAAGGAGAAGCGTCTGCAACTCCTGTCTCAGCTTCAAGAGGGAAGATGAAGCCCTGACTCTACCAAACTGGAGTCTCCGAGGGTCTGAAAACTGCTACTTTTTAAAATCGGTCTTATTTTCACTAACGTTATAAGCTTTTTCCCCATTGTGGTTTCATTTAATTATTTTAATAGGAGCATCATGACTTTATAGAGCATTTATACTATAATTTCATTAATAATTCCTGTACTACTGAGCATGTAGTCTATTTCTCACAATAACAATTAATACAGCAATAACACTGTCTCTTAATACGGTGACTTCTTTAAAATTATTTCTGTAGGATGCATCCCTGGGGGTGTGTAGAATGGAGGTACACAGGATAGCACATTTCTTATGGTTCTTGAAATTTTCATTCTAAATTGCTTTCTAGTAGGGAATAACAATTTATACTGTCATCAGTAAGATGTATCTATATTTTTGTTAATGTGAAGATATAAAACTCATACCTCACAAAAGTTCACAGAGGCAAAGGTTAGCAATTCTGAAACCACTTTATTTGGATACTTGAACTGAACAAAGAAGAGCAGAGGGAAGACGTGAGGCCTGCCCTGCCCAGTATGGCTTCTGAGCAACAGGACCAGCGCCAGCAAGACCAGAGCAATGTGCCCAGTGAGATCGCTGAACACGTGGCCACTCTAGGGTACTCGACAGGACCAGAAGACCTAAGATTACCTTTGGGAATGCCAAGAGGAGCTCAGAAAAGAGAGCAAACTGGTTCAGAGGGTTCCATGACTGGACAGAGAGAGGTGCGTCTGGATCCATGGGGTGAAGCAATGGGTGTAGACAGAGCCAGAGACAGCAGAAAGGTAAGAGCCATCCCAGAAGAAGCAGAAGTCTCAGCATCACCTCGTATACCAGAGGCCAGGCGGCAGGGGGTGAGAAGCCCATGCCACGCATATGGAATTAAATAAGTAATTCTTAAGAAAGGGAAGAAAGCAGTTGGAGGAGGTTCCCTTTCTTCCACCCACAGGCTGATAACTCCCTGGTCTGCGTCTCCAGCCTGACCAACCTCCTGCACCGCAGACCCCGGTAGCCATCAGGCTACTGGACGTCCCCACCACCCACCCAGCTAGAAATCAAGAATCATCCTGGTGCGTCCCTCTCTTTCACTGCCCCACAACCAAGCAGGCACCAGGCCTTGCCTCTTGCATTATGCCTTGGCCTCCTCCCTGGTCTCTACCTTCAGCCACCCCTCTTCCGTCTTCAATTCATCTGTCTTATCAGAATAATGCATCTACATGTCCTCTTGCTAAGAACTGTTTCATGGCCCCCCATTTCCTATCCTACACCCTGGGTTCTCCCAGCTAGATTTCTAATGAACGCCACTAGCATGTTTACAAGGGCCTTGTCCCCTAAGAACTAGAAGCTTATGAGTAGTCAAAACATCCAAGGCAAACTCTCAATTTAAGAGTAGGGAAGCATCTATTTGCCCATAAATCAAAACTCGCTGAGCCCCTTCAACAGGGCCCCTTATCATACTCTGAGACCCAGACAAAGAGAAAAATTCCAACTAGTAGAAATATAGATTCCAAGGAGAAGACCAGGAGGAAGGCCTGAGACCACACTTAGGTCTATGGCGCTATCTGTGGCTAGATCACATGAACCCCTGATGGAGGAGAGACTGGAGCCCAACAGAGACCCACACTTGAAGGGCATGAGCTATCACTATTAGTCAGTATAAATCCATACAAATTACTGTTCTTGCTTTTCTCACTAAAGTCTCTTGTTTTTAAAGGCCCCAGTTGGAGAATTCTGCGTATGTGTAACAGGACTAGTGTAGCAAAGGAAACTGGCTTCTCCACCACCAGAGTCTTCTTCCTCAGCAACCTGCCTCCCAGGGGGTCAGGGGACAGTCCTAAAGTTCAGAAGAGTTATCTCCAGGTAGGTACAGCCTCTAAAACCCAGCCACCCCATAGGTCAATGAGGTTCAAGATCAGAAACTGGCAAAATTCTCTCTTGCTTCTTCATGGCAGCAGAGACAAAAGGAAGAGACCTCCCTTACCATGGAAATAGGAATTAGTGTAATAATTTTCCATCTCAGCTCAAAGTAGGGAAGGTGTGATTAAACCGCACTCAGGCTCAGACAGAGGAGACATTCTGTTCTTGCTCAGACTGCTTGAATTTGCATCCAACTGTCTTTACAGTACTTCTGCCTTTCAAGTGGCTCGGAAGCATGGCAGCTCGGCACTCGGGCCGTGCCTTGGGAATGAGGATCTCAGACCTGTCTACGTATCAGACCACGCTTTTGCTCCCACACCTCCTTCCAAGACCTACTAAGACACAGGGAGGCTAAAGAAGATGCTGTGGCTGGCTCAGGGGCTGGATCCAGAAATGAAAATAGGGTCCTGCAGTCACCTAACTCTATTTCCAAACACCAGCCCTCACTAAGTTTTGCAGAAAACTGATAGTTGACTATGAGAGGCATTGACGCTAATATGCACGGTGTAATCTATGCACCATGGCCTGTACTTCTGGAGAGGTGGCAGACCTGGGGAAGCTTAAAGAATTCTCATCTCAGGCCGGGTGCGGTGGCTCACACCTGTAATCCTAGCACTCTGGGAGGCCGAGGCGGGCGGATTGTTTGAGCTCAGGAGTTCGAAACCACTCTGAGCAAGAACGAGACCCCGTCTCTACTAAAATTAGAAAGAAATTAATTGGACAACTAAAAATATATAGAAAAAATTAGCCGGGCATGGTGGCGCATGCCTGTAGTCCCAGCTACTCGGGAGGCTGAGGCAGGAGGATCGCTTGAGCCCAGGAGTTTGAGGTTGCTGTGAGCTAGGCTGATGCCACGGCACTCTAGCCTAGGCAACACAGTGAGACTCTGTCTAAAAAAAAAAAAAAAAAAAGAATTCTCATCTCAGTCACTTCTGGGAAAGTGACCAGAAACTCAACCCTCCAGTATCAAGCAGGCACATGGTAATCAGAGGGACACTCACCCGGACAAGATCCATTTCTTGGCTCTTCTCCATGAAGGTCCAGATCTTGGGGCTGAGTTCTTCCCATATGCCTTCCAGATCATGGAACACAGACAGTTCCTGGAAGGTCTTATTCACCTGGAGTCAGGTGGGGATCCAGGGGCCACAGAAAATGGAAGAAAGAGACAATGAACAATTTAGCTGCATCCTGAAAATACCGCATCACAGCAGTCCTGTGCCAGTCCCCCGCCCCCATCCCTAAGAAATGCCTGCATGTAGCTATGACTCAAATACCCAGGGTGGGGCACTGGCCCTCAGCTGTTAATTCTGGTCTGGAACAGACTTGAGGTTTTCACTCTTTGGGAATCCCAGAAGAGCCATGAATATACTCAGCACACTTCATCTGAAGCCACCTTTACTTTTTTGCCTCTAAGTCTGGGAAGACTCTGGGGAGGGCATCTTGGGCTGGGACAGCTTACCTCAGCCATAACCTGTCTTGTGGCTGGAGTGTCGGGTGTATACAGGATCTTCCCAAGAAGTAGAGGCTTGAGAGCTTTCCAAATAATGCGGGAAAGAGGACTAGACTCCAAGTTCTTCATCAAATCATTGCAGTAAGGAGCTACAAAGGAGACGGCAGACAAATATTCATATGCATGGTCATATCTAGTGGAAACTTACAAGGGCTTTGGAGCAGACAGACAGTCCTGGGTTCAAATCCCGGCTATACCATTCAATAGTCATGTACTTGTCTGACTGAGTCTCAGTTTGCTCCTCTGTAAAAGTAAAGTTCATAACATCTCTTGCGCAGAGATGTGGAGAGGATTAACTGAGATGTTATCTATAAAGCCTTCAGGATGATGCTTGATAAATAATCGGGTTATAATAACACTGATGATGGATTACTCGCAACTGAGCTCATGTAGAAAAATGTTTTTACTATGCACATGCCCTCATAATTCCAGGTGCATACTCTCATGCCAACCTCTCCACTCTGTTTTCATGAAAACAAATAGGACTTTTGAGGGACAACCAGAGGGCTAAATTCAGACTTCAGTTTTCAAGCAAAAACCAAAACTTTCTCTTTGATTAACAGATCTCATCACCAGTATATTTACGTTTAATAAAAACCCAAATCCAAAGTTATAAGACAAATGCATTTGATTATGCAGAAGGAAAGATCCCTGATTTTTTTTAATTTCATGTAAGACTTTTCAGGTTTTTTTAGATACCAAGTATTCCCTCAGGTGCTGCAAAGATAATAGAATTTTTTTTTAAAAGAGGATTTGCTCACAATTATATCTGTTGTGCAAATGAAGGCTCCCTTGGGTCGACTTGCAAGCTGGGGGAGAGGAGAAGATGGCATTTCATAAAGCTGTCTGCAATGCCACCCTCTTCAGGCTTGTAAAGCAACTTGAAAATGTCTGGAGTGCTTTACTTCAGAAAAGAATAAAAGGTTCTTGTGTTACGGTAGTGCACAAAAAGCTGCCTTACTCCGTGTCTGAAAGACACACCTGAAGTTGGAAACGGAGAAAGGCTCACCTGCATCGTGTTTTCAAGGAAAAGGACGCCATTGTCTAAAACTGTGACACTGGATCCCTGCAGCCACCGGGCACAGGACACGCATCCCCACAAAACTGCTTAAGTGTGGGGAGTGGAACTAGAGTTACGAGTTTCTGGAACAGTGTCTTATAGCTAAGAAGGGGAAACAAACAGCAGATCAAACGCCCTGGTTTGATGTAGTGTGATGGTACACACGCGCCACCATTAACAGGTATTTTAGATGCAGTGTGGTTTACCAGACCGAAAAAGCCAGACAGATTTGGGCTTGAATCCTAGCTCCTGTGGATTAACTATGATGTAGCTTTGACAAGCCACTTAACCTCCCTGAGCCTACGAAATGTGGGCTCATAGAACCTTCCTTGCAGGATTATCATGAGGGTAAACTGAGATAACTTAAATAAAACGCACAGTATATAGGAAATTTTACCTAAATGTCAGCTGTTGTTGTTATTACTATTACTTAAGTTTTTATTATAAAGCTTACCTCAATGGTAGTAATAAGAATAATAATAATAAAAAGACCAGCATCTCAACCTTTTTAAAAAATCTTTTTCTAGGTGTGCTGAGTTATAATTGAGAAACGAAAATTGTATCTATTTAAGGAATACAATGTGATGTTTTGATATATTTATATATTGTAAAATGATTACCATGACCAAGCTATTAATATATCCATCACCTCACAGGTACCTTTTTTTTTTTTTTGCAATGAGAGCACTTAGGATTTACTTAGCATATTTTCAGTACACTATACAGTATTACAAACTACAGTCACCACACTGTACGTTAGCTCTCCAGAACTTATTCATCATGTGTAACTGACACTTTGTACCTTTTGACCAACATCTCCCCGTTTCCCCTACCCCGCAGCCCTTGGCAACCCCCATTCTACCCTCTGCTTTTATAAGCTCCATTGTTTTTAGATTCCAAATATAAGTGAGATCATGCAGTATTTGTCCTTCAGCCAGTATGTCATTCTTGATTACCCTGGGAGCCATCTTCCACCTCCCCCAGAAAACCAGGAGAGTAGCTTTCAATCACGCGTTCAGTTAATAAACACTAGTGTGCACTTGAGACGTGCCGGGCTGCATTCAAAGAACCAGGGACAGTAACGGATTGAAAAAAGGCTCTCTGCTCCAGGAGGAGCTTGGTCGGGTGGGCAAACAGGCAAGTAGACGTCTAACGCTTCTACCAAGGGAGGAGGGGACCAGGCAGAGCCCAGAACTAAGGCAGAGATGGGGATGGGTCAGCACAAACACTCACTAGTAGAGTTGTCATAGAAGGTGTCAGCATCTTCCTCGGTGCCATTGCCTCCAAAGAGGGCCTTGTAGTTGTTGTCCTCATACCAGTTGAGGGACTTGATCTTCAGCCCCCCACCCTCGGGATGGCCACAGACGATGCGAGACACAGCCTGGTATATCTGGGTGGAGGAACTGGAGCTGTTCACGTTGGTCAGAAACATCACCTCCTGCCGCATGTCACTCCAGCTCCGCATGCTGAACAGCTGGAGAAGGTACGGGAAAGGAAGGAAGAAAATGGCAGAGCAAGGGTTGGGGTCAGAAAAGGGAAAGAAACATCTTATCTTCTTGACCTCTCAAAAGCCACATATCCCAGAAAACTTATTTTGTCTGTTGTCACCTCCAAGTCCTGCGACCACAGGCTTGCCAGAACCTGGCTATCCAGCTGGTGGTGCAGGGACAAGCAGCATCAGCGTGATCTGAGAGGTTATTCGAAATGCAGATTCTGAGGCCCCTCTGCAGACCTTTGCCCATTAAGGTTTCAGAAGCACAGCCTAGAAGTCAGTAGAGCCCCTCACGTGGGCTTTGTTTCATTGGGATTCTCTTCTCCTTTGTAGGAGAGAATGCTTTCTCTGAACAGCAACGTCTGACTGCTCCCATCCTTCCTCACGGACTCATTTCTAAAATAACTCAAACTTCAGTGAGGCAGTTGAGCAGCCCTCTCTCTCTCGGGAGCAAAGGTACTGTGTGTGACATCCTGGTCTCAGGAAAGTGTCAGGCAATGGAAAAAGTGTAAAGTGGGAGACCGGAGTCTGAATCCTAGCTACATCCCTCATTAGCTTCCAAAGCCTTAAGTCACATTACATCTCTGAGGGCCCAACTTCCCATCGAGACAATGATGCTAAAACAGTGCATGGTGAGAAGTAAATCACACACTATATGTGAGGGTGCTCTGCACAGAACAGCCCCAACAGGTGAGTGTGAACCCCCAGGCAGCCAGGGACGTGTCTGTGACTTACACTCAACAAGCGTCAATGATACAGACAGTGCTTTGTCTCGCGTACAAATGTACCCCAGCACCTTGTGGAGTTCTTGGCCCAATCACTATTATTAAATATTTATAGAGCACTTTGTATTTACACACTTTGCACAATAAATCTTTTTTGTTTTTTTTTTTTTGAGATAGAGTCTTGCTCTGTTGCCCAGGCTAGAGTGCCGTGGCGTCATCCTAGCTCACAGCAACCTCAAACTCCTGGGCTCAAGAGATCCTCCTGCTTCAGCCTCCCAGGTAGCTGGGATTACAGGCATGCACCACCATGCCCAGCTAATTTTTTCTATTTTTAGTTGTTTGGCCAATTTCTTTTTATTTTTAGTAGAGACGGGGTCTCGCTCTTGCTCAGGCTGGTCTCGAACTCCTGAGCTCAAACGATCCACCCGCCTCGGCCTCCCAGAGTGCTAGGATTACAGGCGTGAGCCACCGCGCCCGGCCCACAATAAATCATTAATAAATCCCTACATTCCTTGAATGCCACTGCATGTTCTTACCACCTGGGAAGACCAAGCCATGGCAGGCCAAGGGGACAGGTGGCGGGGCTCTGTACCCACCCTGGAAAAGTCCGTGTGCCTGGTTTTCTCCCACACAGCCTGCTGGTTCCTGTGAGTAACATGGTCCTGGACACTCTAGGTCCTAACCTTTGCCTTCTGCCTCCAGACAGGAACCAGGCTCTCCAGAGGTGGGTCGGATGTCACAAAGATTTCTCTTCTCCAGAGAGGGAGCATCTAGCACACTCCACAAGAACACAACTGTGTGGATAGCTTTTCCTTACTTTATCTTTTCATAACCTGTAAGGGGGTATATGGACAGGGAGCCAGACCACCTTCCCTTTCGTTGATCAATGTAACAGTCCTAGAGATTTTTAAACCATAGTGAGTAAAAGCCACTGACTTCTTTTTCCACAGGCTGCCTGTCCACCATTCCACCACACCCCAATCACAAAAACGAACTCCTACCCACATAAAGCCAGCCCATTTTTGGACAGAAGCCCCATAAATGACTGAGTTAAATTGGTGGTTCTTCCCAGCGCCCGTCTTAGGGATAAACTCCTGCTCATTCTCCTGCACCTAAGCTCATGCTCCAGACTTCATCTGTGACGTGCTCTCTGACTCCCAGCGAGGGGTGGCCCTTCGTCTTCCAGCCCATGAATGGCAGTGGTGTTTGACAACCATTTGCTGAGTGAACGAAGGGGCCACTGACCCGGTGCTTTCTCAATCCACTACAATGGTCTTAGTCCTCCCTTGCTCCCCCTCCAGTCTCATCTCAATCCAACAACCAGAGTGTAAACAGTCCATGAACTCTAGGTCACATCATGCCCACCTCCGCTCCAAACCCTCCCCTGGCTTCCCATCTCAAATGGGAAATCCCAGCGCAAATCCAAAATCTGCCCAGGCCTGCACGGCGCTCGCCTCCTCCTTCTCTGAGCTCACCTCCGGCCCCCCCTTGCACTTGCCCACTTTCTTCTGGTCACACTGACCTCCTCTCTGGTCTTTAAACACGTTCCTTATGCATGTCCCAGTGTCAGTGTCTTTGTACGTGCTGTTTCCCTTGCTTGGAGTGCCCTCCCTCCCACGGGCACGCTGTCACCTCCTTCAGGTTCAACTGTCGCCTGAACAGAGAGGGCTTCCCGCTTCCCTAATCACCCCGTTTAAAACAGCACCTTATCACGCTCTGTCCCCCTTACCCAGCTTTCTCTTCATTGCACGTATCCCTGCTGTCGCATTATACACTGACCTGTTTATTTCTGTCCTTCATCCCACACAAGCCCCACAGGAACAGGGACATTAGTGTGTTCAGTGCCAAGTCCCCAACATCCAGCAATGCCAGGCACCTGGACAGTGCTACACAGATATCTGATATGCTTCCTCCCTGTCCTGCCTTCCCAACTGTCGGGGACACCTCCAGGCCCCATTTCCACTCAATTTCCAGGCCCTGCTAATACATGCTTTTTCTCTTTAAGGGTCTCCTTTCCATTCCAGTTACTGTCAGCGTTCGTCACAAAGCAATAAGAACACAGCCTCTAGAGTCCAGCAGACCTGGGTTCAAATCCCAGTTTTGACAATTAACTCACTGAGTGTGGGCAAGTTGCCTAACTTTACTGAGCCTCAGAGCCATCTGTAAAATGAGCACAATAAGACCCACCTCAGGTTTGTCATGAGGATTACACAGAGAAATGGGGGGAAGCTGCCTGGACCAAATTGGTGGCTCCCTTTTACTTTTCCTCTCAAGGGTTGTGCTTTGGTCAAAACAACCAACCTTCTCTCCAAATACTGACCAAACAAGCAAGTGCATTTATTTGTCTTCTCCCATTTGTCTCACAGAAATGGCACGTTAGACAATGAGTGACTTAGGATCACAGTGACTTGAAGGTGTTCTATGGGGAGAAGTGGGTGGTCCTTGCTTGTCCTGGACCAGGAGCAGGCAGGGCATGAGAAGCAGCTGCCAAGAAAAATGTATATTGTTCAGTTGGGGAGTTTCTACCACATCAGCAACGGGACATCATATGCTTTTGATTATTGTTTTACCCCAGACAAAAGGCAGGGCCAGTGATGTAAGAGAAAACAGCTGTAACCTAATCCTGAGTGCAGAGGCAGCTTCCCACGTTATAGCCTCTGCTGTGCTTTCTCTAAGGCCAAAAATGGACAAGGGGAGGAGGGCAGGGAGGGAACGTGCCACGGCAGAGCAGGGCACAGCAATGTCAGCTAACAGGGCCCTGGAGAAATAGCTCTGCACCGTTTTTCTTTCTCTTTCTCTTCCTGGAAGAACCTCGGTTGGTCTAGCGTCTCCAACTAGTAAAAGGTCACCAGCCTTCATAACCAGAGTATGGCTGAGTAACAAATGACACGCCAGAAGATGGCTTCTCCTCCTGAAAGGGGACCTGGAAGTCACGTCTGCCTCTTCAGTCAGAGACACACGAGCAGAATTAAAAGAAAGGAAACAGGACAGAAAGAAATACACAAAAGTGTCAACAGTCTTTCATGTGGTGTTTCCTGTATTTTCCAAATGTTCTGTACTTTCCACAGTGAACATGCAATACTTTTCTTGTCAGAAAACAAAGTAAATTTCGATATTAAAAAAATGATGTCAGCACAAAAAAATGGGTGTTAGATAGAAAACACCAAAAAAATGAGTTAGAGAAGCAGCTAAAAATAAGGTTGGACCAAGTCTGAGAAAATTTCCCCACAAATTGTAGTTTTCCCATGTCCTATACATTAAGGCATGCATTGCTTGTGACCGCTGGCCCCGGCTCAGCTCCTGAAGCACAGGGGCTGCAGCCAGGTCCTCCTTTCCAAGCCTAATTTGAAACAAGGCTGGGAGGCAGAGAGGCAGAGCACACTCCGGCTGGGACTCAGAGGAAAGGTTAAGTGCTTTTGGAAGCACCTACAGGCCCTCTGATCCCTTAAAGGACAAAGATTACACTGATACTTTTGTCAATATGTGGACCTAAAAAGTAAACTCAACTGAATATTCAATAAGAGACCATATTCCCAAAGTTAAACCTCAGAGTCCAGATGTTTACACAGGGAAGAGTTGAATTAGGGGTGCCATGTTATTCCCTTTGGCTAGCAACTGTGTGTTTTGGGAAAATGATTGTCTGGCCTTGCTATTGAAGAAGCAATACAGAGAAATTGCTGGTCAGACAAAAGCAGTGCATTAGGGGTAAGAGAAAGAATTCTCCTCTTTACAAATAATGTGATTACGTAGGGCAGAGAGAAATAAGGAGAAAGTTCTAGAGTAGATACTGGGCCTTTAGCCACTAACTAATTAGCTCTGAGATGTCTGTAAGTCTTGGTTTCTTCACCTCTAAAGTAAGGAGTTTTTTTTTTTTTTTTTTTTTTGGATGCACAATAAACGTACATAGATTGGGGTACATGAGATAATGTAATACCTTCGTATAATTCGTAAAGATTAAATTAGTATATTTGGGATATCCATCGCCTTAAATATTTGTCTTTTGTTTATGCTAGAACCATTTGAATTCTTCTGTTCTAGCTTTTTTTTTTTGAGACAGAGTCTCACTCTGTTGCCCAGGCTAGAGTGCCGTGGCGTCAGCCTAGCTCACAGCAACCTCAAACTCCTGGGCTCAAGTGATGATCCTACTGCCTCAGCCTCCCAAGTAGCTGGGACTACAGGCATGTGCCACCATGTCTGGCTAATTTTTTTTTTTATATATATTTTTAGCTGTCCAATTAATTTCTTTCTATTTTTGGTAGAGACGGGGTCTCGCTGTTGCTCAGGCTGGTCTCGAACTCCTGAGCTCGAACGATCCACCTGCCTCGGCCTCCCAGATGTTCTAGCTATTTTGAAATACATAATAGATTATTGTAAACTATAGTCACCCTAGTGATCTATCTAACACTAGGTCTTATTTCACCTATCGAGTAGTATGTTTGTACCCATTAATCAACTGCTCTTCCTCCTCCCCTCCTTACTTCCTTCTCGGCCTCTGGTAACCACCAATCCACTCTCTACCTTCATAAGATCCACTTTTTTAGCTCCCACATATAAAAGAATATGCGATACTTGTCTTTTTGTGCTTGGCTTATTTCACTTAACATAATGAATGACCTCCAGTTCTATCCATGTTGCTGCAAATGACAGGATTTCATTTTTTATGGCTGAATAATATTCCATTGTGTATATATACCACATTTCCTTTATCCATTCATCTGTTGATAGGAAATCAAAACAGAACATTTATCCTTCTAAAACTGATATTACATCTTGTATGATATTCAAATCAAAAGGATTCTCTTGTGAAACTCAGAATTTTAAAAAGTGATACAGTGGATAGTCAACTTTCTGCTGCTAAAAGGACACAACTTACCTCCTGGGCCAGAGCCCCAAGACTGTCCAGCAGAATTTTTGTGGCTTCACCCAGCTGCCTGCTCAGGAAGGGAGATGTAGAGTTTAGTCCTATCTGGAAGAGAAAAAAGACTTTGTTTCTGAGTTCAAATATAAATCTGAAATCTCTGTTGCAAATGAAAAAGTTAATCAAAACTGTTCACAATCTTGAGTTTAAACACGGAACCAGCTCCAAACCAAAATAAAAGACCCAACAATTCTTCTAACTATAAGTTTGCATTTTGTTTCCTTCAGATAAGAATTACTAATTCTTTGATGAATGGTTTAGAAATACATATTACTTAAAACTAGTAAATATGCAATAGATAAAAAATATCTCATGGGGGGAGGGGAGTGTATGTGTCCAGTACAACTTGGACCACAAATTCCCAAATCTGTCTATGATGATTCTGCAAGACAGGTAATAAGGGAATGGCCTGGAGGAACAAGTTTGTGACGGCTCCTAAGAAAGAAAGAAAATGTAAAGTTTAAAGCTGTCAAAAGCAGGGAAAGGAGGAATTCTTTCACTCTGTTCAAGTCAGCACTGTTTCTAACACTGGAAATTTAATGTAGAATACTTCTTTTTATGTCTAGATTTAGTCAAATCTTTATATATATATATTTAGCTGCTGTTATATGCCCCCTAATTGCATAGCAAATATAAAAAAATAATTAGGCCCAAGGAAAAGATAAATCAGGGTGGAAACCCTAAGCTAAAGAAGCTAAGGAAGAAAAAGAACAAGGATGCACAGACTCTGAGCCCAAACTGCTATAGCTGAGGAGCCTCAAATTTGGTCTAAGGTTTTATGCTTCCACACAGAAAAAGATACAGGGTCAATTTCATCATCCTTATTGGTCAAATAGGAAAAAAAAAAAACCAAAGTCTTTAGGGAAAATCCATCTTTCCCTGTTGTTTCTATGAGCATTGTTTTATTCAATCCTATCAGATATCTCTGAAGTGTAGAGAAGTTTGGGCTATTTTGACATTTGTCATATCAGAGATTGCTGTGAAATTATAAGGTAGACCACACAGAAAATGTCTGGAAGGGGATGGGACTCATTGTTTCTGAGAAATAGCAGCCTGGGAATATTTTCTTTAAAAAAAAAATACTCCAAATGCAGAAGATTAAGAATCACCATGATCATCATAACATCCAAGCATAATCCTGAATGTGCATTTCTGAGAAAATCTGCCTAAAGGTTCTATGAAAGGACTTGTCCAGCCTGATTCATCAGCTCTCCCTGAATGGCTTTTATCCATCAGAGTCCCAGTATTCTCACACTTGCAGTCTTCGGAAGGACCTACATGGTCTCCCTTAAATTCTGTACTCAGGCAGGTCTCCATGATGTAACATGCAGATCGTGTAAACAATTGTTCATTCCATGGACAGTAATTCATGAGCAAAAACAGATGGAATGTTTTGTTTTTATATTCTCTTTTTGGGTTCACTTTATTAAATATTTTTTAATAGAGACAGAGTTTCTCACTGTCACCCAGGCTAGAGTAGAGTGGCACCATCACAGCTTACTGCAGCCTCGAACTCCTAGGCTCAAGTGATCCCTTTGGCTCAGCCTCCCCAGTAGCCAGAACTACAGGCATGTGCCACCACACCTGGCTAATTTTTCTTATTTTGGTAGAGACAGGGTCTCACTATGTTGCCCAGACTGGTCTCAAACTCCTGGCCCCAAGCAGTCCTCCCACTTTGGCCTCCCAAAGTGCTGAAATTATGGGCATAAGCCACCATGCCCAGCCTGGGTTCACTATAACTAACAGTTACCACGTTAG
Organism: Propithecus coquereli; assembly: GCF_000956105.1. Classification (NCBI taxonomy): domain Eukaryota; kingdom Metazoa; phylum Chordata; class Mammalia; order Primates; family Indriidae; genus Propithecus; species Propithecus coquereli. The sequence goes on from NW_012137192.1 coordinate 1,567,269, forward strand.
AAGTTGAACCTACAGAGAACCTGCAGTAAGGAAAACTGTCACAAACTGAGAAGTCTTAATTGAAAGCTACAGGAGGTAAAGTGTTTTTGTGTTTTCCACGAGGCCTACAATATGACAGATGTTCAGGATTACATACCCAAAACAAAGCAAACCAAGACAAAACAAAAAATGACAAATAAACTTAATGTACATTTTAAAAACTTAAAATGTGGTACTTAATCCCTTTCTTTTATAAAATTTGAATGGAAATAAGATTCTTATGATTCCTGTCATTCACCCTCCCCCACCAATTCTCTGGTCGTAGGGACCTGGGGTGGCTACCCTGGGCAAATGACTCAAATTCCGCACGCCTCCATTCTCTCAGCTATACAGCCGAGTTTAAAAGGCTGTGCACAGATCACAGAGTTTTCATGAACATCAGATTAGAGGACATGTACAAAGCCCCTTGCACAGTGCCTGGCACGTAGTAAGTCTCACAATTATCAACAATTTCATCCCCTGCCTTTTTCTTCCCTTCCCTGAAATTTTACTGTCAAAACTGGAAGGCTTTTGTCTGCAAACAGGGTTTTCCAGTTCTTAAAAAGACAAACAAACTTCCTCTGTTTCTTGGGGAGCTCTTGAACTTTCCTTTCTGTTGGGATGTCCTCCTTCTGGCTAAGCAGAGAGCTAGAGTTATCAGCCCACAGCATGACAGCCACATTCCAATGTGCCATTTCTAAAATTAAAAACACTCCTCACTACAAGGTTAAGACATCCTCATCCTAATTCCTGAAGACTTGGGATAAAACACCTTGTCTCCCCTATAACTCATTTCTTTTTCTCAGGATAATGCTAAGTGGATATATATTATATATACTATATGTACAATATATTATAAACATGTATAATATAGCATATATGTCTATATACTATGTGAGTGTATGTATAAAATATATATACATATACATATATATCTTATACACATTAACCTGCCCCAAAGTTGACACTTAAATTGAAAAACCTGAAGAAAAACTCATCTCTGTGTGTTTGTATACATATATAAGCACACACACGTATAAACACATCTTTATCTTAATGTATATTCATGTATACCTTCTATTTTCAGCAAGTGATGTTGATTTTACTTTTACAGCAGTGATATCATTTCTAATTAATTTATCCAAAAGAAGTGAATTTATTAAAAGAAAATATTAACTAAAAATGGTACCTGCTGCACTTGAATACAAGCAAAATCATGGCAGAGAGTTGTGACTGATCAGGTTTCACTCACACGTGTGGTTTGGGGAGCTCCTGCACCACAACCATCTGTGGTGCTTGTTAAATATGCAGGTTCTCAGCCACCTGAGACCTGCTGAATCAGAAGCTAAGAGAGTGATCCAGGAACCCCCCAGGGAGTCTCTTGCACACTGAAGTTTGAGAACCACTGAGGACAATGTTCGCAAATCCTCTCTTCCCAGTGCGCTTTGCACAAAGTGCTTGTGCCTTCCATGTCTGGTCCACACACGACCATCTGCTTGAGACGGGGGAGCAGTGAAGAGAGGCCAGTCAGTTCGCCTGGCCCTGGCTAGGCTCCAAGATGGTGGTACACCAATTAGGTACAATAGTTGCCAAGTGCAAAAGATGTTTCTAAAAACTCCAGACCCAACACTGGCCCATTGTCACCATTCCCAGTCATCTGTCCCCTGAAGGGTACAAATCAGTGAGCAGTTCCTCTTGTTCTCAGAATATGTCTTCTCCATCTGAATAAATTTACATCTTCATAGGTAATAATTTTACCTTCAGGTTTTTCAATTTAAATGACTTAACTCTGCAGCAAGCTTATCCTTCTTGTTTTAAAAGCTCCACAATTCAGCAAAACTCCATGCACAGAGCAGGGCCAACTGCCTGGCTATGTAACCCATGAATGTAGTTGTCCATGACATAAACATAAGGACCTCGTTAAATCTGCTGTGGGTATCAGACCTTTACATAAGCAGACACCAACTCTATACTATATTTTATGCTATGACTTTGTTGTCAATAGTCTGTGTTTTGGGTTTATTTGCTTGTTTAACTGACTGATTCTGGTTTTGGTCTCTAATAGAAACATTGGCTGAACCCATCTATAAGTAATAAGGTAAAACACTCAATGCCATTATTAGGATCCTTTGTAAACTAGTCCTTTATTTGCAATTAAATACTCAGTATTCTTTAACAGTATTGGCAATCTGTAGTCGATACAAACAAATTTCCATTTTTAAAGGAGTGCTGGTTAGAGTTGCACAAACAGGCAGGGATTGACACCACACAGGGTTAAAAAAGCACACATAATTAAATTCAGCATCAAATTTAAAGCTTGGATTATCCAGATATTTTGCTCAAGATTTCATTTTACTTTTCTGTGCTTGGACATTATAAAATATAAAGAGATGGATGCAAATCAGCATAATTAAAATTACAAATTAGTAGGGAAAGGATGGGCCACTCAGTAACTGTTGCTGGGACAACTGGCTATTCACATAAGAAAAAATAAATTTTCCATCTCACACAACTGAACAAAAATAAATTCTTGGTATTTTATAAGCTAAAAGTAAAAATCAAAATTTAAAACATATAGGAGAAAATATACTTAGGAATTTGAGGTAGGAAAGGATTTCTTAAACAAAACATAAAAACACAAAGAAAAATGGAAAAAATAAATAAATTCAACTTTCAAAAGTAAAAACTGTACCTCAAAAGACATCATAAACAACCTGAAAAAAAAAAGCCAAAGACTAAAAGGATGAATTTTTAAAACTTTAGTATAAAAATGGGATACTATGCAGCAGTTAAAATTAACCATTGTTCTGACAAAGGGCTATAGGGAAAAAAAATTAACCAGATGTCACATGTATCAACTTTGATAAATTTCAAAAACATAATGTTGAATGAAAAAGAGAAGTGGCAGATCAATACACACATTTATGCAACGTGAGCCCATGCAAATCAACACTATCTACCGTTATTGACAGAATGTAGATATATATGGCATAAAGTATAAAAACATGCAACTCTGGATAGAAGCTGTCTCTGAGGAAAGAGCCAGGCACACACTGGTGACATCGGCTATACCTGCAATGTTTTATTTCTTGAATAGAATCTGAAGTTAGCATGGCAGAATGATGGATGATGATTTACGAGTTTTCTCCATGTTACTCTCTGTACCTCTTTGTATGTTTGAATCATCTCATAATTTTCTTTTTAATTCAATGAAAGGTAAGAGAGGAAGTATAGCTGGGCAGGAACAAAGGAAGGGTAAGGAATCTATGCTGGTTTGAGTACATATCAGATCCAAAAGACAGATAACTTCCTTGAATAAAAGTAAGCCCAGGAAATAATTCAGGCCTTGAAACTAGACCACAAAATGTAGTCTGAGAATCACGTGTCTGCACCTACTATTAACTATGTCTCCTGTTCACATTTACTTGACGAAGGCAGACAAAGTGTGCCAAATCATATTTCCAAAGAGCTCCAGTAAACAATTCACAGCTTGGAGTTCCTACACTATTTTTCCTAGACAAAAACATTCTCTTGGCTATGAACTCATATAGGTCCCCACTGCACACAGGAGGCAATGATTTTCTTACATGAAGGAAAGACGAAAAAAGAGGGAACATAAAACCTTTAGTGAGGGACTGTACTTTCTGTGTTAAGCTAACAGGAATTCATGTATTATTCATACTTTTAGATCATAACTAATACCATGTCATTTGAGGAAGAACAGACAAATGCATACTGTATTACTCAAAAGCTCCCACCCACTTCTGCAAAATGTGTTAATCACAACCTAGTGACATTTCCTAAAAGCATGACATTCTAGGGCACTGGCCCCAGAATGAAAAAGACCATGGTGCCCCATTCGTCCTGGGTCTAGAAGACGACTTCATTATATTCTTTCTATCCTCATTAGCTTAATAGTTAAGTCATGAATGACTGAGAATTAAAAAGAGCAGTAACCTGGCAAAGTCAATTTAACTTTGATTCTTATTTCAGATCAGTGTCTAGCACAGTTCTGTGTACAGAACAACTAGGCACCTAGTAAATGTTTGTAGAAGAAAAACTAAAAGGGAGACGCACATGAGTGGGGTGAGAGACACGAACTGGTGTGGGTCCTGCTTCAAAGGCCATTTGAATTCACAGAAATACTCCGTGTTTTGTATTCACCTCATGAAGCCGCTCGGCCTCTGCAGCCTTTCCGCGGCTCCCCTTGCTCTAGGAGGAGGCCCAATGTCCTCACACGGCTGGCGAAGGTTTGCCCCAGGCTCAGCTGACCTTTGCCCACCTCTGCAGCATCATAGCTCACTGTTACTTCTCCCATCCAAGCCCCCACAGCTACACCCGCTCCACACTAAAGTATCTTAATCACCCACAGTTCCCCTAAATATCCCCTTCTCCTCCCTCTCCCCTCTGGACCAATACACAAACCATGTCCTTTGCCTGGTACATTCCACTCCCTGTTTTTTACCTGGCAAACATCTAGCCTTTAGGTCCCAACTTAGAGGATGCTTCCTGACCCTCCAAGACTGGAGGCCTTATAGCTCCCAGCGGAGTGAACTTTAAGGATGTAACAGCATTCTGACATCCAGTGTTAATTTTTATGCGAGGTATGGATTGAGGCATAGGTATAAGTAAGAATCTATAGGGTCTGAGGCCTTGGTAGTATCTGGGCAAAGAATTCAGTTTTCCACTGAAATATTCCCCAGGACCCCTTTGCTTGATATGACTTTGAAAGATCTAACATTGGTCCATAGAAGAAAACTATCTTGCCAGCAATTGCTTTCAACATATAATTTCTATTACTCATGTCAATTAAACTATCAAATTCTATTTATGGAGCACCTGATGTATGCCAGACCCCATGTGAGGCTTTCCATACATATGGCTAATAATCACAACAAAGGGCTGAATATATTACCTGTGTGTAAAACAGGAAAGTGAGGCTTACAGAGGCTAAATATCCAACGTCAATGTGTAAAATGCTGAGGCAATATTTGAATCCAGATCCAGCTGACACATCTGCCCTGCCACACTTTCCCCATGTTGTCAAAACACTATTATCCAGAAGTCATCCCAGGAAAAAGAGTCACAATACCCTTGGCTGAAAAACAGAGAAATACCCACACCAAAAAAAAAAAAAGAGGGAAAATGTCTCAAAATATGTGTCTCCTGAAGATCCTCTTTTGGTAGAGAAATATATATATTGACAGAGCCATTTCTCTCCCCATGTTGGACCTGACACCCGGTTGCTGCTTCTGTCGCAGTTCTTGGCACAATTAACTGCCCATATGCAATGTCATCACATGTCACATCCATCTACCATCACAAATGTGGAAACCGCAACCAAGTGGCTGGAGAAAAAAAATCTGCTTAACACGAATCAAATATCAGTCCCAGTACTCCAATTAAGGTTCTGCTTAATTCAATAAATAAGAGTCACATTTCAAAATGTTTGGAAGTCATTTCATCCCAAAGGCATCCTCTAAAATCATCTTTATATGGAACAATCCCGGGCACTCACTATATTCTAAGCCAAGAGCCTCATTTTCTAACTTCATGGAGACAGATCCCTCAGCAACAGCAGAGGGGCAGGGGCAGAACCTGAGATGCTCCACAAGCCCAGGAGATGTGCAGGAAGCACGTGGTAGCCACCTCAGTCAATACCTGGGCGTGAACCAACTGATCCACAAGACACAGGCACAACACAACAGGATGAGATGTAATGTGGCTGACAGTTCTGAAGGTGCACTGCCACGCACTCCTCGTGTTGCTAATCCTCCCAAACAGATATTTTCACGTTGAAACCTGGGCTGTTAATTGTCAGATCATGAGGGCTATACTGTCCTTCTGCTCTGAGTGTAATTCAGATATCATGTGAGTAGAGGGATTTTACTGGGTTGCGCACACAATAGGTGTTTAATGAGCAAACTGAAGTGAAAAAGAATGAGTGGGCAGCAGAATAAATTACTGTGTCTTCTAAAAACAACCATCTTTCCAAAATTTGAGTCATTCTTATTGAGAAGGTGAGCATTTGTGTCTTGTAGTAAAGTAAAGCAACCCAAAACAGTCCAAGGAAATGGTTCTGTAATAACCTTTTGTACCATTTGTAATAACCTTGACCTTCTATGTCTCACAATGCAAAAAGTGCCAACAGGTGGCAAGTGTCTGTATAAGTGAGCTTATCTAACTTTTTAGGCCAGTTACTTAAGGTTGCAAACATTCCCATACATAAATATATTAATATCTTACTTGAAATTATAACATGGAAACATTAACCAAAAGAATCCCAGACCACCGAACAAAGTGCTTCATGTTAAAAAAAAAAAAAAAAAAAAAACTGAAACAGAATTACAGAAACTTCTGGACTAAAACAGAAGCAGATCTTAAGCATCATGCCCAAGCCCTTCATACTGACAGACTTAGGTGCCCACCATAGAGGCACCACACATACTGCTCTATCACCTTCATCTCAAGCAGCAGCTGCAGCATCACAGAGTCACACAGGACACAAGAACTTGATGGTCAGTCAAGAGTATAAACCCTAGGATGTGTTTTTAAGGTCATATAACATGATCTAGGCGCAGGGTCCAGAAACCAAACATTCTTAGTAACCCCTGTAAGAACCCAGCTCTCTCTAAAGAAATCATGCTGCACAAAGTCCAAAAGGATTACAATTTCATTGTATCATGATGAAGAACATCTCTTTCCAGGTACATCCTTCCTCCAGGGCTCTTTCCCAGGTTTTAAGAGAACCTGACAAATCAGAGTGCTACGTGGTCAACAGAAAATCAGAATGCTGGGTGTTAAATGATACCAGAGACATATTTGTTTTAGAACTATATATAATATTCTGATGACCAAAATCCTCAGGGTCACCTGCATTATTTGGTTAAGAATGAATGGGTATTCTTACGGAGTGCTTCTCTGAACTACTGACTCCTACGCTGATCAGACTTTGTAGGATTTTTTTTCCGTTGAATGCAATTTTGTCATTAATTAAGCTAGTTATTGGGTGTGGTCCCATCCGATTCCAGGGTTTTCCAACTATGAAAGCCCACAGTGTCTCCTTTCTGATGGGCTTTTAAACATGAGTAGATACCTGTCTTCTCATCAATGGTTTCAAGAGAATTTTTTTGAAATCTGGGGAACTCTTTCTTCAGATGAACTCATACTTAGAATTATAATATAAAAAACATGAAAAGGTAGGTCTTTTCTGATTGAAACAGGTACAAGGGACTTGGGGCTTGAACTCAGCTATACTCAGTTCATTCTTCCCCCATTTACCCCTCAAGAGATGGCCCGAAAGTTTGAAAGAACACTTAGAATACCACTGAGCTAAATTATATCACAAATTCTCATCCAGCCCTATTTTTCTACAAAACAAAGTCATGTTGTCCAAGAAAAAAATCTCACATTCCAAAAGCATTAGTGCTTGACGTTTCTCCACAGAGCAAGTCTACTCACCACGACTGGCTTCAGGATGTCCACGTTGGAACGAAGCACACGCTCTGCTGCATCCAGTTTCTCCCTCGCTAGACCACAAAGCTTGGAAACTTCTTGGTCACCAAGCTGAATCACTTCTTCTAATTTTGATCCACTGCACAGACTGGTCAAATGTAACCGGTAGCCTTGCAAAACTACCTGGAAGCATTTCACAGAAAGAGAGAAACAAGCAAAACAGGATTACAAAGAGGGGAAGCTGGGTCCCTGAAGCCTTTTGGGGAGCTTCACATCAATATAGCTTTGAAGATCTTAAAACAGGCAGCATTGCAGCAGTCCAATACATTGTTTCTCCTTATTGAACTCTGAAATGTATCCAGGCACAAGGCATAACCATAGGACCTTTCAAACCTGCATGTTGTGTTTGACAAGATATTTCTCATGTTCTTGCTCCTCTTGCAAAGGGAAACCCTGAGTCCAGCTCTTTTTCTCAATAGTGGGACACATGACTCAGAAAATAGGAATCCAGAGTCTGAACTCTTGAAATCACTTTTATTAGAGGAAAAGCATCCTCATTATTTTGAAATTTATATCTTAAACTGGGATTGGGCTGAATTCTGGAAGAAAGTCTTTATGCTATTTATCTGTTGGTACAGGTATTTTAACTGATGCACAGAACTATGCTAGTCTTTGAGCTCACTGATTCTTTCTTCTGCTTGATCACTTTTGTCGTTGGGGCTCTCTATTGCATTTTTTTCTTATATTGTATTTTTCAGCTCCAAGATTTCTGTTTGATTCTTTTATTATTTTTCCAATCTCTTTGTTAAATTTCTGTGGTACATTTCCGAATTGTTTCTCTATTTTATTCTTTTTTGGAGTTTGCTGTGTTTCCTTAAAAGAGCTGTTTTTGAATTTGTGGTCTGAAAGCTCATACATCTCTGTCTCTTTAGGGTCAGTCACTCACATCTTGTTTTGTCCATTTGCAATTTGAAGTTCTTGCCCCAGAGCAGAGGGCTAGAAAGCCAGGCCTTTTATCATCCCATCAATAGGCCAATGCTACATCATTCTCATCTATTCCCTTAGCAAACCCACTAGAGAGCCTCTCTTTGGTCATCTTTCCTTTACTCGATTGCCTTTCAGGGCCTAAATAAACTGCACTTCTTCATATATGATCCTTACCAACAGACAGCAAGCTTTGTAAGAAGAGAAGCCCTTGTTTATTCTGCTCACTTCGTATCCACAGTGCTGGAACATTATAGGCAGTGATTATTTGTTGAATTAATGAATGAATAATGCAGACTCTTTATTACATCATTACTACTCCCCTGTTAAATTGATAGAGTCTGACCTGCTTGCAGGACAACTTAATATGAGTAATGGACCAAAAGCCTCTCAAAATTCATGCAGTTTTCTAAACACTACAGAGCATTTGGCCTACTACGGCTTCCATTAAATTTTCACGTACTGCCAGATACTCAAGCACACTTCAGTTTTACTCCTTTCTTTAACTAGCCCTTGCTGCCAGACTGTCAGCCTACCTTTAGTATCTGTGTTTAAAAACACTGCCAACACAGACACTCTAATTACCACGCAAGGACCACCCCCATGCTTAGGATGCCCCTTATTTTAAACTGATCAGATGTGACAGATACGAAATTGGCAGGGGGCAATGGAAATTATGCTAAATGCAACTATTTTCAAAAAGCCTGCTGCCTTTGGCCCATTTCCCAACCACACAATTGGTAAACACAAGGCATATTTTCCTAGTTTCGGAAGGGTAAGCAGTAAGCACATTTTTCTAATTTTAAAAATTCTAGATCATGTGAAGCAAAAACCTTATTTGCAAGTATAAACATTTCCACTACTTCTGCTTATTGTAAAGACAAGCGACTATGTAGACATGAGACAGGGGAGGAAGCAGTTCCCCTTTCCGCCAGAGAACAAACTTGAGAAGCACCTCTGAAAAATCAATAATCACGCAATCTGGGTCTGCTGCCCACTGCACAGGAGCTGTATGATAATCAGTGATGCCAGGGGAAGTCTTTTAAGACTCTAAGGTTAAAATTCTATATAAACACTAATATTACTTCCTAGTTTTTTAAATTTTTTAAAATTTTCCTTATATAGCTTTGTGTATGTTTAAAAAGAAGTAGTAAGTTTTTAAAATCTCCTGTCTTAGACTTTATAGAGAGCGCTGCTCCAAAGCAGTAATCCTTATCCCTGGTTATCGTCTCAGAACTGGGAAATTCGTTTAAAAAAAAGTTTAACTCAACTTAACATGGAACTCTTTTAGGAAGAAGTCATCATAAATGCCAATGGACAGGCAGGAAATCAATTTTATTTCAGCCAGCTGGCCCATGACGCCAGGTCGCACATTCCGCTCTCCGGATGGTTTGGCTATTCCAGCCTGAGCAGGGATATGAAATCAGGTGGAGCTCGAGCTAACTACCTCCTTCACCGCCATTACAAGGAGAGGGGTTTAGTCATTTCTTTCCAGGTGCTTGAACAATGTCATTGCCCTCAGCCCTGCTGAGAAAGCTGAAGGCAGTACTTACCTTGCGGAGACTGACACCAGCCCCCAGCATTTTGTCCACAGTAGGTCTTGGGAGAGAGAGGTTGTGATACAGGAACCCAGAGAAGGTTTCATTGTCCACCAGGAAATCCTGAAGCTTCAAGCCTGTCGAGAAACAGTGTTTTATTTTTATTTAATAAGTAACTCCAAAAAAAAAAAAAAAAGTCAGCACAATGAGGCAGGTGGAGAAAAGCAGTATAATATTGCTGACCGCACGGCTTCCGGCTTAAGCACATAAAGAAATGAGATGGGGGAGCATCGCTTTATCAGGAGAGGCATGAAAAGACTGCTTTCTGGTATTAATAACATGTTGAGCCACACTCAGCGTGTGCTCCTAAACTCAAGCAGCGCGCCAGTGCTGTTATACACACACGGCCTTGCCTTGCTATTCAAGCAAAAAGCCAAACCTTTGAAACAATCTTGCCCATCCCACCTGAGACTTGTGACACTAACCCCACCACTCCTGTCTCCCCAGTGCTGTCTCACAGAGCTAAGATCGGAGAGATTGAAAGCCTTATTCCCACAAGCCACAGGGGCTGATCTGTTCATGCAGAGCCAGCAATAGTTCTCAAACTTCAGTGTGCAACAGAATCACCCGACGGGCTTGTTAAAACACGGACCGCTGGACACCACCCCCAGAGTTTCTGATTCAGTGGGCCTGGCGTGGGCCTGGCAAATATGCATTTCTAACAAGCTCCAGGTAATGCTGATGCTACTAGTCTTGCGATCACACCTTGAGAACCACTGGTGTAGCGCATTATGCATCTCCAAGTGCTTTCGCAGACAGGGTCTCACTTTAATTCCAAACATAAAACATGAGAGATGAAGCTCTAAAACTCAGGTCTGCCATGCTTTAGGGGAATACAAAAGCATACATTAAAAAATCAGCCCTACTAAATGATTTGATTGCTAAAGGATTTCATATAGAATCCCTTTAAATGACAAGCCCTCTGGGTACAGTTAGAAAAGGCTTCAATCAGCGTAGTGAAACAGAAAAAGCACTTCTCAGAAATCCAGAATTTTAGTCCCTAGAGTTGGAGGCTGTGTCTGGTGTTATCACTTGGGTATTTCATATCACCTCTCTGAACTTCAGTTTCTTCATCTCTAAAACGAGAGGTTTCTGAGACCAGATGCTTGGTAGGAGCACTCTGACTCTGAAACACCATAACTTTCCCGGACTTATTTCCTCTGTCTGTCTACCTCTTCTCCTTCCACCCACCCTCCTAATAACCTAACTTCTTTCTTGCACTAAAGATAAAACCAGCTCATCATGACCACCTGGCCAGGCAGTCCTCATTCACAGAGCTGCCGCCCACGGGCCAGGCACTAACCAACCTCTAGGCGGCAAACTTTGCAAACCCATGTCATTTACCTTAAGATAACTAGAGGTCTGATCTGAGGCCGGGGCTCCAGTGTGAGGAGCCTAATGAGGACAGGAGTTAACCCAGGGAGTTAAGCAGGTCATGCAGAGAGACAAAGTAGCAGGAGGGCCCCTACAGCCCAACCAGATTCCCACCAATGCTGCATGATCCAGACATATTCTGTGTTAAGCAAACCTCAGTCATACAGAGTTACAGAAAGAATAAATTAAGCAAGATTCATTCACATCGCTAGAGAAAGGATTCTCCACTACACCCATGTGGCTAAGCTCCTAATTAGGCCTCATGAACCCACAGGCTGCTCCTAGACCCATTGCATGTCCGTTCTCAGGATCCATGCTCCTGCCAACTGCCACCTGCCTGGTGTGCCCCATCACATACGACATTACACTGTTACCATCGGGCTCACTTCTGTCGTTGTCAAACCTCCAAGCACCTAAGATTCACTTAGGGAGCATGCTAAAACGCAGTTTCTTGAGCCTAAATCCCCAGAGATTCTGAAATAGTGACTCTAGAATGGGGCCCCATGGATCTACATTTTTAATAAGCCTCCCTTGTACTTCTAATGCAGGGGGCCCGGGGCCCATATTTTAAAGAACGTTGTTTTACTTGCATATTATTATCTCCACTAGACTATGCCCATAGGATACACAGTATGTGTTTTATCATAGTATCACCAATGCCCGGATCAGAGCCTGGCACAGAATTACCGCTCAGTGAATGAAAGCAGAATACTAAGTACTAAGAGATGGGATGGGTGCTGAGAAGATTCCAGAAGTATCTGAGCAGCATCCCAGGAAATTTCCTTGCAACTGAGCAGGTCCAGGAAGAGCCCAGGGATGTGAGGACCATCCCTAGGCCACACCCCAGGAGTAAACGGACCCCTAGACAATAGAACTGTCTTTCCAGGGACAGAAAGTGGCATCCAGGGCGTCCCAGTACCCCTACGGTAGGTGTAAACAGGAAAGAAGGAAGGTAAGCTGCTGGCTTCGGTTGAGGCTGGTGTGGAAAGGCAGACACCGACTATTGTACAACAGTGGGAAGAGCACCACACTGGGAGTCAGAAGCCTGACTCTGATATAGAAGATATCGATGGGTAGAAACAGGTTCTATATCCATTTATTTGCCAGGTCATTGTGCCTAGTTGTGCTTCCACTGCCTTGCCTATAAAACGAAGGGTCAAAAAAGCCTCTGTGAACCCTTGACAGAAACAATATATATATAAGCCAACCCTCACTGACTAGACGAGCCACAAATCCCTCCTGAGTAGAGCCAGCCCAGTACTCAACACTGCACTAGGGAACTTCGAAACAGCTCCCTCGTTCCCAAGCAGGGCAGCGGTGGGGAGGGGTGGAAGGCCGACCCAGGCTGCACTTGCAACGGGCCGAGGTCACCCAGCAACACCAGTGAGTGTGCTCCGTGTGTTTATAAGGCTCTTCCGTTATGTCAACAGGATCGGAGGATGAGAACAGCTGGATGTGATCAAACCGCAACCGCCTATTAGTGAATCCGCTGGATGAGACACAAGAACCAAGCTGATTCAACAGTCAACAACCCTTGGCAGCGCACGTGCATGGTGTGGTGGATCGCTGGGTGGGGAAGCAGCAGGGAGGACCAGAGAGCCCTGGCTGCAAAGAACTTGCAGTCTGATCACATGGACATCCACATGTGTGGGCTTGGAATCAGACAGCACCACCCGCGTGGATGCAGGAAGGCAATCTGGTGCAGTACACGGGTTCTCCACCATGGCTGCCTACTACTGGACTCAGCTGGGAGCTTTACAAAACTCCCAAAGCCAAGGCCATGCCCTGGAACAATGAATCAGAACTGCTAGGGGTAAGACCCAGGCATTAGGATTTTTTTAAACTGTCCAGGTGATTCCAGCCAAGTTTGCGAAACAATGGTGTGGGGAAAAGATCAGGATTTGGGAACAGAAAACCTAAATTTGATGCTGCGCTCTGCTGTCAATTAGCTGTGTGACTGCAAGAAAGTCACTCTGCCTTGCTGAGCACAAGTCTTCTTACCTATGAAGTGAAGATGCCAGTATCCCCCTTCCCAAGATATGAGGACTAGAGATACTCATCTTGATAGGTACACAATAAAGGGAAATAATTTTGTTATTATTGGAAAGGTTTTTTCACTCAACTTCCCCACTGTACGACAATGCAGTATACACAAAGATGAGGACACGGTCTCTGCCGCCAAGGAATTTTCAGGGATGAGAAGGGAGATGAAAAGGAAAATCAACTCAAGAACATAGAAAGAGGAATAAGAAAGCAAAAAAAAGTCAGTGCATGGAAGCATTTGCCCAAGAAGAGGTTTATGTGCAAGTGCTTCACGGGGAGAGATCGGGCTAGAGCTAAGTTCTGGAAAAGGACAGGGGGCCAAAATTCCCCGGAGGTTTTGGTTGTTGGGGGAAGGTTAGGCCTTCCCTTGGGGCAACGACCAGGCCATTCTGCAGTCATAACACTGTGCACATATTAGGATCACAACAAATGTCTGTGAATGAATAAAGAAGTGAACAAGCAGATTAATAGAGAGGAGACTCCTCAAAACCGAAGATTCTGGTAGTAGGAAAGGAAAAGGTGGGTGGCTGTGAGGACAGAGTAGGGTGGCTTTGTACCTGCTGGCAGGAAAATGGGTAGAGAAGCCAAGGATATCGAGAAAGCCAGGTATCTGAAACAGCCTTCTCTCTCCTCTGATCCAATCTTCATGACTTAGCCCAGGAGTCACCTTCTCCAGGAAGCCTGCCCTGACCTTCCCACCCTCAAGCTGGGTTAGGTAGCCCTCTTCTGTGCCCAGACAACATCCTATTTTTCCCTGGAGTACTACAAAGATCAAGCTGCAGTTGTCCGTGTACATATCCCTCCCCCAGAAGAAGAGAAATGCCTCAAGGGCCAGGATTTGTACCTCGGAAGACTGCAGCGCCTGGCACGGATGAGGTACTCAGCAAATGCTGGTGGTATGAATGAGTGAATGAACGCAAATGAATAAACAAAGTAATGATGCGATGTGATCCGGGAAACTGCCGGTTGTGGAGAAGTAAATTCACCTTACAGTGGGTTAGGGAAAAGATGGAGCAGGACATGAATGTGAAACAAACCGGGTCGTGATGACACAAGAGCTCCGCCAAGCCCACTTGCTGCATCAGCCCAGGTCAAGAGCAGACGCAGGTAAGTGATGGCTGGGAGCAGAGTAGAGAGGCTGAGTCAATTAAACGATGAAATGGAGATGACAATGACATTTACGTCACTGGGCTGAGCTAGGAGTTAAATGAGAAAATATCCCTGCAGATGCAGTATAATGCCTGGGAAGGTGCTCATTGTTAGGAATGACGGGTCTCGTTAGCTTCGTTGCTCATTTAACCCTAAAGTATATTCAGAAGCAACAAGAACACAGCAGTGACTCTGCCAAGTAAGTGGAGGTGTTGAGATCTAAGTGGTGCACATGTGTGCACGTTGTGCGTATGTATGTGGGTATTATGTATGTGCCTGACTGAGCTCCTGAGTCAGACAGAATCACTGAGTTCTTTCTGCTGCTACTTCTATAAGGTGAAGGAAAGGCTGAAGCTGACTGATTTGTCTATTCAGAACTTTATAAAAGAATAAATGAACCTAGCATTTTGCAGAGAATCAACAGGAATGATCACATCTGCCAGTCATTGCAAGGACAGATGTAGGTAGAAGATGACCTGCAAGACGTCATTCCAGACAAGGCAGGGAACACTTAGTGGACAGGACAGTCACCTAGTCATCTAACTTTGGCCAAATGAGTTAACATGGACCTGGATTTTACAATCTGTAAAATGTGTGGGTTGGAGAAGATGATCTCTGAGGTCCTACCCATGATATTGAAAGGAATTAAGAGGTAAAACAAAAGCACTGGATATAGCATCAGAAGACCCGAATTCAAGTCCCAGCTCTGCTGTTTCCTGACTGTGTATCCACGAACCCTTTCCTTAGTCTCTCTGGCCTCAGTTTCCTTGGATGTAAAGTGAGGCCAATAACATTCACAGGTGGTTGTGCAAACCAAAGCCCAAGCACGTGAAAGTGCTCTTCCAGGGCAAAGAGCTGACTAGTTTCAGTTGTTCGCTCGGGTAATGGAGAAGGTATGACCACTGTCACAGGGCGTGGAGCTGCTCCACTCACTCAGTTCGGCCTGGGTCCCTGGGAAGACTGAAAGCCACCACCCAGCAAAAGACCAAGAGAGCTTTCCTCCCACAATCTCTTCAACACAGACCAAAAACCTTGATCTGCTGAGCTCAGCGGCCTTGGTTTTGCCTGGAGGAGCAAACTGGAGTGACCCACCAATTTCCCAAGAGCATTGCTGGGGGCACAGTAAGGCAGGACAAAAGGAAAGGAGAAAAAAATTCAAGAGCTTGGAGTCTAAAAAGAACGAAACAGGAGAAATGCGTGTTTGTGGCTGAAGAAGAGGGAGACAAAATCCTTCCTTAGTTTCTTGCCACGCATCTAGGCCAGGCCCCTGTGACCAAGCTGAGGAAAACACTCCCACAGGCAGGTGGAGGGGTGTGGCAGGGAGCAGCCTGCCCCAGAGGTTGCTTTCACAGCCACTTAGCAGCCTTCCCTCCCTCCAGCCTGCAGCGGCTGTGGGGATCCAAGTAGGGAGCAGAGGATGAGGGAGGAGGGAGGCTGGGGGAGGGAAGAAGAAGAAAGGAGGGGAAGGAGGGGGGAGGCAGGAGGGAGGAGGGAAGAGGGAGAGGAAAGGGGGAGGAAGGAGGGCCGCGAAGGAAGGCGGAGGAGGGAAGCCCTCTGCGTGAGCTGGCTGGGGTTACTATCGGTCAGTGCCCTCCAGTCCCCAGCTCCGGTTTCAAGATCTCTACAGTCTCCTTTGCTCTACAAGAAAAGGACCCACAGCAATCAGCTGCTTTAGAAGTGGGTGGAGGAAGCAAAGGAAGAAAAAGGAGAAGTAGAGAAAGAGATCGGAGACTCTTAAACCGACCCAGGAGTGGGCAAGCTGTAGGGGAGGGAGGAAAGGGGACAAATTCTAACTCGTGGATTTACTCACCCTGAACTCATCCAGACTTATAGCAGGACCTTGAAATATTTGTCTGCTATAAAAGGGCCCATAACAAACACATTCCCCCGTGTCCTAGGGTATTGTTATTGTTTTGCTTTGTTTTCCTGATGCTGGGGGCTCCACTTCCTTCTTGAAGCACAGCTGCTAACTGCTCTCCGACATGGCTGCGCCCTCCCCTTGTTGGGAAGACCTTGGTGTTCAGTGCTCGGGAAGGGAGGGTGAGCCGCTGACAGCAGGCAGGGGTGTGGGGTGCACACAGCCTCAGGACCTCCTGCTGTTCACCTGCACGTGGGCTTCCCACCCCAGGAGAAGTTTCCTTCTCTACCGTGAAGGCTTGCTGAGGGACATACCCAAAAGAGCTCAGGTTTTAGAGTCTAGATAACCAGGCTCAAATCTCAGTTCCAGAATTTTCTAGTTATGTGGCCTTAGAAAAGTCACTTAGGCTCTCTGAGCCTCCATTTTTCCATAAATGGAGGTCTACCTGCCTAGAAGTGTGGGTTAAATAAGCGCTAATGACACTAAGTACGTTAAGTGCCCAGAATACTGACTCACACATAATCCAAGAGAAAATACAAGTTGAAAATTAAACATGTCCAAAGTAAATGTTGACAAAGTCATGGATGACAATCAGTGAAGAGTTCCCAAGAGAAACCAGAATATTTAGGTTATGCCCCCGGAACCCTTTGAGGCAGGCACTAGGGAAGACTGAGTCTTCTCCTGAGACCAAGGGAACACTGTAACTTTAGGAACCACATATTCCTTCAAGTATTTTACATGGAACATGAACTTGTATAGTTCAACAAACTTTTTTTTCTTTTTTTTTTTTTTGAGACAGAGTCTCACTCTGTCACCTCAGATAGAGTGAAGTTGCATCATCACAGCTCACGGCAACCTCAGACTCATGGGTTCAAGTGATGCTCCTGCCTCAGCCTCCCAAGTAGCTGGGTCTACAGGTGCATGCCACCACATCTGGCTAATTTTTCTATTTTTGGTAGAGATGGGGGTCTTGCTCTTGCTCAGGCTGTTCTTGAGTCCTCCTGCCTCAGCCTCCCAGACTGCTAGGATTACAGGCATGAGCCTCCATGCCCGGCCAATTCAACAAACTTTTAAATGGTTACTGTACTGAAAACACTAGTGCTGTCCTTCAAAAAAGTAATACTTTTCTCGGTGCACGTTGAAGGGAGGAGCCTGTAACTAAAGAGGTACAATGTGAAGACACAGTCCCTGCCCTAGCCTTCCAAGAGGAGAAGGCCAGAGGGTTAGGTGGGCAGAGCCTTCAACGCTCTCTGCCGCTCCGGAATCAGTCATCAGTGAAATCAGGGGTAGAAAGAGATAACACTTCTCTTTCCCCAGATTCATCTTCTAAGGCAGTAGCACACCTGCTATGATTTGAATGTTTGGGTCCCCTCTCTAAATTTATGTGTTGAAACTTAATCATGAATGTGATGGTATTAAGAGGTGAGGTGGGGCCTTTATGATTAAGTCACGAGGGCAGAGCCCTCATAGGTGGGATTAGGGCCCTTATAAAAGGGCATGAGGGAGTGGAATTGTTCCCTTCCATCCCTTCCACCACGTGAGGACATGGCATTGGTCCCCTCCGGAGGATGCGGCAGCAAGGTGCCACCTTGGAAACAGAGAGCATCCCTCAGCAGACACCAAACCTGCCAGCATCTTGATCTTGGATTTCCCAGCCTCCATAACTGTGAGAAATAAATTTCTATTGTGTATAAATTACCCAGTCTCGGCTATTTTGTTATAGCAGCACTAACAGACTAGAACAATACTCATGTCTTACTGAGAAGAGGGAAGGTGGGAGAGGTTGCTGGAATCCCCTGGAATAAGGACTGAGGTCAGCTGATAAGAACCTGAATGGTAACCAGACCCCAAAAGAGCCAGTGGGGACCGTAGCACCAAAGGGAAAGGGTGGCCTGGTCACACTAGCCAGGGCATGGCCAGGTTCCGTAGGCAGAAGCCCAGAAGGAAATGAAAGGTAACACTAAGGAAGTAACATTGGTCCAAATGAGTTCTGGAACTAAAGAGAAAGAGAAGAAGAAACAAAGAACTGACATCAGAAAAAGCAAGAAAATAGCTAAGAAGAGAACTCTGCATGGAAGGCCCTTTGTGAAAATCAGAGTGGCCCCCACAAAAAAAAGGGAGAGGATGCCCAGAAGACAAAAGGGGCAAAGAGCAGGTAAGAGATCAAAAGTGTGAAGTAGAGAGTCCAGAAACAGGAAAGGTGGAACAGAAGGCACAGAGAGAAAGGAAAAGAGAGTTTGAGGCATTCAGTTCTCACTGATGAGCTAGTCTCTGACTGAAAATGAGACCAGACACACCCAAGACACACACACAGCAGTGCAACTACAATCAGCCTGTAGGGGCCCTGAGAAGTCCGGGAACAAAGGGAAGGAAAGAAAGACATGTTAGGTTGCTATGCGGTGCCACCCGTGCTTCATGGTGTTGAAAAAAGGCAACATGGCATCAGAGTATGGCAGAAAGACACTGAGCCTCAGAGGCAGATAGACCTGCATTCAATTTACAGCTTTGCTCTGTGACCTTGGTCAATAAACATCATCCTTTCGAGCCTCAGTTTCCTCCCCCATGAAATACCACCTTGCTAGTGCTGTTTGAAGCCTTGAATGTAATACTATATTAAAATACAAAATGCCATCCTTACCTGGTGCAACTCAGTCTGTTGGACAGTGTCACCCTAAAATTGCTTTTTATGTCTCAGTCAACAGTGATAAGAGGGCCAGAAATTGGAAGCTTTCAATGAGAAACAAACTGGACTCCCAAAGTGCTCTTTGCCACCCACAGGGTAAACAAAACTTATACTGGAAAAGCTGGAGACATGCAACACTGTTCTTGATGTTAACAATTCAAAACTTTTTAAAAGAAGTCTGATATTTGTGGGGTACATGCTGTTCTGTAATCGAATGCAATTGTGTTTTTTTATTCTTGTCTGGGTAAAGCTGACCTTTGATTTGATTTAGTTCAAGCAATATTTCAACACTGCAGTGAAGCATGGCACCCTCGTGATTACGGCCCAGCTGGGGCCAGGCCCCTGCCCTGGATGGAAACCAACAGCCTAGGCTCTGAGATCCAGCCTGGCTTTGACAGGTCTGGGAAGACTCATGGTAGGTAGAAAGGTTTCAAAATACGAAACTGCAAGGCCCCAGATCAAAACTTTTGACAAGTGCATACAGCATGTGGATTGTAATCACCCAAAGATTTCAAAGAACTTCCACTGGGATGACATAACACTGACACACATATCATCAGATCTCCAAACAAGATGATACACTAGGGGCCCACAAGAACAGAAAACAAAGCTTGGAGCTGCAACCTCCACTCTAGTGGCTGCCTGAAAGGGATAAGGGGGTTCAGACGGGAAAGGAGAATTGGCTGTGAGTCACAGGATGTTCTTTCTAGATGGGCCCTGGGAAACATTCCACCTGTGTCTGAAGCCAGGAAGTGGAGGAAGTCTGGCATTTCTCTCGGAAGTCCTCTTGTCTCCTTTCTCATCCCAGCCCATCCATGCCCAGTGCCCTGTGACCTCAGGGAAGTTTCTGGCTACCCAGGGCTGCTCTCTTTAGGATTTAACAGCAGCAGAGCATAACAAACTGGTGTTCTAGTTCTATTACTGCCCCTTGCTGGCTGTGCTTTCTTAGGCAAGTTACTTAGCCTCTCTGAACTTCAGCTCCTTGATGTGCATGAAAAAGAATAAAATCCCCTATGTTATATGATGGTTATAAAAATGCAGTGGACTAAGGAACAAGCCTGGTATTTATTATGTGTCGGGCACTATACTAAGTGCTTTGCCCTGATTAGCTGCTTTGTTTGCGCAACATTCCTGAAGGAGGTTAATATTGTTATCCCATTTTGAGAAGACTGAGGCACAGAGATATTGTGGAATTATCCAAAGTCACACAGCTGGTAAGCAGGAGAGCTAGGATTTGAACCTAGGCAGTCTGGCTGCCAAGTCTGCTCTCTTAACACTAAATTGTATTGCCCTGGGAATATTTACAAGATGTTAATTTTACACCCCCTTCCCTCAACTCCCTGCCACAGCCAACTATTTTGCTAGGTCACCAAAGCCACCCTGTCCCTAGAGCTCATGTCATTTTGATTTTCAAAGATCAAAGCAGAATCAAAGGTCCACACAGAGAGTTCTCGGTATTACCAGTAATTCTGACAGCCACAGATGCATGACCCTTTACCCTAAGTAAAGTCCGGCATAATCCTCAGGCCTCATTTCCCAAAAGCCTTGGTCAGAGCCACATCAGAAAGGCCAAACAAACCAGATTTGTACTAGGATGTGTAAGAAACCGTGGCCAAGCCACTGGCCCCACACACAAGTCCAGCTGCAGGGAGAGAGAAGCTCATGCCCGGAGTCAGGGGGCGGGTACCCGCAGCTCTGCCCTAGTCTCTCCTCCTGTCCTGTCCTGCTCAGACCCTTGAGCTCGACTGTGTAGGATGTCCTCCAAAGGCACATCTCCTGACCAGTGACAAAACGCCCAAAGTTCTTCCTTGTTCTTTCGTGGCAACGTCCTCATAAGTTCAGAGGGCTCTACATCTTGCAGAGAAGGTATTTCAAAAGCCCCTGCCCCCGGGGCTGTGGGAGACCAGCTGCAGGCCTAGTCCTCACTGGAGGAGGCTGAGACAAGGTACCCTGGGCCGTGGCCACGAGCCATGTAGGCTGTTCACTACCCAACTCTAAAGAGCACAATTGTCATGGGAATGCCATTCACACGGATCACGGTGTACACGTACCCCAGAAATGTGACACTTGCCAGCCCTAGGTACAGCCTGAAAGCCATCCCTCAGCTGTCTCACCTACCTGTCCTGGCCAAATTCAGCAGGTCCGGAAAATGATCTCCTGCAGGCCCACAAAGCACCCACCGGGCTTCTGTAGTTAAAAGGCGTTGATGTGGCTGTAACTTGGGACAGGCCCAAATACCTGGAGAGCTCAGATCTTGGCCGAGGGCCCACGCACAGGGGAGATCAGCTATCTGGCTTCCAGCCACATTACAGAATCCGCAGCCCTGTCCACACCACTTGGATCACAGCACAGCTAAAAAAGATGGACAACTTCCATAGGATACCGCACAAGCCTAGGAATTGTCCCCAGACCAGCATAAGCAATGGCAAGGCTGAGAGAGCAGCCATGGGGGATGTAGCAGTGGACAAGGGCCTAGGTAACTATGGAAATGGGGGCAGAGGGGCATTGGGAGAATCCTTAGAGGGGATTAGGGTTGGTCTACCCCAGGAAGGCAAGAGGCCTCAGCCCCTGCAGATGCATTTCCCAACTGCCAGCCAAGTGGGAAGCCCTGACCACCACACAGAGGCACCAGCTCAGGGTGACCTCTATCCATGTGCCACCTGGAGTTGAAGGAGAGTCTGTAGTCGAGATTCCAGGATTTGGGAGAGGGGCAGGCATCGGGACAAGACACATGTCTGAGTGGAGATGTTCAGCAGGAAGCTGTTAGGTATCACTAAGCAATGCATTTTAAATCACTGAAAAGGAAATAAACGGTAAAGACAAAGAAGACAGCAAAGGGACACCTATGCAGCCCAGCCCTGATTCTGAGCAGCACCAACCCCAACAGGGAGGTCTTAGCTGAGGCCAGTCTGCAGTCGTCCCACCTGGCAATGCCAGATTCACCAGTGGGCACTGTCGGTGGCTTGGAGTGGGGAGTGAGGCAGGGGCTGAGGAAGGAAGCAGACTCCCCATCCTCCTGTGCCCTGGCAGGAGCACGTGTAGCTTCATGAGACCTGCAGCTGACAGAATTGGGCCAGGGGGCAGGGGGACTTAAGGAAAAGGATTTTTGTGAGAGAGACAGGGTCTCATTCTGTTGCCTAGGCCAGAGTGCAGTGGCATCATCAGAGCTCACAGCAACCTCAAATGCCTGGGCTCAAGCAATCCTCCTGCCTCAACCTCCCAAGCAGCTGGAACTACAGGTGCACACCACCATACCTGGCTAATTTTTCTACTTTTTTGTAGAGACGGGGTCTCGCTCTTGTACAGGCTGGTCTTGAACTCCTGGCCTCAAGTGAGCCTCCCACCTTGGCCTCCCAAAGTGCTAGGATTATAGACATGAGGCACCACACCCAGCTGAAAAAGAATATTTTTTAAAAATCCTACTTTTGCAAACTTTACAAATATATATCACTGTGTAAACACATTGCTAAGACCCCCTCGGAGGGCCTCGAAAGGGGCTATGAAAGTGAAATGTTTTTAGCTTCCCCATAAATCCACTTAAGGCCTCTGGGTTCATGGCTGCCCTTTCCAGTGAAATTCTGGAAGGCAAACTTTGTGGAAGAAAGCCAAGACTGTTTTAAGTACTTTTGTATCATCATTAATTTTTAACTCTGTTGACCTGGACTCACACAAGGGAATCAACTCTATAATTACATGTACTCGCTGTTATCTTCTCTCACCTTCATTCCGCAAAGATTCACTGATGGCTTACCAGTGTCCGCTACCATGCTGACGCTTGCTTGGGACAGAACCACGAACAAGGCCCTGTCCTGCCCTCACAGGGCTACAGACCAGTTAGTCCCAGGTGATCCCCCATCCAAGGACTAAGTTTCCAAGGTAGAGCATTTTTAGGTTGTTTCTCCAAAGTCCCAGTTTCAAGGCATGGAAACTTGAGGCCCAGAGAGGTTGAACAAAATGGCCAAGGGCAGTCCAGCAGGAACAGAAGGGGAAGCAAAGCAAGTCAGATGTGTTGTGCGCCAACTATGTGCCATGAGCTCCCTATTAGTTATCCACAGGCATCGTCGGATTGAATGCTCAATGACCCACAGGGCAGCCAATCTCCATATTTCAGGTAAGCTGAGGCCCAGAAAGAATCAACCCTTGCCCAAGGTTCACACTACCTCAAGGACAAAGCCTGAATTTGTTCCCAAAATGAATGTCACTGCAAAGCCCAAAACTCTTATTCTTCTACCATGTTTTCCAATCTTCAGTCATTTACACACTGCTCTCACAAGTTTTACCATATTCACATAAAATGTTTCCTTTAAATTAACTTTACTTTTCTTCCTATTGAATATCCTCCTAAGAAATATCTATGAAACTGCAATTTTATATGGGTTAAAATTAAAGTTATCATTCGTGTACTGCCTGGAATCATCTCAGATAACACACAAACGTCACTCGGAGAGACACCCTTGCCAGTCGGCATCTCACACAGACAGAACATAGACATGTCATTCCAGGGTTTCCGAGAATTTATCCAATTTTTACATTTCCTTTGAGTTGCGGTCATCATAGGGATTTAAGAAGAACGAATGCTCCTCACAGTGAGTCCTGAGTATTAATGTAGCCACCACTCAATCTGTGTGCTCAAACTCTGGCTTAAGAAGAAAATAATACAATGTTCAAAAAATGCCAGGGATGAGAAAACTGGGCGAGGCAGCTCTCTAAGGCTTCCTCCTTGGATTTCTCACTGAGATGACTTCAAGGATAATTAGAAGATTTGCACATGACTTAATTCCTACAACCAGAGGCCTCCCCAGTTGGAAGATCATTAAAACAGCACAAGAGAGCACCGCAGAAAGAGAACCTCGTGAGCAGGAATTGAGCTGTGTCGTATTCTCAGAATATCCCTCCCACAGTTGTATAAACTTGAAACAGTCACTTCCCCCTTCTGGATCGATTCTTCTCTAGAGCAGAAGTTCCATATGGACAGGGGCCATGTTTGTTTTGTACACCTGTGTGTCTCAGCACCTTAGAACCGTGGTTGGCACACATGAGGTGTTCAGTAAACATTGGTGCAACGATTAAATCAATCAACCCGATTATCTATGAATGAACTAAATGGTCCCTAAGATCTCTTCCAGTAAGTGGAAATAAAACAACGTTCTAGCCCCACAAGCCATGAGACTAGAAGAGAGTCTTTAAGTAGAAAGCCCCATATCCACAAAACATCTGTCCACGGGACTCAGCAGATGCAAGTTGAAAGAAAGAACAAGATAAATCCTCCAACTGGATCGCAGAAGCAGGAGCCCAGTGGCCCAGCCCTGATTAACCACCCAGGCTGGGAGATCTCTAAGAGCCTGAGGGGTGGTGTCCACTGGGATCATTAATCTCCATTGGACTGGACAGAGCCGAGCCTCCAGCCTTGGTCCCACAGTTATCGATGACTTGGATGAGAACAAAGAAGAGTTATTTATCAAATTCCTAGAAGACAGGAAAGAACCAGCAGATATAATACACAGCAAAATCAGAATGTAAAATGGTTTGGGTAGGATGAGATGGTATAGGGAGTCTAAAAATGTAAAATAGAAAAGAGACATTTTCCCTTTAGTTCAAAAAGTCAACAGCACGATTAAGAAATGGAGAACACGTAACTTGTAATTCTGTGTATTTAAAAGAATCTGTGATGTTGGTTCACTGCACATGGAATATGAGTCACGAGGGTGACGTGAATGCCAAAGAGCCTAATGCAATCTGAGATTGCATTAACAGAAATATAGCGCTCCCAGAGCAAGGGAGGCAAAAGTCCCTTTCTCCTCTGTGCTAGAATACTTTTGTAATTTCCGGTAAACTTCAAGAAGCACATAGACCACACTGAAACCCAATCAGAGGAGAGGCAGAAATTGAGAGGAAAAACATTCCCTAAGAGGAATGGAGGACATTTAGCCTAGAAAAATCACAGACTTCGGGAAAAGAGGTGAAAAAACACGAGAGCTGAATTCAAATATTTCAAAGGCAATAGAATTAGACTCATTCTCTAGAAAGTATAGCAAGGTAGCAAATATTTTCTGGCAATTAGAGCTGTCAACACCCAGAATTGGCTACCTTATAAGAGGTAGATCCCTACCCGGGGAGGTGAGTGTGTCAGTGCAGATAAACTGAGGTCTGTGAGCAGGGATCTAGGATGATATACTCCAGCCTCAGATTCTCTCTGAAATTGACAGAGTGCTTAATCAATATCAGCAAAAGGTTACAGATTTCCTGCAGGAAGAAGCAGCACTTGTGTGCATTTCCCTCTGAACTGAAGCCTGGCTTTGTGTTGCAAAACAAGGGAAGGAATTTAAGAAATAGCTGCAGGACAGAAAAGGGGATATCCTAGGTGAAGAGAGAGATGTGAAATAAGCACTGACGTGACACAGTCAAAATCAGAGGGACCTTCTCTCCTCAGAGCTGTGCACACAGGTGCGTGGTTTTCGGACACAGGTTTGACTTTTCTCCTCCACCTTAATTCATGTCTCCGGTTGGTCAAAGAAAATAGTGGTGTTTCTAAGGCAGCTTCCAGGAAGATCTGAAACTGCTTGATAACTCTCTGCCATGAGCCAGTCTATTGCAATAGCCACACAGGGTGAGACGCAGACGGACAAGGCAGACACTCAGAAATGCTTCGCTGTCATAGATGAATATCGGCCCCCATTTGCGGAGCATCTACTATGTGCCAGACACTGCAATGGGTTTTTTACATTGCAAGTTAGCTATTATTTTATAGCTGAGGATACGAAGGCTCAGAGAGGTTAAATGGCTTTGCTGAGATGTCACCACCCCAAAATAATCCCAGTTCACATTCACTAAGTGCCTCCTACATGCCAAATGCTGCTTTTAAGCAATGAAATGTTTTATCTCATTTATTCCTCATAACAATCTAGATAGGTTCTCCCATTATCTCCATTTTATAGATAAGAAGAGGTGGTTCAAAGGGTGCTGGCTAATCATTCACAAAGTCATAGGACTACAAAGTAATATAGGCTGGCACTGTTTCCGCTGCCCCACACTGTCTCTTGGTGACAGAGGAAATACCCTGGGCTCTGTCCCTGGTCAACCAGGCAGGGGCCCTCCAGTAGATGAGGAAGGATTGAGGCTTTGATCAGTGGTTGCGACCTCTCTGTATCCTGCACTGGAACAGACACCTGAGTGCAGGCAACCAGATGGCCTGGACGTGCAGCCAGGAGTGGCCCAACTGGGAGCTCCAGGCACAGCCACACCTCTCTCTGCGGTGCAGAGACACCTCCTCTGTGCCACCCCCAACACATCTTCACTTCCCTTTGTCATCACACCCCACGTTGCCCATTGCCTCTTTTCCTGCCCGAGGAAAGAAAGCACAGTTCTGTCTGCCCAAGAAAAAGGTCCGACCTGAGTCTGGTTTGAACTCTAGCATTTCGTACCATTCCTTCTTTTGCCAAATGGAGTGGTCTTTCAGCAAAAACCAGCCCCCTTCATGCCTCCCCAAGCACCAAACTGAATAAAAAGTACTTCCCTGGAGCAGTGGCTGTAGTTGGCTCATGACAAGGAGGAGTAATGTATCACTGACATTGTTTAGAACCACCGGTGCATGGCGATAGTAAAAAAGCACACCAACTTTTAGTCGGCTGCGTTACTTTTTTAAATTCTTTACAGACCATTCGCACCATTATTGAGTGTACCAGTGGACTGCTCGCACCAGCCTCTGCCCCCTTGGCAGGCCACTGCCTGGGAGGTTGCTCAGTGACTTCGGCGGCCAATGCCTCAGTCAGCAAACTGCCTCTCCTCAGACACTTCCTCAATGGCATGCAATAAATTGCCTGGGTACTTACCACATCACAGGTAAAGATTTCACTTTTAAAGATCAGAGTTCAAATGCCCGTCAGACTAAATCAAATGACTAGGGGAAGATGAATTGTATTTTCTTTTTTAGAAATAAATGCTTAACTTTCACAGATCCATATCAAGTTGCAACTTTAATTGCTTTTATATGCACAGAAGTATCTCCTGTCTATAAATGTGTCCATTCACTGCAACCATATGGCCAACTCCCAAAAAAATGCAGTTGTACCCCCCGCTGTCCCTAAGGCCAAGCCTGTGCTGTTCCTCTCTGGGGATTTTTCCTCTCCCTCCCCACAGGAGACCAGTACATCGCTGTGGCAACCATTTCCCCTAGATTCTTCTGCAATACCTCCTTCAGAGGGGCCCCACAGACCAGCCACTGAGGAGGAAAACCCCACAGGGAAGAGCTAAAGGGAACAAGTCCCCGGCCACCTGGGCTGCCCTCTCTCCCTGGTGCAGGTCAATTGCCAATTACAAACCAACGCACAGAAGGCTTTTGCTTACTTGAGGTGGAATTCTCAATCTGCCGTAATGTTCCCAGAACTTTGTGTATGTCCTTCATGCTGGTGTCTTTCTGGCTATATAAAAGAAGCCTCTGGGCATCTGAGAACAGGCGAGACACACTGTAAAGGGTGCACAAAAAGAAGAAAAGCTCTAGTTAGGCCAGCTGCCTCTCCCACTTTAAGAAAATGACTGCCAGGTACACATGCCCCAGCCTGGCTTCCCAGCCCTCATGGGCAGGCCCTGGCCCATGGCTCCCCACAACCATGTCACAGATAACTTATGCTCCTAGTCATCCACCCATCATCCCTGCTCCAAATGCCCTTCCCCATGTGTCTACTCATCCAAATCTTACTACCCTTCAAGGCCTGGTCCATCAAACACACACATACAAACACACACACACACACACATACACGCACACGCATATACATGCCCTGAGGACCGACTTATCCCATGGGCAGAGTAGGCTCAGTGCCTGAGGCCTAGGATACTCCTAGGGGCACACAAAAATGTTCTAATTTCTTTCAAAATCAAGATTAAAAATTAATATAATAAAAATGGATACATAACAATGAATCTTGCCTGGATTATATTCATCTTTATACCAACACAGTCATAAAACATAATTTTAATATTTTTGTATGGAAGAAAAGGCCCGGGAATGCTACAAAGTCTACGGTGCATGAAAATTATAATGTGGCCCAGCCTGCCCCAGCGGCAGCTCCCTCGGAATTGTCGAGACATATCCCACTATCCTTAGTCCATTCTAGCTCACGCCATGGTTCTGTGCATTTGAAGAATCTTCAATGTCTCATTTGGCAGACACTGATTAAGCCCATATTTATGTGGGGTATTGAAGCCAGTAGCCAAGAATACAAACACAAGGAAAGCAGCATCCTGCCCTGCTCAAGGAGCTCACACCCGCGGAACAGAAAGACCTGCAGACTGGTAGGGGCAGCAATAAAAGTGACCTGATGGAGAGAGGACAGAATTCTCCCAACCTTGGCTGTGTGCTCCTTGAGGGCAGGAACTCTTCCAGCATGCATCTTTGTACCCGCCTCTGCCCCTTGGATCCTAGAACCAGCCAATTCAGACCCGCAGTGAATGTCTGCTGCATGAGTAGACTGATTGATTAACAGATGGAGCTCATGTGCTGTGTCTCTCTCCCCTGCTTCCAGCCAGTGTTTGGAGGAACGTCCCCCAACCACACGACTATTGGCTACGTATCATTGTTACCCCTAAAACCCACCAAAGTAAGGTCCCACAGTATTAAATACTGGCAGCAATTCTCCCTTCCCTCATTCTGCAGACTTTATCACACAACTTTTACAAAAGCAACTTCACTCAAATCCGGACATTCGAAATCCTCCAGAGAAGAAAGGAAGGAAAAATATTGGCTGACAAGTTTGGGGAAGAAAACCTGATCTGGTACTTACATGGATTCGTTAAAGTTGCCAACGACCCCAGGGGCCTCACCAGGAGTTGGGTAACGGAAACAGGGGTTGTTAGCATTGCAGATGATCCCCTGAACCCAGGGAAGCGTTCCTGCAGAGGGCATGGCTTTATTTGGAAAGTGGCCTGTTAAAATCAAGAATAAGAAAAAAAACAGGGAGAAATATTAGTTCTTCTACCCATACAACGCTTCATCCCAAATCTGTCTGTCCCATTCCACACATCCCAGATTCCTGCCTCCTCTGGACTAATTCAACCCAGAGTTGAAAACTTGGCATCAGATAGCAATTCTTAACGCACTTGACATCATCTAGAGAACAGAGTTCATGGCATCAACCTTGGAGAAGTGACAAGAGGGGTCCAAACTAGACCGTGTACAGAAACCTGGCTTGCAGCAAGTGTTTGGTCACCATCAGCTCATCCTCCGCCACCAGCCTCACCTCTCAGAGACACAGAGGGGCCTTGGGGATGCGCTAAACCAATTCCTTCACACTCCAAGGAGGAAACTACAGTAAAGTAGCCGATGAAGCACACTCAGGGACTCAGCAGGTAGGACAGGGAGTGGAACCCATATCTCCAGGATCCTAGTCCAAGCCCCCTGCAGCCTCCTTTCTAATTCGGTTCTTCTCAATCTCCCCAGCTCCTCTCCTCTCATTGGTTTTCCAAACATCTGTTAGTTTCACCTCCTCTGCTAGCTCAAAAGCTCCTCAAGGGCACCTAAAAACATCTGGTGTCAGATGTCATCCGTGAACCTTCATGTGTTTTGTTATTTTTCTGTCATTCTTCACAACAATGAGGCCCTGGCCAGGTGCGGTGGCTCACATCTTAATCCTAGCACTCTGGGAGGCTGAGGCGGGAGGATCACTTGAGGTCAGGAGTTCAAGACCAACCTGAGCAAAAGCAAGACCCCACCTCTACTAAAAATAAAAAAAAATTAGTTGGGCAACTAAAAATAGAAACAAAAAATTAGCCAGGTGTGGTGGTGAGCATCTGTAGTCCCAGCTACTTGGGAGGCTGAGGCAGGAGGATTGCTTGAGTCCAGGAGTTTGAGGTTGCTGTGAGCTAGGCTGATGCCATAACACTCTAGCCCAAGTGACAGAGTTAGACTCTGTCTCAAAAAAAAAAGAAAAACACACATAATGAGGCCCCATCCACTATGCCATCTCCTTGCTCTCCTCTCCCTTCTTTATGATGAGCTTCTTCCAAACATGATGATTGGGTACATTTGGGCTGGGTCCTAGGACTCAGTTTGGCACCGTTTGGTTTGTGGCAGTCATTCGTGGGTGCTGTTTATGAGGATCAAGATAAATGTGCCCCAGGCAAGGGGCTCTTAACCCAAGGGCCTATTCATGTTTGGACAGAAAGGCCGTAGCTCCAGCTTTCCTCGTATTCTCAGGGTTGCCTGTGACCCCAAAAGAGTTAACAGCCATGAAGAACCACAACTCTCAGTGGTAAAGAGGAAGCAGCTCCAACACCTTTGGGGTCGAGCCCATTGGGATTCTTGTCCAGTCCCTACAACTTGCTAAGCAGCAACTCTGGCCAAGTCACTGCCCCCCTAACCCTCAGTTTTCTCATCTGCAAAATGGTGATAAAAATACAATCAACTGCACAGGGCTGTGGTGAGTACAGCAGGAGCTCTTACAGGTAAAGCTCTTTTGCAGAGTGCCCGGCACAGGACAAAGGCTCAATGAACGGCTCTATATTTCAGGCACAAGAGTGGTGAGCCTACAATAGTTCTCACTCCACTGTTGTCCAGCCGGAACACTCCTTTCATCTCACAGCTACCACCTTCCTCCAAAGCAGGAACCTTGTTTTACTCATCTTTCTGTTTTCATGCAAATGTGCAAGCAGAGTCTTCCCCAGAAGTTAATCCAAAGCCATGTCTTGCTGCACTCTGCATTTCAGCATTAGGGCCCTTCTATCTTTTTCTTCTATCCATACTCCAACCAGAGGGGCAACATCCAAAGCAAGGATGTGACAAGATCTGATCTGCAGGGACTCTGGCTTATTGAACATTTACTCAGTTAATCTCCTTATCTCCCTGTTAATAGTTCAAGGAAAACCAAACAAGGCCTCCTGCCTAAGTCAGCTGTTCCTCATTCAGGGGATATTTATGTAACCCAACCAAATACTTGAAGGACCAAAAGATTCTCCCCTTTCAATGCCAGGAGACACTGGCACTGTGGACAGAGTGGTGTAGGTCAAAGGAAGCACAGAGCAGTGATGGTGAAGGTATTTCAGGCAAAGTCTCTTCCTCGTATGCCGTGCCCATCTTATTTGCAAACAAAAAAAGGATGAGGAATAGCACTGGGTGCAGAAGATGACAATCAATATAATAGAATCCTGTGACCCAGGAAAATATTACAATCTTGATCACTCTAATCTGAACTGGAAAAGATTTATGGGGAAGAATTTTATACCAGTCCTTTGTTCCCAGAGACAAGACACCTCTGCAAGCTTTACCATAGCTTTCAACTCTGCCCTTCCAACTAAGTCCCTGGATGGTAATGAGAACAGAAGGTCAGGTTGCAAAAAGTGCACAGATATACAGGAAAAGTCTTATCTGCCTCCCACACACACAGGAATTTCACAACATACCTGAAAATCCATGGTATGGAGTCAGAGAAATCTGGATCAAAACCCAACAACTTGCTCAAGATCACAAACTCAGTGAGGGGCAGAGGCAAGATTTAAACAAACCCCAATTTGTCTGATGCCAGAGTCTAAGCTTTTTCCTCTACACTATCTTGTCTGCTTGTGATCATTCCAGAAAGAAAATAGTTTAGTGGATGAAAAAGCTAAGCTTGCCCTAAAACATGTACTCCAGTGGGGCTTGGAGTAATGTTTAAATAAAAATCAAATATGCATTTGTTCATCAATCAACAAAATCTCTTTGGGGTTCCAAAAAAGAAAACAGAATTCCCTCACAGGCATATAAACTGAGTATAGATTTCACTTTATGTTCCTTTTCTTTTTTGTGAAATCAGAAAATCACATTTGAGGGGGTGTTCTTGAGGTTGTGTGTGTGTGTGTGTGTGTGTGTGTGTTTAAGTTGAAATGTCTGATGTGTATTAGCAAATTAGCATGTAAATAACTGTTGCTATGTGCAGGGACCAGACCAAGAAACACAATTTTAATGGGTGGCCCAGCCCCATCGCTATCCTGGAAGAACAGTATCCCATAAGCCTATGGGTCTGGTGGGGGTGTGGGCGGAGCTGCGCAGTGGCAGGAAAATTCACTGGGGCAGTGAATCTGGGGTCCCAGCTAAACCGCCTCATAAATATTGAGCCCTTCAATTTGGACATTTCTTCAGTGTCAATCCATCCATTGAGTCCAGTCATAAGAGAAAGACTGTGACAGTAGGATGCTAATACTGACAATAATTATTTGAGGTAGGTATTACTATTCCCTTTTTTAAAAGAAGCTAAAGTCACTCGTCCAAGGTAATATGACTAGTGAATGCCAAAGCCAGGATTTGAACCTGGATAACCCAACATCTAGAGCTTGTGTTCTTAGCCACTACTGTACTTTCTATGCTCACTGTAAAGATCATCATCAAAACACGTGATTGAGAGTCAGTGACCTGAGTTTTATTTCATCTCTGCCACTCACTAGATGTGTGACCTTGGACAAGTCCCTGCACCTCTGTGAGCCCCAATTTACATATCAAGAAAGTAAGCAAATTATAATAATAATGAAGTCTACTATTCAATGTTTCTATGAGAATCAAATAAAATAATATTAGTCAAACCGAGAAGTTCTACACAAATGCTGCTTAAAATTATGTATTCCATAATTCGCAACTGTGTGATTAAAACATGATGCATATGGAAAAGGCTGGGTGTTGAGCCATTGCCTTAAGGGTGCTTTTTAATCACCACTTTCTGAACTATCAGTAAGGTTATTTTATCTTCATCATTTAACATGTGTGAAACAGATGTTGGCTATTGTTATAATTACTATTATCACCATTCATTAGCACTGAAAATAGTCTCCTGAGTTCACACCTTCTCAGAAAGCCAGAAACCTGAATTTTCTGTTCCAAATCATCCGTGGCATTTCCTAAAGAGACAGTCTTTGGAAAAGTCAAATTTAGCCCACGTTCAGTGTCTAGATTTCCCCTGCCTATGGCCTCAGGCGGCATCCATGGTTACTCACATTCATGTTGTTCGTAGGGTGGGTAGCTCAGCCGAACAGATAGCAGGATCAGGAAGATAAATAGAGGCCAGGCCACTTCCAACAGCAGCTGACACTGAGTGGAAAATAAAACAATACCGTGAATTTAAAAAATAACATGATGCTTAATGCCACTGGACTTTGGGAAATCCAAAGAAAAGTTCCTTTCACAATCGATCAAACTTCTCCAGTCTCTCCTGTCACTCTCTAAGCTTTAATAGCATTGACTTGTTTGTATTCTCACCCTGTAACGTACTATTCCTTTCCTCTGTGCCTTCTTTAAGTAAGGGAAGCTGCTTCTCATCCTGCTTCCTCTGGGTCACTTTTATTCATTCTTCAAGACTCAATCAGGCATAATTTCCTTTAACCTCAGCCTGAGCTGAAAGCCCTTCTCCTGTGCTCCCACAGTAACCCATGTATCCTCCCATGGCATTTTCCTTGAGCCCTGAAATCATCTGTTTCTACCCCTGGCTTCCTCACTGCACTAAGAGCACCCTGAAGGTAGGCACCTGTGCATTCCCAGCCTTAGCACAGTGCCAGGTATGTAATGACTGTTGTTGAAGGGAGAGGACCAAGGTAACGTGCTGTGCTAAATACACACCACCCTGCTCCTTCAACCGCACACAAAGTTGCTCCCTGTAGGGCTGAGAAGAAGATTTCAAAGGACAATGGAAATTCACACGCAGTTCCACATTGACCTGTGTGCACCCAGGACCAGAAAGAGCTAGGAAGAGTGCGAAGTCCTTCCCCAACCATCCAGGACTGGTTGCCACCTTCTGCAGTGAGTTAGGAGACCAAGTATGATCCACTGGTTAAAACAATGAGGTTTCTCTCAAAGAAAACCCTGCCTCAATGAGTTACCTGGTGCTACATCAGCAGAGGAACATGATGGAAATCACTAGATATAATTTCATGGAACCAGTGGTGTTCGGACAACTAGTTACACTGCCTGAAGTCTCTCACTTCTCCCACTCCTTTCATTTCTAGATTCCAACATTCTAATTAGGAGGAACACCAAAGAGCCCATAAAGAGTCACGGGGCCTTGTGTTTAACAGTAATTATAACTGTGGCTTCAGAGTCACAAAGCCAAAGAACACACTGGTACAAAATCTTTTTTTTTTTCTTGTTTTCTAAAGCAGAAGGTTTTTCTTGATCTTCAAAAGTCCATATATTTTTATTGTGAAAAATTTGAAAATAAAAAAATGCAGAAAAATTTTTTAAAAAAGTAAATATATATCACTCTTAATCCTATCTCTCAATGATAATTCCTAGTAAATTGAATTAACAATGGTTCTCTGTTACTATCATTTGTCTTTATGCATACATAAATAATATTTTTCTCTACAAAACTGAGATTATACAGCATATATAATATTGTATCCTGCTTTTTCATTTAACATCATACCAGGAGCACTTTCCATGACATACAAAATTCTCTTAAAATATGGCTTTTAATGGGCACTGGATGTTTCACTCTATGACTGATCATAATTTAACCTTTCTGCTATTGCTGTTGTTTCATTGTTTTGGGATTTTCTTTTTGGTTTATTTGCTGTTTGATTTCTGATATTTTAAATAACCAGTTCTTAATTTCCAAAGACTTTTAATATCGTTCTACATTAAACTCTTTTTAAGATCTTTTTGGAAGGCAATACATCAAGATAATAACAGAAGATGTACTACGATGATAAGAACATAGGTAATGTTCTTAATACTTCCCTGTGTTTTCTAAATTTTCCATAATGAGCAAGTATTACTTCTCTCATGGAATAAAAAATACACTGTTACCATAAAGCTATGAAGAATAATTTGTGTAGACAGTGCATGAGGAAGGAAAAAAAAGGCAAATGGATCCCTCTCTGGAAGAAAGCATGCTTACAATGAGGTCCTCAAGAAAAAAGATGGGGCTGGCTGTTCTTGCTAATATTTCTGTAAATAATCCCAAAGAGTCAACATACACTGAAATCTCCAAGCTTGCAAATGACATTCAGCCTTTTCCTTCTTTTTTTTTTTATTGAGAACATCTTTTGATTCTGTAACATTTTTAAGTTGACATTTATGTATTTCAAAATATCATGTTGTACACCTTAAATACATACAATTTTTATTTTTCAATTATACCACAATAAAGCTGGGTGGGGTGGAGGGGAGAAATGCAATTTCCTTTCTGCCAAAGAACACAATCATGACTATGAAAACAAACTTCTCTACCAGCTGAGCTGGGACTCCCTCCTCTGAGCTCCCCAGGTTCTCTATGCCTTTATCAGCACTTAGCACAGCAGGGGCCCTATTTATCTATGAGCTTATCCCCTAGGGTCACTGTCTTCTCACTGAGCCTGCCACATGATAAGCACTTAAAAATGTTCATTGAGTAAGGGAATGAACTGAAGTTTATAAAATAATGAACATGGAAATAGAAATCGGTTGACCCCTTTGGGAAAGCAATTTGGCAATATGTATTCAAAAGTCATGTTTATCCCCTTTGCCCAAGTAATCTTCCTGGGAATTCATCCTAGGGAACTAAATTTAAAATATCAAAAAGCAATATGCATGAAGTTATTCACTCATTGAAACATTATAATTGCAAAATATCAGAAACAACTTAATTGCTCAGCAATAGAGAAATGATTAAATTATGGTACATCTACTCAACAATATATTATGTAGTCATTACAACAATGTTTATGAGACACAGACAC
>NW_012137192.1:1603496-1630349 GCF_000956105.1 Propithecus coquereli
AAATTGTATGTGTCCCAAGCTTGCAACTAAATAAAATCACTTACAAATATTAACAGAGACAGGAATAAAACTTTTTACAAATGGCACAACTGTAAATGAATTCAGAAAAGAATAATGAACTCAGGAAAAAACACAAAATGAAGGGTATGAGTAAGATAAATAGTCATCAACCTTCAAGCTCTAAAACTATCATTTGCATTTATTATTTCAGGATAAATACTGGCTACCATTTATTCAGAGTCCAATGTGTACTAGGCACATTTTGTAAGGATTACTTCATTTAATCCTCAGAACAACCCGGTGAGGTTTTATATGTGGCAAGGCTAAGGCTCCAGGAAGGGTAAATCACACAGCTAGTCAGTGGCAGGGTTGAAATTAGCAGCCAGCTCTGCCCAGTTCAGGAGGCCACATGAAATTCTATTTGACACAGCTGGTAGCTCAGGTAGGCAATTGTCCCTGTAAGGTGGTCTAAAAATATCAACAGTTTCCATAGAGGAAAGATGAACTCATGTCCTGTAGATTTTTAATAGTTGCAGCCAATGCTAAGCATCTACTGTGTACTAAGGGAGTTTTGTATATCTCATCTCCAATATCTAACTCATAATAACCCCACAAGGTAGGTTGTACCATTACCATTTTAGAAGCAAAGAAATTGAGGTTTGGAAAACTTATGAGCCAGAAGAGACTGCACCAACATTTGAACCTAGATCTACTGACCCCTAAATTTGTTCTTTTGTACCCATCATGCTGCCTCTCACAAAGCTATGTTTGGAACGTGTATCTTTTAAGATATGCCACTTAAGTGAAACCTAACACTTGCCAGCCCTGTTGAGCACTGATCTGACCCACCCAATCAAGGCTTATGTTTGGACAGCTCTGCAGCCCCCACATCTAGGAGCCTGTAGGGCAGCAGATGTTGAAAAAATGTTTGTGAGTTGAAAAAATGAATGATCTTCCCCAAGACACTGATAACAAAGGACATAAAGAAAATCCTAGAAAGCACTTCAGCAGCTGAAGCCAATGGGTGCAAGCAGATCAGGGAAAGAGGTAAGAAAAAGATTGCTAATAATAATAATGGCTAACACTTAAAAAGGTCTTACTTGGTCCCAGTGTTCTAAGTGCTTATAAACATTAACTCATTTAATCTTCAAACCCTAATTAGTACTATTATTATACACATTTACAGTTGAGGAAACAGAGGCTCAAAGATTTAATAAATTGCCAAAAGATACAAGATTGGTAACTGGCAGAGCCGGGGTTCAAAGCCAGTCTGACCCAAGGACCCCTGCTCTTAGCCATTAAGCACCCAACCTCCTAATGCCCTCTGCACTCACTGACCAGAGAATGTAGACTCCTGATCTTTCCAGGTCCTTGCTGAGTGAGACACTAACATGAATGAATGAAGGAAGGAAGGAAGAGACTACCTCCAAAGTTTACACTGCCCAAACCAGACAACTCATGAGAGATAAAATTTAATTTATGCCTTTTACCCCGGACTTCTAAAATTATTTCTATCATTCAACAAAGAACTCATGTTCCATACTCAGAGAATGTTCTAGGTATTTCTTTTCCTAATAACCTCCCTCTAGAAATGTAACTTGACTTCTTCCAGGAATGCCATTCTGGCTACACTCATGAACAAAATCAGATTTCTCCTCCCTCTCTAAGCTCAGCACTTTTCCTAAATACAGGTCCTTATAAACAGTTTGGAAATAAGGTTGATCCTTTACCACTATCACCTCCTATAGAAAATGCTTCTAAATCTTGCTTTGGTCCCTACACACCCAACTCCACATCACTCCCCACCATGGGGTAGGGAGATAGGGAGGAACGCTGTTTTCAAAAGGTGTTTCTCTCCAAAATCAAAGCTGCTCTGGAGAGCACCAAAGCATCACTATGCACTTCCCATCTCGTTATCCTCAGCTATAACACAGGGATAATATAAGCAAGCACCTCTAGAGCAGGTTTTCTCAATAGCAGCACTATCGACATTTTGAGCCAGATAATTGTAGTGGGGGCCTCTCCTCCGAACTGCAGGATGTTTAGCAGCATCTCTGGCCTCTGCCTCTAGCTACCAGCAGCACACACACCTCCAGGATGGTGAAAACTAAAAATGTCTGCAGACATTACCAAATGCCCTGGTGGGTAGGGGAAGAATGCCCCCCAGTTAAGAACTACTGCTCTAGAGTTTTGTGAGGATTAAATGGAATTTCATATAAAAGGCTTAGCACAGAGTCCAGCCCATCATAGGTGTCATTATCATCATCATCATCATCATGTTATTCGGTATGCATCAAACCATTTTGGAATAATCATTCAGAGCCGTGCCAAACTCACATACTACAAATGTTCACTGTCCACTTTGGTATTCATCCCTGACTTTCACTGCTGGCTGCAGAAGTTCATATACCACAATCCAGTCACTCTATGAATGCATTTAGCTACCTAGCCTGAGGATACAGTCATGGTGCTCTTAAATCCTGGAAATTTATCCCTATTAATTCAAGGTGGGGGCAGGGCAAGGACCATGTTCAAAAAACACAGAAAACCAACAGAATAAAATCTGGCTACGGGCAAGAGTCTTCTGAATAATGGTAGCCAAAATAATTCAGTTCATGCCAAAAAAAACCAAGTCATCATTTCTTAGGATTGAGCTGAAGATAGTTGAGATTACAATGCAGCATGAAAAAAGAAACAAGAATAATAAACACCAGAAAGAAAGAGATGAAAATATTCTTTCTGTTCACAGCATGGTCAAAAATCTAAGAGAACCCACAAAATTAACTAGAAAGCTGAAATGATTTGAAAATATGGGTGAATTAATCAGATCCAAGGTAAATTCTCCTAAATAACAGAGCTGCTGTACACTTGTGAAAACCAGTTAAATTAATATAACGTGGGGAGGATAGAATACTACTACTCACAGCAAGAACAGACACATAAGCAAACAAAACACCTTAGGTATTAACTTAATGTCCAATATGTGCTTCTTATATAAAAGAAAACTGTAGAACTTTAATAAGATAAATAAAGGAAAATACCAATGGAACATTTAATATTCAAATTTCCCAAGCTAACTTCTATAAATTTAACACAATTTCACTTAAAATAGTGATGGAATACTTTTTAGAGCTCGGTAAGCTGGTAAGATTCAATGGGAAAAAGACATAGATGAAAACATCAAAGGATATTCTGAGAGGCAAAAAGAGAGTGGGAGACATTGAGTTCCCCCAGATATCAGAATGTTCCTCAAAGTAAGAGCACACTCTGGGCTCTATGAGCACCAAAATAAAAAATACTCATCAAATGACCAAATGAATTAACTCCAAAACAGCCCTTTACACAGATAAGATCTAAACAAATGTCCCAAAAATAACTAGAAAAGGAGTCACTGTTAAAAGAAGCTGCTGGAATGACATGATACAAATGTGAAGAAAAATTAATTTTAGACCCATGCCTGGCACCGCACCCCTCAATTTGACCTGGGAAAACTATAAGTGAAATCGTAAAGATCAAATCAGAGAAATGCTAGGGGGAGGGGAAACAATTTATAAAAACCAGGCCTGCCCTCCCGGAGCTATAAAGCCTCATGCATCGATGGTGGCTCTTTAAGTTGGTTGGATCCTTTGGAAGGACATCTGGTCATACACTTCAAGGGCCATTTTCCTTTGACCTAGTAATCCTACTCCTGAGATTTTTGGCCTAAGGAAATAACACAAAAGTAAGAAAAGATTGTATGTATGAAATCTTTATAGTAATGCATTTGTAACAGCAAACAGCAAACACTGGGAACAATCTCAAAGTTGACAATAGGGTTTGACCTTATAAAAATGGTGTTGATGGATTAGAGCAAAGCCATCAGGAATGGCAATGGCATCATCCCATGGTAGATGTGGAGCCAAAAGATCTAGGATCTCCTTTTATTAACTTACTAACAACACTTTCTTCACCTGTGAAGCAGAAATTGTAGTACATTCCTCTCAGCATTGCTATGAGAATCACAAAAGAATATAAAAGTACTACTTTCAAATCTATAGAACACAGCCTACGCATCAGGGATCATTATTATAAATAAGAAGATTATTTGGAAATATGGGAACATACATACCAAATAATGTTAAATGAAAGAAAAAAGAGTATAAAATGGTACGTATGTATGTAATGATCATAACTGGTTCCTTGGACTGTCGTCATTCAAGTTCCCTCAGTGCCAAGAACCACAAGACTGACGCTCGTGACTGTGGCCCACCTACTTCAGCAACTCCTTCTGCACATAAAATAAAACTCCACTGCCGTTTCCCAGCTGCAAGGCCCCACATGATCTGGCCCTGTCTACTCCCAACTCCTCCCCAGGCAGTTGTCATCCACTCCACCAGCACCACTGGCTTCTAGAAGTTCCTCGACCCAGGAACATGCATCCCAGTCTCTGCCTGGAATGGATGGTCCCGATCTCTGAAACTCTGATCTTCCCCTAACTCACTACTGCTTGAACTTCAGGGCTCTCAGCTTAAACATCACAACCTGCCATTCTAAATGAAGTCCGGATCCACATTTGCTAGACTCTAACACAGTACTGTGGTATATCTGGTTTTTTCTCCATAACCCTTATCACAGTTTATGATGATATTTTTACTTACGTGGTGATGTGTTTCATATCTGCTTCCCTCACTCAACTGCAAGCTCTCTGAGGGCAGGGATCGTGCCAGTGTGGTTCACTACTATATACCCAGCACACCATCCCACAAGTAATAGATGTTCAGTAAATCTTTACCCACATGAAATAATAAATGGCTATTTGTTTTCACTTTCTTCATTTTTATAGAAGGGAAAAGTAAAGCTCAGGAGAAAAGAGTTTTCCTAGGCCACTGAGGTGCATGCTGGCCAAGCCGGGATTAGAATCATAACTATTCCTGCCAGCTGGGTCTAAGGAAAGGAAAGGAATGTGTCAGGTGAAACTGGAAGTGGGGAAGGGATGCAGAGAGGTTCCATCTACCCTGTAAAATTCTCTAAATGCTAATAAATGAGGAGTTTTAATTTTTTTCATAGCTTATTTCTTATCCTTAAAGAATATTCAAATAGTGGCACTCTAATTTATGCAAAAATTACTATTAGCTATTTTCCCAGCCACATGGCTAGGCAGATCTATTTGAGAAAATGAATGACAAAGGCAAAAGAAAAGAAGCCATATGGCCACCCTCACTTTGTCCCATCTGTTGCGCGGGGACCTTGGCCTTTGGCTCAGCCTAAAACCAGAGGAGAATCTCAAAAACTCTGAAGTCCTTCCCCCTTACTGTCCCCAGCCCTGTTTGTGCTGAATGCCTACCACCCACACAAGTTAACTGTTACTTTGGACCCAAACTGAGCTTTGCACCCAACTTTCGCAATTCAATTCAATGTATTCTTTGCCCAACAGAAACAGTGGAAAACTAACTCACAGGGGCTGATGGGCCCCTCTGAGTCTGCACAAAGTGGGCCCAGGAGAGGGGTCCCTCAGAGTCACCAGCAGACAAGGACACAGAGTGAAAAGGCAAACACTGTCTTTCAACACAGTTGCTCTGGGGTATATCGCTCAGCCCTGGGCTTTTACATAGTCTTCCTCACCTCCCTGGCAGCAGCATACAGGCTTTTACATATTCTTTCTATTCTTCCTAGAGCAGGGGAGCCTCCTCAAGACCTGCAAACTAATGGACCATTAACACATTTACCACTCATTCAGCACATTAGCCTTTCCCAAGTGCCAGGCTCTGTGCTGGGCTCCGGGGCCAAGTATTTACACTCCAGGATCTCAGGAGAAGGGACAGAAGCAATGAATTTCCATGCATGGTGGGCAAGAGCTATCTTGCTGGGCTGCCGACTCCTTCCCCTACCTAATGGGTGGGGCTTGTTCTGACTGTGTGAGCTAACAACGTGGCACCAAAACCCTTAAGGAGTTCCAATGCCTAAACAATACAATCTAGAAATCTAAGCCAGGTGAGCTGGGAAGTAGCTACCAGTCAGAACTTAACGCGTCAATGACATAAAACCTTTCGTGCAGTTAAAGCATAAGCCTGCTAAAAAGGGCCCACACCTGGAGATCGGGTCTAGTGCCACTTTCATGACTGACCCACTCTGGACCCCTGCGCCCCTCTGAACCCCAGTTCCATCAACTGTACAAAGGGCAGGACAGATCTTTCCAACTCTGCCAATCTAAGCATCAGTGACCTGAAATAAACCACCTTTCTTCCTGATTCAGCAAAGTACACTTCCGTTAGAAATCAGGAAGGGAGGTAACTAAAACAGGCTAGTAGCCGTGGTGTAGCATCTAAAAGAGCACTTTTGTATCAGTGTGTTGTGTCCCTACTTCCTTCTTCAATTCTGCTCCAAGGATCCACGTTGCCTTTGGCTAAGCCCACCTATCTCTCTAATCCTAACACTTTTAGACCCGTAAGTAAGATTGAGCAAGAAGCAAGAAGCTCAAGACTAGTGGAGACTGGCTCAGTCTGAATGACCCAATCCCATATGCTGTGCCAGGACCCTGTGCTCCTGTTTCCTTCCCTGGGTAAGTGCAGAAAAGCTCTTCCCTGCCATTTCCTCTACCTCCAAGCTGGGCACTGTTGTGCAGCTGCAAAGAATTTGGGAGAGGGAAGAAAAGTCACTGTGATGGGATGGAACAAGGCCTGGCCTAAGTCTCCAAGATCTCACCCTCTCGTCCCAGCTCTCTTGCTGGTGGGATGACGTTGGAGAAATGCCTTCCCTGATTTCTGCCTCTGCTTTCTCATCTGTAAAATACGAGGTTTGAACTGGACCACCCCTGAGCCCGCCTCTCACTGCCAAGATGATGATTCTTTCCACTACTCACTACTGGACACACAGCATGGCCAAACCGTGGCAGAGACACGGTCCCACCAAGTGGGCCACTGCCACCAAGGTGAGAAGGGGCAGGGGACCTGGACCACACAGTAGTTAGGAAATGAGGAAAAGGATGACCACAGAAGACCAGGGAACACCAGGACTTGGGAACAACCTTGGGAAGCACGGGAAAGGCAAGGAAGAAATCAGAAACTTTGAGATTTGAGATGAAGCATAGGAAAAATAATGATGCAAGGCAATTTGACATAGTAATTTAGGGTACTGACTCCAGAGTCAGAGTGTGTGGATTTGAACCCTTCCTGTGCTCCTTACTAGCAGTGTGGACCTGAAACAAATTATGTAACCTCTCTGTGTATCAAGTTCCCCAGTTATAACATGAGGAAATAGCAGTATGTCACGTCATGGGGGCCTTAAAAAGAATAATCCAGTTAATAATGCCTAATAACTTAGTGCCTAGCACATAGAAGCTCATTCTAAGTGTTTGCTTTTATTACATCACTATAACATCATATATTATATTTTACCATCATATATTATATTTTACTTCAGTAATAATAAATTACTAAAACAAATAGGATCCATAGAGTCTAGTCCCTGCTCTCTCACTTGTGACCTTAGGATGTAGGTTCCTCATTTATAACATGAGAATCTGAACAAAATCAGTGTCTGTCAAACTAGAATCTTTAAACATACTGTTGAGTGATTATATCTGAGTCCCCTATGAGTATTTTAAACATTTTGTGTTCTCATTAGAATGGTCATCTAAACAAATTCTAATTAGCATATCTGGATTTTCTGAATGCTTACTTTAGAACCAAGTTCTGCCACAAGATTTCAAAGTCCAAGTTTCTATTTGTGTTTGTGATTGTGTTGGCACCAGTATAATTGTAGCAGGCTAATGAGGACGGAACAGATGCAGACTTGATTCATGAATGACGAGACTGGACCAAATGAAAGCCAAATGTCATCAAATGAAGATTGTTTAAGTGGAAAAATGGATGGAGAACTGAATCATTAACACATAGTAATATAGACTGGCTAAACTGAAAAGGATCAGCCTATAGCATTCACCACCATAGTCACCTTGCAATGTATAATTTGGTTTCAGCTAACCAACGTCAGCTGTCTCACCACATTTACAATG
This sequence comes from Propithecus coquereli, assembly GCF_000956105.1. NCBI lineage: Eukaryota > Metazoa > Chordata > Mammalia > Primates > Indriidae > Propithecus > Propithecus coquereli. Next base: position 1,611,490 of record NW_012137192.1, read on the forward strand.
TTACTTTGAATTGTATTGATTTTGCAATTTTGTTTGCACTTAATTCATAAATATGTATGGGTCATATAGCTGTATAATAGCTTATAAAGGGTTTATATCTAGTTTTACATATGTGCATATTTAAGTAATATTATAATAAAAAGAAATTTAGTGAACACAAGGGTAACCTTGCCATTTTTGTTCTCTTAAAGAAAGTCCAAGCATTATTCTAGTTTGAGGAAAACTGAATTAAATTCTCTCCCAGGTCCCTTATGGCTCTTTGAGTTTCAGAAAAATGATCATGTAAGTTATAGACATGTTGAGCTTCATTAAGGTGGCCAAGTGAGGATGCTGGCTTAGAATTCAGGAAAAAAGGCAGGACAGGAAAAGCATTTAGAAACGAATTACAGAGAGGAGCAGCTAAACCCAGAGATGGAATCTCTAAGGAAATGTGCAGCATGTTCAGAGAGAGAAAAGCAAACAGCTGATATCTGAGCTTCAGGGAGTTCACCCAGCCTCACAGCCCTTACATCCTTCTGTGGAAAAACACCATTCCCTTTTGCATTAAAGGTGATCTTCTCTGGATTACCCAAAGCATTATTGGTCCATCTGGGAAGTGAATGGCTTAGAATCTTCCGCAGAAATAAAACGAGCCTCAGTTATTATATTCCTCCAGGCCTGAAGTCAAAGCAATAAAGAGCAAGTCCAGACTGACACTGAGAGATCCGGCCTTGATCTCTAAGAGCCAGGCCATCAACTCACTTCACCCACAACTCTCAGAAACACAGGAATCCATGAGGTACTTCTGCAGAGCCAGGTGGCTCCCAGGGCTGCAGCAAAAGGAAAAAGGGGGGTGGTCAGGGCAATTCCGTGCCAGGTTTCAGAGATCAGAACTCATGTCCGGCACTAGCACAAACCAAAGCTAACCTTTCTGCCTGGTTGCAAATCTGCCCTCTATGATAAGCCACTGGGCCCTAACAGGACCACACAGTCCCGTGTCCACGAGAGCCAGATGTATTTAATCCCTGTGTGAAAACCAAGAGAGACCCCTTCCGTCCCTCCTCCAACCCCAAACTCAAAATCATGGAGAAAAGCATGGGAGAACCCCCCAGCCCTGAGAAACCCAAGCTTACTGTCTGTCTTCTTCTGAAAGTGAGGTTCTTCCACAGCAGCAACCTCAGCTGGGGCCAACAAGCCATGTCACCTCAGCCGGTACCCACAGCGTCTGGCTCAAGAGCCCTGGAAGGCAGTGGCCAGAGCTCACACCAGGGACACTGTGGCTGGTCATTAACTGAAAGATAAAGCAGGAGAGAGATAGCTGTCAGTTATTGCTGCAAAGCCGTACGCCAATGAGAGCTGTCGCTCCAACCTCTCACCTGAGCCCTCCAGCACCCAGGTCTGCGTCATGACTGCTCCTCAATGGTTCATGAGTTCCCGAAATCCAGCCTCTGGGTGCACCAGCAAACAGGGCTTCAAGAGGTTTTCTGGCAGTAGCCTGGGAGCTAATCATTAGGGTCCTAATCATTTTAGCTACATGGGTACAATCATTTGAGAATGAAAATGCACTTATGAAAACAGAGCAAGCACTCTTAGGTAGCCAAAACGTGGAGGATGCAAATGACACATTGGAATCCCAGAGACCTGCCTCTCTTCTCTAAGAAAGTGCCTCCCCTTACATAAAATTTCAGCAGCATTTGTAAATTTTGCCTCAAGCCTAGAATGACTTCTGCGATTCCCTGAAATGCGCCGTGGACTAAATTTTCAACAAGTTACAAAGCGGGGTCCTTCAAATGATAAATGGCACCATTGATAAAGCAGTTTGCCCATCTGGAGAGCCACAGCATGCCTTAGATGACTGTGAGTAAACACCAAGGAAACGCCACTGACACCTGGCTCTCAGGTGATGAGGACAACCCTAGTGCTGTGTCTCTATGGAAAGAAAACAACATCCCACGGAGAAACAAGTCTGCTAAGGCCGGCTCGGCGCGGCGTCTGTGAAACAGACGTGCTCCCACGGTTGGGACATATGCACACTTCTGGCTGTGCTCTGCCTGCACCTGAACACACAACCCACTCACTACTCCTTGTCACGTGTCACATGTGCCTGCTTGGAGGACTTTTTGCTATGCTGAAGCAAGAAGGGGTTCTCATGAACAGGGATACAACATTTCATGTTTCCCAGCTGCCCACCCAAGAGCTGTGCTTATTTAATGCTGGAATAGACCCAAGTAGTTATACTAAAGTTAAAGCTGGGGCGGGAGTAGAAAATGGAAAGTGGAAGAAGGGAGGATACACAGGTGAAAGTTAGGCTCTGTTGGCACCTGATAGTCATGAACCCTCTGCAGAAACCAGAAACTAGCTTTACTTATAAAATGGCTCAGTTAATCACCGTGGCCTCCAGCGGAGTAGGCATAGGTGAGACACTAGGCATGAGAAATAAATGGCAGAAGGAGCTAAGAAGGTATTACAGTAACCACTGATGGATTCAAAACCAAGTTCTGAACTAAAAACCTGTGAGTTCAAATGAGATCTTACTGCAAAGGTCAACCTCTAGTAGGATATTATCATTTTGTCCCTCACCCCATGAGGACTTGGATTTAAAACTTCTAGAAAAGAAAAGAGATGGGAGGGAATTTGCAGTGTCTGACAAGAAGGGACGACCTTGTGTTATGTATTCTAATTCATTCATTGACAATTCAATAAATCAGGAATTCCTCTGAAACATTCACACCTTAGGACCTATTTCTTTTCCTTATCATTTGCTCAGCAAACCTCTTGAAAGACACAGACCCCCAAAGTTTCTCACTCCAAAAAGAGGAAGAGTTAAACTGGCATTATGTCAGTTCGTCGAAAGGTGACAACTGGCATCACAGCACTGACAGCTAGAACAGCATTGTGAAACACATGCTTGTAATCCTAAATTGTTTTTGTCAGTGGCTTAGGATAGGGCTTGCATTCCAGAAACACTGAAATAAATAATTAGCTAGATTTTTCACATACAAAAGCTGCTCTCCAGGGATCACTTAGTTGATTTAGAAGCTACATGAATGCTTTCAGATTCCCAAGGTAACACTGAAGAGGCTGGAATTATTAATAAAAAGGAAACTAGCAGAAAGAGCCTAGACATGAATTGGCCCCAGATCCCCAACCATGTGCCCTTGGCCAAGCTTTATGCTCTCTGAGCACCAATTTCCTCATTATAGAATGAGGATGATAATGCCTACTTTGCGTGATGTTCTAAGGATTAAATGATATAATATAAACAAGTCCCCAAGACAATACGTGTCAAAATGTAAGCATGAGTTCCCTTCTCTCCACATACCTTTCTTCATTCTATCAGTACCCTCTACCAAAGAAATGGACATATCCTGGCCAAACAGGACATTCCATTTTTTCTAGAAAATCCACTGTGGGTTTCTGAAAAGGTGGGAGGGGGAAGCAGGAAGGATGAAATCTGAATAGCCTAGTGTTGGAATGCCCGGGGCCAGACCCAAGTACAGAAATGCCTCCCCTAATCCCTGAGTGGAGAAGCTCAGAGGCAGAGAAGACATACCTCCACACAACATTCATGAGAAGAGAAGAGAAAGGCCAGGAGGTGTTTTCTTGGAGAATATCTTCCTAAAAGTAGAGTTTCTGGGTCTCCAAAAATGGGTTTTGAGCCAGGGACCCTCCAGGAAACACACAGAGAATGTGAGCAAGAGTAGCACAGAGCAGCTGCAGAAAGTTCTACTTTGGCTTTGCTGGGTGCAAACAGGCAAGCTGCCTACCCCAATTCCTCCCTCCCACCTTGGCATCGCCCTGGCCTCCTGCACAATCCGCTGCCCCCACCTCAGAACACAACGATCAATGCCGAGAGCGCTCCATCCCAAAGAGGAGGATTTGGCAATGCCTGAGCCCTTCTGTTCAGGTAACTGAAGCCAAAGGGACATTTCCACATCAGTTTTCCAAGGAAGTGAACAAACAAACCAAATCCAAAAAAAGAAGAAAAAAGCAGTACTATGTACTAGATTTCTCAATGTTTCAAAGCGTCGCGCCCTCACTTCTGCCCTCGCACATATTTCCAGTTACAGGCTGCAAAGGATCCCATTTCCCAATCATCGCCAGTCAATAGGCCACTCTCTTCCTGCTCCTGGATGACCACAACAGCCTCTTCTGTGGCCTCTGTGCCTCCAGTCTTGCCCCTCTCCCCTCCACTTGCCACAGAGCACCCAAAGTTACTTGACTAAACCAAATATATGAAGATGCCACTCCCCCACTTAAAACCTTCTGCCAGCTCCCCACGACCCTGAGGGCAGAGTCCAGTCCTCACTAAGGTTTACCTGGCCTCCCCACTGGGACTCCAGCCTACTCTCTTGCCACTCCCCACCCACCTAAGCAATGCCCTGGAGGAGAACTTACAGGCTCTGAATGTGCTGCACTGGTCTCCTACCACTGGGTCACTGGCGTGTTCCCTTGTCCTAAAACGACCTCAACCTTAGGTCTCCACTTAGCTGTCGGGTCCTCAGGAGTCCTTTCCTGATCACCTCCCCTGCACTGACATGTGGGCTAGGAGCTCTTCCTAGGTGCTCGCAGGGCAGCCCCTGCTTTCCCTTGTAGGATTTCTCCCACTTTCTGCATCAGGGCAGGGACCATTCCTGTTCCTTCATTGCTGTTGTCCCTGGTATGCAAAACTGTCCTGGCTTGTAGTAACCACTCAGGGGACGTTTGCTTAATTAATTAACTAAAGATAGACATGAGAAATAGGGTGTCAGAATACAAGGGCGGTGGCACTCTTGGGCCTGTGGTAACTGATTCCTCAAGCTTGATTAATTGATTTAGGCAAACTGTCCCCAGAGAGGGCTCTGTGTTCAGCAGGCATCCACCACACCCTCCAGAGGGTCACAAACGACTGCTGAGCTTCCTAGGTGACTCCTGGGACTTCCCGGAAAATGTGATTGAATCCAAGTCCTCTTCCCATCGATACCAGGTTTAGCTAAGGACTGAGTAGCCCTCCCAGGGCCAGCAGGCCATGAAATCGGCTTTCTGCCAGTCCTCACTCTTGAGTCCTGGGGCATTCTCCCTGGGTCTCACCATATCTCACCCAGGTGAATCTCCCCTTGCCAAAATTCAATAATCTCCACATCCCAACCTTGTTTGTACTTGTACAGTATGAGTCTGGTGGAAGTAACTGCTCAAATCTCTGACCAATTTTCCTTAGAAATTTCCACTTCAAATGCCACTGATATTTGAAAGTTATTAATATCTATAGACTACAACAGACTGCTGACATATAACCTTCCCAAATAAGCAAAAATGCTCCACACCACTAGTTGCAGAAAAATGTAAATTAAAACCACAATGGGATATCACTGCACATCCACTAAATTAAAAAATTAAAAAGTGCTGCTGAGCATGTGAGGCCACTGGAACTCAATACACTGATTGTGGGAATGTACAATGTAAGAGCCACTTTGGAAAACAGTTTGGCGATTTCTGGTAAAGTTATACATACACTTAAGATATGGCCCAGCCATCTCCTCCAAGGTATTTACCCCAAAGAAATGATAGCATATGTCTACACAAAGAACTGTATGTGAATGGTCACAGAAGCCTCATACAGAATAACCAAAAACTGGAAACACCACAATGTACATCACCTGGTGAATAAATTCAAATGAAATACGACTCAGCAATAGAAAGGAACCAACTACTGATACATGCGACAATATGGATGAATCTCAAAAGCCTTATGCTAAGAGAAATAAGCCGGACACAAGAGACTACATACTGTATGATTCCATTTATGTGACATTCTGGGAAAGATGACACAGAAGGGACATAAGTCAGTGCAGCACTTGCCAGTGGTCATGGGTAGAGAGAGGACAGACTACAGAGCAACATGGAAATAGTCTTTATCAGGGTAGTTACACACGTGTATACATTTGTCAAAACCCATCGAACTGTACATTTTTTTGAAGGGTAAATTTTCCTATATGTAAATTATACATCAATAAATCTGACACGTATAAAAAAATCTATCTTCTATTATAATAATCAACATATACCACAAGTCAAATTATTCCCTGGAAGACCCAAGAACTGCATAGTATAAAGCCTGATTACAGTGTGAACCCCTCAGAAGGGGAATAGTAAGTAGACAGTCATCATCACTTATTAATTCCACAAACAAGTGCAGCCTTAACTCTGCAAGGCTCCCATGAGCCACAACAAATATTTATTAAGGGCCTATCATGTACCAGGTGCAGTTTCAGACTCTGGAGATTCAGCAGTGAACAAGAGACAAAGTTCCTGGGTTGCTGGGCGTCTATCTAGCAGAGGTGGAAAATAGACAAATAGCAGTGGGTTGCTGAAGCTGTGGGTGGTAGGAGTAACGAAGAACAAGGCAGATTAAGGGGACAGAGAGTAACAGGGAAGGAAGTCACTCCTTTCTGATGAAGCATCTTTAGGACAGTGAAGTGAGAGAGGGGGACCATATGCTACCCATAAAGGGCTCACTTAAGTGACAGCTGGGATTATAAATACTTTTCACTTTTCCCTAAACCAAAACCTGGAATGCCAGGCAGACTCGGTAGTGCTGGCAAAATAAAAAAACAAAAAAAAATAAGGGTTCAAAGGAAGCTAGGTGGAAAGCCGAAAATAACGACCCTAGTCAGCACCTAGCACCTGCTCCCCTCCCCTTGCTCATCAAAACATTGTGCCCCTTTGAACCTGACATGCAGGTTTCAAAGAGAGATGAGAGAACTGAACCATAAAGAAGAGAGGAGAGAGGAAGATACGCCAAAAAGACAAGATAGGAGGATTTTTTTTCCCATTTGGCGCACATAAAAGAAAACCAGGAACTCCTTTTCGTGACAGCCCACTACCCTTCTACAGCTTTAAATCTATTTACGGAAACGTAGTGAGGGAAAAAAGTGCACACGTTTGCGTGGCTACTAGAAACTGTTCGCCTGTGCAGTAATGAAAGGGCGGGCTGGTCTTTTTCCTTCCTGCAAGAACATTGTCAGCACCTGAGCTTTAGGGCTGGGCTCCCAGCTAAGGGCGAGAGTCAGCCCACATGCCTTAGCCAGGGCATGTTCCAGAAGAGGAGGGTTTCCAAGCAGGGACCACACAAGATGCCACATCTCACTGGGACAGAGAAGTTGGCCCCTCTGGGCGAGAAAGGCCAGTCTTTCACAGGCCATGCTCCATCTGATTGTTGTATTAGTAGATAGAGTCCCATGGGAGACCCACTTCCGCCACACCCCTGCTGCAATCTTAGAGAAGCTGAGGCCCCAAAAAGCAAGTGACTTGCCTAGAGTTAGAGCTGACCCCTTGGTTTCTCAAGAAATAACTTTTTCAACAGCGGTTACATGTTCCTTCCCATTTCCCCTACGATTTTCTTTGCTCTTCTGAACACACTTCTCTGACGAATTCTATCCAATGAGTTCACATACCCAGAATGTGCAGTCAGCAACTAATTTTCATCCTTCAAAAACAGTGGCTATAGGACAGCTATTTCTCCAAACTTAAAATAAATGAACTTCTTTCTTACATTAAAAAAATGGTGTGTGTGTGTATGTCTGCTTTGTTAGTAAAATTTCCAGTTACCAGAAGTGAGATGGAAGTCGAAATTTCTGATAACAGCTATCTGTATCTCTCTTGATGAAACTGCTTCTAGATGTCTTTTTCTTAATTGAGGCATAATGGACAAATAAAAATTATATATATATTCGCAGCGTCCTAGATGTCTTATATCACTAAACGGCTAGGCAGTAAACTGCAAAGCAGGAGGTAGACTTAACTGTATCAGAAACGAACTGAAAATGTTTTGGTGCTAAGGCTCAACTGATTGCCTATTCATGAGATGTTGATGCAAATGCAAGAATCACAGATGTGGCTCATGTGCCTCATCTCCAGAGAGATGTGCAGGGTCCTATAATGTTAGGATATGAAACTCACAAGCCCAACAGAGCATTCTCGCATTGGAAAGGGTCTGTTCTCCGATTGCCTCTCTGAGCATATGTCACTGGATCAGTAGCAACAAGGAGGGAAAAGCCTAAAGAGGTTACTAAAGGCCAGAAAGACCTGGCTGCACCCATGACTGAAGACAGCACGTGGCTGCTGTGGGAGTGGGAGGGGATTCTGAGTCATCCTGTGATGTCTCCCAGGCTGACCCGTCAGCTTTATGAAGCCCGAAGCTAATCTGACTGCCTGGGTTGAACTTTTCTGGCCTCCAGATGCTACTGAGTTCTCTATCGTTGAACGTATTCTTGCTAGTGTCCCCTAAATTGCACCCCCTCGCACCCCCCAGCCATCCCGTAGACTACAACCCTGGTGAAACTGCCCTTAGTTAGAAGGGCCTGCAAAAGGCTCACAGGCTGCTACTCAGCCACCCCTGAAACTGTGTTCCTCCTTAAACTATAATGTTTTAATATTCAAATTTGAGAAGACAAAAGGGTGTAAAAAAATCCTCTGAGGTAAAAGTCAAGGATGAAATGAAGTCATTGCATCATGCCTGAAGAATTCTGGCATTCCAGAAGAGGTTCTGCTATCACACTGCTCATTGAAAAATATATAAAATCCATTGAATTTTATCAATTCCAACCATCTGTAACTTGGGGGGGCTTTTTTTTAAAGTGCCAAATGCATCATACATACTTGATTATTAGTAACATTAAGATTATAGATAACCACACATCCCTCTTTCACCCTGGAATACATATCCACTTTCCTAGATACAATTATTTGCTAATAGTTAATTTTCAAAATGAGAGCTATGAAATGAATACATTAAAAAAATGAAAGAAGTCTGTGAATTCTATACAAATCTGTACCAAGCCTTTGAGAAGCATTATTTCCTCCCACTGTCAACAATTCTATGTTAAAGGAGATCCTAAAGGTTTAAATCTATTTCCATCATGTCACTGATACTTGGACAACCAAAGATCCTATTTAACACCCTTAACATTCCAGTTGCCACTAGCTAAACGGTCTCAGGACTTCTGAAACTCTCAACAGCCAGGATTTCTGAAAGCAGACCTGTCCTGTACCCAAGTCCTTGTTTCATCCCTGTAGAATTATGGAGAAATTCTAACAAAATGTTAGAGATGGCCCCCCTTTCCCTGCTGATGTCCGCTAAGCAAACACAGAGCAACCTTCAAAAGAAGACTTCAGCAAACAATACGACTATTTGCCTTTTCCCTGGTGGGGGGTATACAGCACATAGGAAAAAGAACCTTTCCCCTTGAAAAGATATCAGCCTGTCAACATTATATGTCATAGGAAAAAAAAATCACATTTTTTCAACCACAATCATAATGCCAGAATAAAAGGAAGCTGAAAGGGACTATTGAATTCATAAATATCCTGAGCTACAGAAACACAAGCAAGCAAGACTCCAACAGCCATCTTTTATTTGCAGAAAAATTTGATTGTATAATGTTCCCCGTTGTTATAGGAGGGTTTTCCAAAAGGATTTTAGGAAAAATGGTTTAGTGACTATATCAGCAGAATTTTTTTTTTTTTTTTTTTTTGCTTACATCTCTGAAGGATCAACGTCTTCAGATGTTCAACTTTCTCCCAGTCTAAAAGGTTTATATTTATAAAAGTGCTCAAAGGATTTGGGGGACAGACAAACCAAACTGTCTTTCCTTTCCTTTGGGCCTATTCTACTATTCAGCAAACTCCCCAAATCCTTAACTCCTTTGTTTTCTTGACTTAACTGGTCCAGTAGGAGGAAGGGAGACTTTGGAGTCAGAGAAAGCTGGGTTTGAATTCTAACACTGCTACTCACCAGCTCTGGGACCCTGGGGATTCTGAGCCCCTCTATCCTCTCCATAAAATAGAGCTGATAACATATGTAAAACATTTATCCAGTTCCTGGAACAAAGTAAGTACACAGTAGCCATTATAACGATTGTTGCTGCCAACTTCACAGAGTACAGCTTTCATCAAGGGTGGGTCACAGAGTGGGTAGTTTATTAAAGCAATCTTTCTCTCTTTGTCCACAGATGACACTATTTCCCTGGAGGGCCTTTCCAGAGCAAAGCGGAGCTCTCTCCAGTGCCCAGCTCACTTGGAGAGGTGAGAGAGTTGCTCTAGCATCCTGGTACCACTTCTGACCATTGTTTTACCAGGGGGTCCCCACCAACCACTTAACTATTCTCTCCACAGTCCCACGCAAATCAGCTCCTATTACCACACTGCCACCTTCCTACAAGTCTTCAGTCCCTGGCTCAGTTTTCCTCTCCGCTCCCATTTCCTCCAGCCTCTATGTCAATTACACATTGGAAATCTGGACCTCATAATTCCGCCACCTTTTCAGCTCTACCTACAATCTTCCCCATGTACCAATTCATCGGGTGGTCCCTGCTAAACTGTAAGCTATGCACCGCAAGCTACTATGTCCCAACATCTCCTTATTCTCCACCACTGAGTCTGGGATGACCGGTGATCCATAAACATTTGCGGAATGAAGGCCTGTGAAGTAAAACCTCAGCTGTAGTTAAAGATAGTTAACGTAGATTCACTAAAGTAACAAATCAGAAATTTCACTGAAAGTAAAGGTTCGAGTAGCCCAAAACCATGACACAATTTCCAGCTGCGTTCTCAGGAACACAAGTTCAAATGTGAGTGCATCTAATTTGATTTTCCTAAAAGCCTCTCTAATTTGTTGGGAAAGACATTCAAATTCATTATCTTCATGTGACCAAGAGAGAATCTGCAACTGAGGTTCAGAACCCCTGGAAACATGCCAGCCAACAAGGACACTTTCCCTAGGCGCTCACCCCAGAATACAACACTGTCAGCGTCGATCGGGAGCTCTGAACTCTAAACCCACAGGTTAAAGTCACGAACTCACCCAATGAAGCCTATCAACAATCCCTGGACACAATTTTTCCACCTTAACACTTTATTCTCTTTACTTTTGCCAAAACAAGTTATCCAATCTCCAGGCTCCTGTCCAGTTTCAGTTCAGAGAGTATGTGACCGACACCAGCAGCCTTCTGTGGAATGTCCTTTCACCAGCCAGCTCTTGAGGCAATCGTATGTCATGTGTCCGAGATACCTCTGTTTCTGCAGCCCAGTGAAGGCCGGCTAACTAGGTAAATGAGAATTTAATCAGGGTTCCAGGGCAGGCACAGAGGCAGAGGATTTAAGTCTTGCCATGCAAATCGTGTAACTAAGTTTCTTCTCTAGAATAACCAAAACAAACCATTCTGCTGGCTGCCTCGCTAAATTAAGAGAAGAAAGAGGAATAAGATCACAAGTTTAAATCCACATACTTGTGATTCTGAAAAACAAAATCTTAAGGGTGTTAGTTAGCCTTTTTAGAAAAATATTGGCAAATTGAACTCTATTATTTGAGGTCTGAGAGGATCTTACCAAAGGAAACAGACCTGTTATTATTCCAATATTATCAAGAGGCTGAGTATTCCTTATAGAAAATGCTACTGTCATTAAGATTTTCACTAATCAAATAATTCTGTGTGTCAAAGAAAAAGGTGCTCAAGGAAAAATGGGACTAAATTACTGGGTGGCATTTCTGCTAGCCTCCTTTTTTCAACTTAAAAAATTCACACAGTCCAATCCCCCCAAGCAATGCTGTGTTAAGTGTCTATAACAGGTGAGAGCCACTGGCCCCAAATGGAGCTATGTGTGGGGACAGAGTGCCCTGCTCCTCTCTGCAGCCTCCAGGGACACACCCACTACCCTTAATGGAAGCCACTGGAGCAAAGTGTCAGACAACCCTCCATCTGCTCCACAGAGGGGAAAACCACGTTGCGATTACGTGAAATGTGACTGGAGTTGCAAACTGGAAATGGTACTAGTTCCACTAAATTTGCAAATCCTGCAGCAGGACTGAGAACTGAATAAACAATACTTGACCAAAGGCTTTATCTTGAACTCAAGGTCCTTACTATGATTAACATAATCGTTAAAAACAAAACAACGCTGCCTTGAATCAAAATCAATTGTAACCAGCCAAAATTAGCATCAAGGTTTTATGCTTTTGCACAAAGAAACAGTCTATAGGATGGTGGTGCATGCCTGTAGTCCCAGCTACTCGGGAGACTGAGGCAGGAGGATCACTTGAGTCCAGGAGTTTGAGGTTGCTGTGAGCTGGGCTGGTGCCACGGCACTCTAGCCAGGGCAACAGAGCCAGACTCTGTCTCAAAACAAAAAAAAAGAAAAGGAACAGTCTATAGGAAACTCTCAACGTTCAGGATTTCTGTAGAGATTTCTTTCTGGTTCAAACTTACAACCAAAGAGCAATTTTTGTTAGTGAGAAAAAAATTCCAATTGAAAAACCCATTAAGATTCAGATTGGATCAACAGGATAAATAAATGAGGCCAGTCCAATATTTAAGTATTCAGTGTCCATTTCAAGCTGAAAAAGACAGACTTTTATAGACACAATTTCTTTTTTCTCTCCTCTAAAAGATACTGTAAAGATTACCCTAAATTCTGGTACAGTAGAAAAAAGCCTGAATTAAAGAAGAGACTAAGAGTTTTATTTCCACTTAACGGCAGCTGGAGAACAAATTTTGGCAAGCCATTCTACCACTGTGAGCTACAGAACAGAAAATAAGTCTTTATGATGAAGAAGTTGGAGAAAATGACTTTCTGAGTCCAAGAAAATTGCCTGGGGCTTGGGTATCGGGTAGCCATGGAAAATACATCCGAAAGAAGATGAGAAACCATAACTAGACCCCAACATCAAGAATATGTTGCTATTCCTCACACAGTGCCGGAAGAGGTGCAAACTGATACACTTTGAGAACTAAGAAGAAAGTGCTATGAGAGGACAGAGAGATGCCTTCCTTAAAGGTTGTGGGGAAGGTAGCATGAGAAATTCAGCCAGGTGAAAAAAGCCCAAACTCTGGGTCAGAAGGACTCAGATTTGAATCCCTAGTTCTGCCATTAGCCAAATATGGGAAACACAAATAAGTTATTTAACTTCTCTGTCAGGTGCATCATCTGAAAAATGGGGCCACCAATAGTCCACCTCAATATTTCCTCAAATATGGGAGAGTTAGATAAGATGAATTTAAGTGGCATTCGAAGGATTTTGGACAAGCACAGGATTAAACACTGAATCACATAATGAGAAGATTTTGTTCTTTTCTGCACTTTTTTAGCCTTTATACAATTTTTATTACATTAAGGAGAAAGTCTTTGTTTAGTCTTCTCTTTGACACCTCTTTAAACACCTGCTCATTTCCCTTTTTAACAAAGTGAGAGCATGTCTCAGAGACAGGTAGGGAGGGCATTTGGGAAGCAAGAGTTAAAGACAGACTATAACAAAAATAATTTGCTGTCATTCTAATTACTTTTAGAATTACCTTCTGTTTATGATAACTGGTATTGGTTTTCAATTTATAGGACTAATATAAAGTTAACTTTTAAAAATACACTGATGATTACAAAAATGTAAGGCAATTTAAATAACTTGAGCTAGCTGAACTGCTGCCTATCTATAGGGTTCCGGGGAAGACGACATGACTTAACGCATGGGGAGCCCGAGGCCACGCTATGCTCCTTTACCCTGGTCTGCCTGATGGGTAAAATTCCAGCAGGTGAGGAATATAAGTGGAGGGTACATTGTAAACAAAGGCGAATATGAAAGATGATGGAAGATTCCAGATCAATGAGGAGCCAAATAATGGCAGGAACAGGTTCTTAGAGAAGAAGTCAGAGAAAAGACAAAAACCTATAGAGGGAGATTCATTTAACGGCTACTAAGCCATACTGTGTGCCAATCACTCTGATGAGAAAACCAGGTACAGTTCCTTCAAGTATACCTCTTACAATCCACGACAAAGCTGTCAAAATAGATCAGAGTCTTATTTCAAAGAGCCTTGAATGCCAAGCAAAAGAGATCATTACGGCAGACTCTTAAAGTCTTCTGACATTTGTTCAGCATCTAGTATTTTACATGGCACATGGTGTTTATTTGCTGAACAAATTATTTCAGTTTAAGAGTAGTGTTTACATACTAGCAGATTTAATTTTGATATATATATATATATATCATTGTTGTTGCTGTTAGTATTATATCTTCCTCTACCTTCCCTCTCACAATACTAGAGATCAGCCTAAGCCCAGCTAAGGCAAACCCTGCCATCTCCAAGGCCCTGCATCTGGGGGTGGAGAAGGGTCTGCAGGTCATTCTATCCTCATCAGTCTGGGCCTTTCCTTTCTCTCTGCCTTTCCAAGGAAAGCTTCTGCTTGCATCAGCATTGCCTTTATGTCAATCTTGGATCATCTAAATACCAGATCCAATCGATTTCAAGCTGCCATCCCCCAAGGACTTGTTTCTTCAAGAAAATAAGCTTGGTTTGATTCTTGGAAAAAACAATTATTCTCAACCTGGCACCCTACAAGATTTTGCAAAACAAGAGTGAACAGGAGGGGATATAACATCTTCTCAGCAGCTCCTCCCCATTCCCCACTCCTGACCAGAAACCTATTGCTCCTTTTTGTCCTTTCTTCTTCCTTCCAGTCCTTATCTGTTATGGTCTCTGAAACAGCAAATTCAGGACAATGCTTTAGAAAATTTTGTGTCTACCCCCAATGAAGGTCTTCTGAGATGTTTTAAAATATCCTTATGAGTCTAGTTCTCTTCCTAAGATGGCCACTGGTGTTCTTTTCTTGGGAGATGAATGAGTCCTAGGAGTTTAGATTTTCTTTTGATCACATATGGACTCAATAGGACTCCACTATAAAATCAAAATGTATATCCAAAATGGAGATGTCCAGGATGGAAAGTTCAAATGAACATTTTATTTTAGAGAGATTTTCCAAATGATGAGTCGGAGGGGAGAACAGTATCTCACTTAATCATGTTTGCTCTATTTGAAAGTTACTGAATTGGACCAACTCCTCCTTCCTTTGCATTTCAAATGAGAATCTCCTTCGGGTTCTATGATTCGCATCTTCAACCACCCAAGATAGATAAATAGGAAATTTCAAAATCTTTCTCTCCTATACCTTCCTCTCCTCCCATGATCTTCCTTTCTTCCATCATCACTCTGATCAGGAATGTCTGATGCCCTCTCTGGATGTTTCTCCCCTGCCTCTCAAAATACACATGGTAGTCATACTATGCTCAGCACATCTCTCAGACCATATCTCCGGGTGGCTCTAATCAAAGGATCACCCCTTCTCCTAAACACAGACCTGGAGTTAGAGGACATAAAAGTTTGAAAAGCTCTTTAAAAGTCACATTTTATAGACCAACAACCTAAATCTCAGAAAAGTAAAATGACTTATCCAAGGTCACATGGCTCCTTCTGGGTTTGTGGGCATTCATGAACACCCTGTAATTATATATAAAATTTGGAGTATATGAGCCCATGTGTATTTTTTCTGGAGAATGCATAGCTTTCCATGTATCCTCAAAGAAGTCAATAATCCTCCCAAAAAATGATAACCACTGATAATTATATGCATATGTGAAAAGAATTTGAACTAAGATCTAATTGTTCCAAGTCTAAATAGTAATATGCTGCAGTCCCCAACTCCCAGGGTGTGGGCTGGTAAGTCTAGTACCGTCTGTGGCCTGTTAGGAACCAGGCCATGCATCACCGCCTGAGCTCCACTGCTGCCTCCCACACACCCCCAGCCCATCGGTGGAAAAACCATCTTCCATGAAATCAGTCCCTGGTGCCAAAAAGGTTGGGAATCACTGGTAACATAAATTAGTGATCTCGTGTAAGAGCAGAACCTAATTCAATAACTGTCATTGTCATCATCTGTTTTTTGCATGTCTGGGTTATCAGTGCAAGTAACATGGGATAAAAACAATTTGAAGTGGAAGTAAACTAAAAATCAAGGCTTTAAAATCACTGAAAACATTAGTATGAAATAAATAGCACCATATGCCAATCTCTATATTATGTGCTTTACAATACACACAACACAAATACCTCTTTTACAGATGAGGAAACTGAGGGAAAGAGAAATTTGGCAACTTGCCTAATGTCAAATGTCCATTAGTGACAGGACCAGAATTCCAATATATGTTAATTTGACTTTGATATTCACATTCTTTTTCACTAATACTTGTACCTACCCTTCAAGATGTCCTAATACTAATATGTTCTATTTACTTATTTAGGAAAAACTAAATAAATACTCTAAAGGTAGCCTCAAGGCAGTTTTTTATAAATGGAGGAACTACTAGAAAATTCTCCCTAAATACCAGTTACCATAAAACATCTTGACTTCAAGGCTAGTCAGATAAAATGCTTTAACTTCCAAGTGCTTCTTAGAAGTTGGATTCGGCATAGAAAACACTGCAGAGTTTTAAACAAACACACACACACACACACACACACACACACACACAAGAATAGATTCAATGCATATAAGGTTACTTTGTTTTTTAAAAAAGTGCTCAAATTTATAAATTACTTAGTTATCTCATTCTTACTAATAAAAATAAATTGATAACAACTCATAGTCTCCTTGAATGTGAAATGTCACAGACTAGAGCGTTTTCTCAAAGCACAGCTGCCTCAAAAGCGGAAATGAAACTGGAAGAAACAGAATTGTTTGTTCTACAAAATATGATCTGGCCTAAATAATTTAAGTATGCACTAAAAATTCTCTGTCTTTCACAAACCTAGCCTTAACTACAGTGCTCACAAAATTCTATTTCTAATGTTTTCCCATGATTATCCCATCATCTTAAGTAAAGTAGTCTTTTAGAATACAGGAAGCAAACACGAAGTTCCCACTCTCTTTGTGGGATTTGTTCAAGTCAGCATTTATTAAACCCCTTCTATATTAAAAGGGATGAATTAAGGCCTGGGGAGAATGAATCAAAGACCTCCCTCTAGAGAAGCATAGGCTCAAAAGGAAAACAAATAAATGTTAATAGAATAAAAAACAAAATTAAATACATGCCATGAAGAGTGCTGTAATCCAAGTCTTATGAGAGTGAAAGGGAGATAATTATTTTTAACTCAGTGTTGGGAGGGAGGAGTGGATGTAGGAGACATTGATGAGGATAGTAGCATTTAAATCATGTCTTAAAGTATGTTTGCAAAAGCTAGAGAGTTTTTAACCAAAGTTGTTGTTTTTTTTTCCCAGATGGAAAAGGACAGGATTTTAAACTTTATTTTGTTTTAGGAACGAAATCTGATGCGCTTTCATTGTGAGAATAAATGCTCTTTGCTTTAACATAGTTTATGGTCTTAACAGAATGCAGAGTAACTGAAGGCCCTATCTGAAAACAATTTAGCTAAGATTTTCATTCTCTGGCTTCATATATTTCTAAAATGCACCTCTCTATGGAAGAGGTACAGTCTTACAATGTACCATCTATGCAGACTACTTATTCAAGGAACTATTTTCAGATGACTATACTCAAATGGAATGAGAGAAACATCTTTTGCCTTTTGCTAGTATTTCATTGGTCAAAACTTTGATATTTTGACAAAGTATATATCCTGAGGTTGATAAACTCAGGGAAGCCAAACTTCAGCTATTTACAAACTCCATAACCATTCACTTGTTTATACCTCAGTTTCCTGATCTATAAAGGTAGTAACAGTACCCATTTCAGGTGGTTCTTGTGAGAAGGAACTGAGTTTTTACATGTAAAATGCTTAAAACTATGTCAAGCATGTGGTAAGTCAACAGTAAATGTAATTAGTTTTACCAAAAGGTGTTTTCTAAGGATTTAGTTCTAATTTGCTACACCAATTAATAAGAAGAGCAGTTTCTCATCCTACTTCACTTTTATAAAGCAGACTTTGAAACTGTATTTATTTTCAGAGAAATATACCTAAAGAAAAGGCTAAATCTGATCTCTAGACAATAACAGCATAACAGAGAAAAAGCTTATTTGAAAAGGTCCATAACACAATTAAGGATAGGACAAGCAAGAATCATATTATATTATAACCAATAACAAAATTCACCCAAGTTAGGATTTACAGCTAAACAGTTCCCTTCCCTTTTTCTTTTGTTCCTGTACTTTCACAGCCAAATACACTTCCATTCCAGTTTCCAGATCACACAGGAAAACATTTTGAAATCACGAATCTACTCACAAATATTTGACTAAAGCAATAGTATAGTTTTCATTTTAAACCAAGTGAAAAAAAATAGAGCTGAGTAAATTTTATTGTCTGTTCTTTCCATGATGTTGCAATCCCTATGCAACCAAGGTCTCCACAAGCTAAAGAGAATTTGTCTGGCCTACTCAAACCAACAACGGAAATATGATACTGGCCGTAGATTCTGATAAGGACTACAGCAGATAAATATACGAACATAGTGAGCATCCTTGGAAAGCTCCCTGTCCGCAGCAGCTGAAATGTACCAGCTCATTGCTTAGTGTGAGAGTTAAAGGGGTCTGGAGCTCACTCACTGGCTTCAAATCTCAGCTCTGCCACTTGCAAGGTGTGTGGTCAGGGACAAATCAGTTAGCCTTTCAGTTCCTTAATTTGTAAAATATGGATAATAAATGAGTTTTTTGTGAAGATTAAATTAGTATTTAAAAAGGATTTAGAACAATACTTGGCACACAGTGCTATGTAAGTGTTTATTAAACATTGCAATAATTTTGGCCACTCATGGTTATTTCCACAAGCAGATGTGAAGATGGTCTTGGTTTTTAGAGCAGGCTCTCTCCCAGAATAGTTAAATAAAACAAGCATTCAGAATGATCTTTCAAAATCTGATGCTGGAGTAAATGGCCATAAGGAGCATTATAACTGTATAGTAAATAAAAATGTATTTGTGGCCAGGAACAGTGGCTCACACCTGTAATCCTAGCACTCTGGGAGGCTGAGGCTGGTGGATTGCTTAAGCTCAGGAGTTCAAGACCAGCCTGAGCAAGAGTGAGACCCCATTTCCACTAAAAATAGAAAAATTAGCCAGGCGTC